>NC_140498.1:96725862-96920862 GCF_964271855.1 Acomys minous
CTTGGGAGGTGGCCATTCCCCAGGGGGCATGTTTCTGTGGAAGGAAGGACATTTCAGAGACAGGGCACAGAAGTGAGAGTGTAGACTGGAACAGGCAGGCCAAGGAGCATCGTGGGCTGGGGT
This sequence comes from Acomys minous, assembly GCF_964271855.1. Taxonomy (NCBI): domain Eukaryota; kingdom Metazoa; phylum Chordata; class Mammalia; order Rodentia; family Muridae; genus Acomys; species Acomys minous. Next base: position 96,725,986 of record NC_140498.1, read on the forward strand.
GGCCTTTGTCCTCAGCCCACAGCGCCCCATGTTGGTGTCATGCCGGCACTCAGAAACTCACCCATGATTCTTACAAACTCTCAAACACCAGGGTGAGCACCGAACAAGCAGGGCGAGGAGTGCCTGTCTTGTCTTTGCAGGAGGATACAGAGGGAGTGCCAAGCAGATCCAGTGGGTGAACCAGGGTTGGGGGAGCCACAGCACACCCAGAAACGCCTCCAGTGGCTTTACATGAAAGAGAAGAAAAACTCTCAAAGTCGCCCAAGCACGGGACACTCAGAGTGGGTGAGTATTTTGTTAAATAAGGAAAGAAGAGAACTTTCTGGAGGGGGCCCTGGGCTATGGGGTTCAGTATGGCCACCATCATTTTTATTACACCAGGTGTGCAAAGCCAGGTGAATTGCTACCACCAGGTTGCAAGGAGGTACCCTGCACACGTGCCTCTCTCTCCACAGCTCGTGTCCCTGTCTGTGTCTCCCACACATTCAAAGAGTCAGGACTATAAATACATGTACAGTTGCAGGGAGCATCTGGCAGCCCCCCGCGCAACACAGCTCGCTCACCCAGGTCCTTGTAAGTCCCCGTTAGTGACCCATTCGGATCTGTGGAACCTGGTGCTGGTTTGAGCCGTGCCCCATCAGCGCTTGTCACCCGAGAGTTTGCGCGAGATTTGATCAGACTCGCACAAAGCCAGGCAGAGCTTGTGTGGAACTGTCAGATGAAATAATTTATCGGTGATGACTGTGTGAATTCGTAAATATTTATGAATTCACAAGTTATAAGTGTGCAGCTTGCAGGAGGGAGCGATCCCAGCTCACCAAGTCGCAGATTACAATGAATATTCACAGAAACCCCAATCTGCCAATATTAGCTCTTTGTGCTTACGGTAAAGCTTTGCCTCCGAGTTGTAACCCTTTCTGGGATGGAGCGTCTGAGCAAAAAGCAGTGCAGCAAAAGAAGCAATCATCCCCCCCCCCCAATAAAAACAAAACCCGGAAGCACTGCGCCCCTGTTCAGCTCCTGAGCTGGTCTCTAGCATTGCTGGCTGAGTCGGGTTTTAACCACGGGATTGAAGGAGCTCAGATGGCAGGCGCTCAAAACGCTAATTGTTTTCGTTCTTCCCGAGTGACCTGATGGTTGGGAGACCTCGGGCCAGACTCTAAACCCCTCTTGGGCCCTACCAACAGCAGCCTTGCCCAAATTTGGTCATGGGCTAAATTTACCTCCCCAATGACACGTCCTGCCTGCTCTTTGTGGTTGCTGGGAAGGCACAAGGCTGAGCCCACTGTCTTTGTTGAAAGCATCAGAAGGCATTTTGGCTGTGTGAACCAAAGAGGAACGGCAGAGGGTAGGGACCAAGGTGAGAGGTCCAAAGGTGCAGCCGTGTGTTCCCGAGAGGCCGTGGCAGGGCACTGTGAGTCACTCATGGCCACTATCTGTGAGTGACCTTGGCCAAAGGTGAGCATTCTGTGGCTCAGCTTAGGCACCTGTAAAATAGGGTGACAGCAGAGCCTTCTTAAAAGGATGACTCCATCCGAGACGGCAGGAGCCGAAGTCTGGTGACGTGTACAAGTGGGGAGCAATAAATGCTTTGTTTGTTTATCAAATCACAGAGGGGAGCGCACCGGGGGCCTGGGTCCAGGCTAGGTCAGGAGGGTTCAGCAGAAACAGACAGATGAGAGCTAAGTGTCCACGCTCCAGAGAGCAGTACTGGAGACGATGACCTTGAGAAACCTTGAGACCCTTAGTCCACCCAGTAGCTCGGGGACAAGGGCTGCACAGGCTAACACTTTCCCTGTTCTGTTTTCCAAGACTGTGAGTGGAGCTGCCTGTGGGCGCTGTGAGGACATGAGACATTAGGGTGCCAGCCTGTGCCCTCTGTCCTCTGGTTTCCCCGAGAAAGGCTTCTAGCTCACGACGGCCTTGAACTTCTGCCTTCACGTTTTGAGTGCTAGTGTTACAAATGGGCGCCACTGGACAGTTTATATGGGGCCAGGACTCAAACTGGGGGCTTCTTGTTACTGTGCACCCACTCTACCCACTAAGCTACCCTCCCTGCCAGCCTGGGGGCCTCCTTGTCTCCCATACTCAGCTCAACCTGCACTCCCGTGACTGTCCCGAATAGAAGATGAAGGGTCTGGGCGCAGGACACCACCTTCTTCCAGGAGGACAGCGGCTTTGCAGAGACATTATCCCAGCCACTAGCTTTGCTTTAAATGACCTCAAACATCTATGATACCTGGAGTTTTGACTCTAACGTCATTGTTACATACACAGGTAATTTTGTATCACTTTGCGGATGAGCAGCGGGCTGCACGGGTCCCTCTTGTTGGGGTGAGGCAAAGCCACTTTGAGGTTGTCTGGGGTGCACACCCCATGCAGAGTCCTTTACAAGAGGCCTTCCCATGATGGAAGTGGATGTTTCCAGAACACCCGAGAAACACCTTCCCACTACACTTTCATGGCCACTTGGAGACGGATGGTTTTGTCACAGTTGGTTCAGGCAGTTGAAGTTCAGAGACAGGAACAAAGCCGTTGAGGAACACACAGCTGATGGCCGGGGGGATGGGTGTGGGGGGGCACGGGGGTGCAGACTCTAACTGAGCTGCTGGGCCCACATGGCCCTCAGGCTCTGGGAGAACAGGTCCAGCCACTGCCCTGCCCACACCCAACACACAGCCTGACATTGAGTGTGCACTTGACAAATATTTATCAAATGAAAAAAAATTTAAAGTATCAGTCTTTGTGATCCTTAAACATCTTCATTTATAAACAGATAAGTCAAGGGGCAACTGTTCATACACTCAAGATGTCTTTATTTTATAAAAAGGCTTCACATCAAGGCTCCTTTAAATAGAACCCTCCCTCCCCCCGCCACCCCACCCAGTGCATTTAAAAATATGAGTCCGTTTATAGCTCGGAACCACACGTCTTCCCCACGTCCTCACTTGAATAAAGGGAGTGGGTTTGTTCCTCTCTCCCCCTCTTCCGTCTTCCCACTGGAACAACTGAGCAGCTGGTGGACACAGGTTACTCTCTGAGGAACTGCAGGTCAGAGGGCAGCAGCCTTGCAGAAACACCCAGTCTAATATAAGGGGGAGAAACGGTACCCAGTTTCCCAGCCTGGGCCTGGACTGACACTTCAGGACAAGAAAGAAAGGGCCCACTGCCTTCCCTCCAGGTCTGCTAAGTAGAGAGACTTCCTTAAAGGAGGGCATTGTGAATGAGGCTTTGTGGGGTGAGTAGGAGTTCAGCAGTTGGCAGTTCCCCTGAATGTCAACCAGCCTTCCCGAGATTAGGTTAGAATCTGTGTGTACAGATTCAATAGCTACTGAGCTCCTAAGGCAGTGGGCGCGGGTTAGTGCGGCTCAGTGTTTTATGCACGTGTGTATTGGTTCCTGTCTGTTGCTGTGATGAAACACACGGACAAGGCAGCCTACAGAAGGAGGAGTTTATTTAGGCTCCTGAGGGATAGGAGTGCATCATCATCACTATGGTAATGGCAGACGCGGTGGGTGGAGTTCAAATCCTGAACTGCAAGCAGGAAGCACAGCAAGGAAACTGGGAATGCTGTGGGCTTTTGAAACTGCGAAGTTGGCCTTCAGTGACATGCTTCCTCTGGAAATGCCATGCCCTCTAACCCTCCCAAAACAGGGTCACCAACCGAAGAACTCACACCTCACACACCAAGGCTATGTGGGACACAGTCTTAGCTAACGACCTATTGCTGTGAATAGGACCACAGCAGGTGTCCAATAGGGACACCAGGACCACAGCAACTCGCCTGGAGTCCCAGCACTTGGGGATCCAGGGGCAGGAGCATCTCTGTGGGTTCAAGGCCAGCCTGGTCTGCAAAGTGAGTCCAGGACAGCCAAGGCTACACAGAGAGACCCTGTCTCGAAAAACCAAAAACATTTAATTAATTGAGTGCTTCAAGGATTCAAGATTCATAGTTATCCTCAATGCATTGGGGATTAAAAACTAGCCTGACTATATGAGTAAGGCTTTGTCACAAACAAATAGAAGAAGAAAAAGAAAGAAAGAGAGAGAGAGAGAGAGAGAGAGAGAGAGAGAAAGAAAGGAAGGAAGGAGAGAGAGAGAGAAAGAAAGAAAAAGAAAGAAAGAAAGGAAGGAAGGAAGAAAGAACCCAGAATTTTAAAATAAGTCTAAGCTTGGCTTCCCGCTGTCCTGTCAAGCTCTGAGGGGAGGCTGCTGGCTGGCGGGGGTGGGGGGTGGGGGGCTGGGGTGGGGTGGGGGAGGCACCAAGACACACAGAGTTGGGCCAGTTTCTGGTAGACCCAGGCCACATCTTAACTGGAAGTAGGGCTGAAGCCACAGAGACCGCAGAGAACCTAGGACAGAGGGACTGTCTCTGGAGGCCAGGTGTCCATTGGAGCACGTGAGAGAAGGGAAGGGATGTTGAGGGATGCCCACAGGACAGTGGGGCCTCTGCTGTCAGCGGCAGCCAGTCCCACACCTCACCTATGAGAACCCTGCAAAGCAGTAAGGAGGCCATGGCACCCCAGGGAGAGGTGCATGGGACAGCTGCAGGTCATCCCAGGCCAGGGAGACAGGTTCTGCCGTTGGCTCTTGAGGTCTGAGAGCATCCCATTTCAAGCTGTCTCAAGCCTCGCAGGGAACTCCGAGCTGCCAGCCCAGGCTCCTGTGTATGCCATGGGGAGCTGGTCCTCCAGATTGTCACTCTTTTCCCATGGCCCACAGCCTAGGACAAGGCCACGCTCCAAAGGTCCTGACAAGTTCTGTAATCACAAGCTTTGCAGATCTGTTGCCAGTATGGAGGCAGCAGAAATGTCATCATCGGCCAGGGGCCTGTCTCAGACCTGCCCTGAAGTGCTCCTCCCGTCCCTCAGCCACCCACACTCGGTTGTTGTTGGTTTTTTGGTTTGTTTTTTTTTAATTTACATTCTTCCTTCACTGTTCTCTCTGGCTGCTGCACCAGTGCAACACAGTGTGCATTTCTTACTGGTGCACTTGTTATCTGTCTCTCATAGAGCAGCCACAGACGGCAGGTGGAGGTGGGGGCGCTGTTTTGTAGACCACACAGGACTTCTGGGTGCTTAAGAGCTGATTGCTGGGAGAAGGAAGAGGGGAAGGAGAGAACAAAGGGACCATGTCCCCATGGATGATGGCTTTGTGGACGGGGAGAAGAGGAGGAGGAGGAAGAGGAAGAGGAGGAAGAGGAGGAAGAAGAGGAGGAGGAGGAAGAGGAGGAGGAAGAGGAGGAGGAGGAAGAGGAGGAGGAGGAAGAGGAGGAGGAAGAGGAGGAGGAGGAAGAGGAGGAGGAAGAGGAGGAGGAGGAAGAGGAGGAGGAGGAAGAGGAGGAGGAAGAGGAGGAGGAGGAAGAGGAGGAGGAGGAAGAGGAGGAGGAAGAGGAGGAGGAGGAAGAGGAGGAGGAGGAAGAGGAGGAGGAGGAACATGAAGGAAGTGGGTAGTGAGTGAGAGAAGGAGGAAGTGAGAGGAGATGAAATGGGACAGATGTGCGGATGGAACCATGTTGGCTTCATCTAGTCACACGAAAGCTGGTGTGTGTGCCGCTCTCCTCCCCTCTGAGGCAGGGAAGAGCTTGATATGTCTGCCTTTCCTTCCTGGTGTCCCGAATGCTCTCTCCCTCTCCTCAGTGCCTCCTCTACCCAAAGACACGGCTCCTGGCCTCAGTGGAGGTTCCATTCCTTCTAAGAGAAACACTGCTTCCAAATTTGGAACTAGCGGGTAGCAAGGAAGGAAGGCCCAGGAAGATTCACCCCGAGGACTGGAAAATTGGCCCCTGGCTGATGGAAAGTGGTGGAAGGACCCAGAAGGTTCTGGAGGTTGAGGCAAAGGGCCAAGAGGAGAAGGGGGAGCCTGGTGGCCCTGTCACTCCTCTACTCATTGCCCCCCCATATATAACCTGTGGGGTTGTCTTCACTTCATCAGACGCTGGGGCAGACAAGTGTGGGAACTGAAGTGGGAGAGATTTTAAAAATCCCTAAGAAGAAGAGATAGACCTCGTGTGGGAAGGGAGGGAGAAATAACTGAGAGCTCAGGGAGAGAGAGGTGGAGAGAGGGGAGGAGACGGAGTACATGGGCCGGGGCTGGGGGCATAGAGTCACAGCTAGCCAGCTAGGAGGGAGGGCGTGGGGGCTGTGGTCCCCCCCCCAGGTCCCCTGGAATGAGGGAGGGTTTATCTCACCAGGAACAGCAGCTCAGCCACTGATCTAATCAAATTATTCAGCATTAAAAACTGCCAAGACATTCCGAGACTTCAGCTCCCGGAGCCCCAGCTGGGATCAAATGCTAACCAACGTCGCGCGATATTTATTCCCACTGTCAGCTGCTGGTCGCTTGTTTTCCGAGAGCTGCATACTAAAAACCGGAGGCCCAGGAGGGGTGGGGATGAGGGTGAGGGGCTGTCTGGAAGGAAGGCAAGCAGGTAGGTAGGACAAAGGCCCCTAGAACCTGGCACAGGGTCTCTAACTGCCTGTCAAGATGTCCCTCCCTAAACTGTCCCCAGACCACCATCCTCACATTTTTAAGCCACTTAGACGAGCCTTGGAGCTGAGACGCTTACCCAACTGGGTCGCTCGCCTTGTCTGAACACACCGCCCCCCAAATCCATCCCCTGTAACGTGGGTTCACTTGCTGTGCATTTGATGAGAAGAAGGAGAAAATGAGGGTGGTTTGTTTTGCGGGGCCTGCTGCAGAGACACAGAGCAGCCCGGGCTGTGTGACACTCTCAAAGCTACTTACCCTCTCTGTGTCTCGGTTTCTACCTCCACAAAAATGGACGTGGTGATAAGAGTCAAGCCCGTGGGGTGACTGTCTCACAGCTAAAGAAAAATGGCTACACAGGAGAACCTCAGTGAGATCCCAGTCTGTAAGGAGCTGGCCCTGTGTAAGAGCAAGGAGTGGGTGTGGCATGGACCGTTCAGCCGGGGCCCTGGTGTCTGATGGCAGTCAGGGCAGACGATGAGGCGGACTCTGCTGCCCTGTCAGCCCTGCCGGGTGCTGGGAGCCCCAGGAGGAGGCTCTGCAGCCACATACACGGTCCACTCTTAGACTTACCAAATGCTGGCAAGCCTAAGTTCAGAGGCCACTCTTGCCCTGCAGAGGGACTGTGAGCCTTCGGGACGCCTGTCTGTCGTCATCTCCCTGAAGGTCACGGCACCAGGGAAGACTAATTAATTTCCTTTGTTTTTCAGAGTTTCATTTTTTCAAATTACAGACTCCCTCCTCTCTAATAAATACTCAACAATTAAAGCAGGGGGGTTTCCCCCCCACAAAGTGTGGCTTCAACATTTCCATGTCCCCCCCCCCCTCCCGTCACCTTCGCTGCCATAAACAGATTCAGGGAAAACTGCTTTTGACGCCCCAGCTGCCATTAGCCACTTAAAATCCCGTAATTATCATCCTATCATAGGCCTGTTAACGAGCAGTAAAAATAAGGCCATTGAATATGGTAATTTATTCGTAAATTAGCCTAATGAGAATGGGTTTCAGACTGTTTACTTGCTGCGGCCTGTGCAGGGCAGAGGCAGCCACAGGAGTGGTGCCTGCCTGAGTGGAAGGGTCCTCCCTCCAGTGGCTCAGGGTGACATTGATGACTGTCCCCTGCTTCTGCCCACCCCAGCTGAGTGGTAGTGAGGCCTGAGAGCCAGGACCCCGGGGCAGGGCTGGATCTGGGGGCCTTGGATATGGCAAACCATGGCCTCCAGTTCAGCTTTGCCGTCCATGAAATGGGGTTACCATATGCAAATGATCAGAGCACTGATCACCTATAGCACAGTTGCTGAGAGCATTTCCACAGTCTCTAGGGAGAGTGATTTGCTCCAGGTCAGCCCCAGAACTGACCGTCGGTGCCTAGCACACCGCTGCAGAACCTCAGTGTGCGATCTTATTCAAAACCAGGGTCTTTACCCACGTGATTAAGTAAGGTGAGGTCACACTGATCGGGTGAGCTCCGGTCCCACAGTTAGTGTACTTGTAGGAAGACAGGGACGGGAAGACACAGGAAGGGGCAGGAGGAGAGGCCAGAAGCTCCCTTGTGGAGATAGAGATGGGCCAGGCGAGGTTGCAAGGGGCGGGACCGGTGCACAGGCCCCTCAGCTGCGCCTGCCTGTATTCCCCTCTACCCAGGCATCTTAGGTGCCTGTTACTGTTGCAAACACCATGGACAGGAGAAACTGGGAGGTGGAAAGGGTTTATCTGGCTTACAATGCATCATGAAGAGAAGCCAGGGCAGGAACGCAGAGGCAGGAGCTGATGCGGAGGCCGTGGAGGGGTGCTGCTCACTGGCTTGCTCCCCATGGGTTGCTCAGCCTGCTTTATACAGCCTACCTTCCCAGGGATGGCACTACCCACAAGAGGCTGTCTCCCTCCAATCAATCATTAGTACATAAAGTTCATTAAACTTACCTACAGACCAATCTGATAAATGGATGGAGGCCTTTTCTCAGGCGAAGCTCCCTCTTCCCAGATGACCCCTGGCTTGTAGCAAGTTGAAAAATGTCTAACCAGGACTGAGGGGATCATAGGGAAGACCCACCTTCGTCTCCTGCTTTATAACATCTCTGGCTGGACCCAACCATACCAGATGCCACCGTTTTCACAAGGCCGCCACACTGCCACAGCCCCAATCCCTCCCGCTTTCTCAAAAAGAAGAAAGCATGGTTAGAGGCACCCTACGATTCTCCTGAGGCCACACAGTCCCAAGTAGCAGGGACTAGCTTAGACGGAAGATTCGCTTACCATTCCTGAATGTTCTCTTTCACATCAGAAGTCACCTCTTCGAGCGTGGTGGTAACCTATCTTGTTCTGGGATGTTCCGGGCTGTGAGAGATGAGGGCCCCCTCACCTTTGGGTTTACTTGCTCTTTGAGGGGTAGATTCAGGAAAGGGCTAGAAACTAGAGGGCACCTGGGGCCTCACCCCCAAACCCACAGCCTGAGCTCCCCATGTTCAGGTCTGGCTCCACTGTCATATTCTTGAGAAGTTCACGGTCTCCACGCAAGGTTGTCTCCCGCTCCTCCCACAGCCACGCCGCCTCCCTGTGAGCATCCGGGCCATTTGTCTTCCGCCCTGATGAAGAAGGTGGGTGATGAGGCTTCCAACTGACTTTCAGCCAAACAGATCCCCAAGCCTGTCTGACGAAGGAAGTAAATGGAAATCCAGCGTGGGGGGCGGGACGTGAGTGTCTGTGGAATTAGCCACAGAGTCCCCAGTCCTGACGAGAGCTCCCTGGAGGCTTGTCTGTGACCCGGATGCATTGGCAGCACACTGGCTTCCAGGCTACTGAAGGGGACTGGGCATCTATCTGCTCAGTGCGCACATGGTTGGCCCTGGGGCAGGGTGGGGCAGGTCAGGACATTGATGTGAAAGCAGTGGCAGCCAGTTAGTTACAGGACCCGTCCCTAGCTGCAGGGAGCCACAGAAGAAAGGATCCTGGGCATCTCCAGATGAGCGGATCCCAGGTGTGCTTCCAGTCCAAAGACGAGGGAGACGGCTCAGTGAGTACGAGCATTTGCTGTGCAAACATGAGAACATGAGTTCGAATCCCCAGTCCTCATGTGAAACTGGACATGGCCGCACATATTTTATAATCCTAATGTTGGGGAGCAGTGAGGAGTTGTGGGGACTCTCTGGCCTCGAGCCTGGCCAAAATAGCTTCAGGTTCAGTGAAAGCCTCGCTTAAGGGAATAAGAGGGCAGAAATGCTACAGGAAGGCTGACAAGCTCCTTGGACCTCTATGTACGTGCATGTAGTCACACACACACACACACACACACACACACACACAGAGAGAGAGAGAGAGAGAGAGAGAGAGAGAGAGAGAGAGAGAGAGAGACGCACAAACATCCATGCACACACACAGGCATGCATACACATGCACACAAACACACATGCACACACACACACATGCACACACACACAGAGGCACACACACACACAAGAGGGGGAACCAAGAAAGCACCTTGATGAAGGCTGTGCTGGTATTTTTGTCAACTGGGAGGAGGAGGCTCAGGCGAGGACTTGTCTCCATCAGATCGATGTGTGTGACCATCTCTGTGGGGCGTTTCCTTGACTGGTGGTTGACATAGGAGGTCCCAGCCCACTGCGGGTGGCGCCACCCCTGGGCAGGTGGTCCTGGTTGGCTGAGTGAGCCAATATGGCTACTGCTTCAATCCCTGCCTCCAGGTTCCTGTCCTCCAGGTTCCCTCCTCCCGGTTCCCTCCTCCAGGTCCCCACCTTCAGGTTCCCTCCTCCAGGTCCCCACCTCCAGGTTCCCTCCTCCAGGTCCCCACCTCCAGGTTCCTGTCTCCCAGGTTCCTGTCCCCCAGGTTCCTGTCCCCCAGGTTCCTGTCCCCCAGGTTCCTGTCCCCCAGGTTCCTGTCTCCCAGGTTCCTGTCCCCCAGGTTCCTGTCCCCCAGGTTCCTGTCCTCCAGGTTCCCTCCTCCAGGCTCCCTCCCCCCAGGTTCCCTCCTCCAGGTCCTCACCTCCAGGTTCCTGCCTTGCAAACCTGCCCTAAGTCCTTTCCGTGATGGGCTATGACCAGGGTGGGTAAGCTAATCCCTTTCCTCCCTGAATTGCTTATGATTGCAATGTTTATCACAACAACAGAAGGAAAACTAGGATGATGGCCAAGCTGGCTGTGATGGCACATACCTGTGCCTGTGGCAGGAGAATTCCAAGTTCTAGGTCAGCCTGGTCTACTTATGAGAACTTATTTTGAAACAATGTAAAACAAGTCTAATTGCGTGCAGACATACTGTGTGCCCCCCAGCAAAGAGGCCTGGAGATGGGCGTGTACTTGAGTCCTACTGGTACTATCTAGATGCTCAAGCTGGAGCTCCAGCCAGCTACAGCTACAGCAGAGCCAGGGCTGCCCTTGCTATAAACGTCTGTTCCTGGCCCCACATCTGGGCTGGGTGACTTATTCTCTACAGTCTCAAGCATTCAGGGTCACACAGAATTGGGAGCTGCCACTGCGGGCCTATCCCAGTCAGGGAGTGGGCACTGATTCAGTCCTGTAAACCTTCAGGCCCCACAGTGTCAGTGTCCAGAGGCATGGCCCCAGTAGGAGTCACATGCTGTGACAGCCGCCATGCTCCACAGGCAGGTTAGAGGCGACCTTTGCTAGGTTGATTAAGAAAGGGTTTGACCATGTGTTGCCATCACTGCCTCAGTTTCTCTTTTCTCTGCTTGCACGAAGCACTGCTAAGAAGCTGGAATCTGTCCCATCACCTATCAGAAAATTGTTCAAAAGATCTCCTCATTGAGCAGCTTCAAGGCACCAGGCTCTGTACTAGGCTGGGGATACTGAAGGTCCTACAACTTCCTGCTGTGCTGTGGAAGAAAGACCTCCAGAGGCCCACATGTTAAAGGCTTGGCTCTCTGGGACTCCATGGAAGCACTGGGTCTTTTAGAAGCAGGGCCTTTGTGAGGTGCTGGGATGGAACCCATAGCCCCCTGTGTATGAAGCTGCCGCTTATCTCCAACACACACAGTGTCAGCCCCTGCCTTTTCTATCTTTTTTCCCCTTTGTTTATTTGTCTGTTTGTTTTTGTTGTTACTGTTGTTGAAATCTAAGACAGGGTCTCTATGTATCCTTGCCTGTCCTGAAACTCATTCTGTAGACCAGGCTGGCCTCGAACTCAGAGATCCACCTGCCTCTGCCTCCCAAGTGCTGGATGAATTTTTAAAAAGACATTAAAAAAAGAAGACACGACTGCTTCTAGGTGCTCTGTCTTGTTTTCCTCGCTCTGAAACTTCTTCCAACACTAGAAGACAAGAAAGTGCTTTTCCCCGGGCCAGGGAGATTCTTCACGGTGGATAGGCAGGCTTGCTGTGCAAGCCTGAACACTGAGTTCCCATCCCCAACACCCACACAAAAAGCTATGCATGGCTGTGCATGCCTGTCTCCACAGCATGGCCGCCTCCAACAGCTCTCTGGACTCGTCTAAGTAAAGGACAACATATTTGTCCTTCTTCGCATCTCAAAATGCAAACTACTGGAACTTCCTCAAACCCACATGCCACCACAGTCTGAAAAGATGGCTTCCCTGTACTAGTCTCTCCACTTCCTGTCTGTACAGGAAGTGACCACCTCCTATCTCCTAGGCCATGTAGCCAAGGCTCTGGATCCAAAACTCATTGCCTCAGCAGAGCCTTGGGCCTAAGATTCCATTTCTGTCTCACACTCAAGTGACTGAGGACCACCTATGAGCTACGAGTGATCTCAGCATCTACCCTCACAGCAGGTGTCAACAGGAAGGGGACCCAGCCAGAAACTATGCTGACACTGAACTGTTGAGACACAGTGGCGCCTCTGCCTCCTGGCAGTCCTCGCCATGAATGAGCTCAGACTCATCCGTTCCCAGCCACAGTGGGCTAAGACTCAATTTCAACAAGGGAGTGGCTTGGTTGTCATGACTCCTGATCCTGCAATGGGACTGGGCTGAGATGTGGGTGTCCCTGTGCCAGTGAGGCTAGCTGCCAGTCAGGTGCAGGTACCCTACACAGCTAAATCCATGGGCCTCTCTACCGCCCTTCACTTTTCTTTCTTTCTTTCTTTCTTTCTTTCTTTCTTTCTTTCTTTCTTTCTTTCTTTCTCCCCCGCCCCCTCCCGGAAATACAAAGTCTGATGAGATCCAGTTTCTCCTCATGGCATACATCACTAGAAAACAGGGATGTGTTGGATACACATGAATAAAGCACGGCATTGGTGTGGAGATTGTACACAATACCCATGAAGAGACATTTTATACAGCTTAGAAGGTCCCATGGGCAAAAGGTTCTGTAGACTGAGGGAGGCCGTCCCCACAACTCTACTGAGAGTGGCACGCATTCCCAGAGCCTCACTGGATCTCTCTGCTCAGCCGTATTAGTTTCTATGGCTGTGATTATGAGCAAGGAATCTTACAACAGAAAGTGTTTAACTGGCTTATAGTTTCGGAGAGCTAGAGCCCATGATGGCACTGCAAAGGGACAGCTGGGACCGCACACCTTAGCCTGCAAGCAGGGAGGCAAAAAGAGAGGCCGAAATGACATGAATCCTTTGAAAACTCAGAGCCTGCCCCCAGTGACACACCTCCTCCAACAAGGCTACAATAATCCTTTCTGGATAGGCTGCCAATTTGGGACCAAGTATTCAAGCACATAAGCCTGTAAGGGGAATAAATATTCTCACTGAAGCCTCCACGCAGTCTTGGGAATTGTTCTAAAGCTACGCAGGGAAGGTTGGGGCTTCCAAGCACTTAACCTGCCCTGGAGAGGAGCCAACCCAGACTCTTGGGTGTGTCAACACCCCAGCTTCCTGCTCCCTGGGACAGGGGCCCTAAAGGTTACTGACCTTTGGTGTTTACTAGGATCTATCTGCAAGGTTCTCCTCTGGTCTCCAACAAGGGTGATGGGGTGCGTGTCAGTCTTCTTCTCCAACACTTTGTTCCCTTGACTCCTCTCAAGGCCTGATCCCATGGTAACCACCAAAGGCGGTTCTCAGTGGTGAGAGGCAGGCCTGCAGCTCCTTTCGTCCAGTGTTTGGAAGGGTTTCAGATACAGGTGTGCATAGACTCCTCCCATTTCCATGTCCCACAAGAGACATAATGGCAGATCTCAGGCACAACGCGTCCACACAGCTGGGACCCTGACCTTCCTCTCACCTGTGAGCGTGCTAAGCACACATCCCAGTCAGCTCCCCCGACTCCCGACCTCCAACCCCCATGGATCCTCAGCCCGTGGAGGAGCTGTGCCCACCCCTGCCCATCTGCCTATGAGTCCCCCAAACAAGAAAGAGCATGCGCAAAGTCTAGGCTCCTTGGGAGGAACTTCAGGATGGAGCCCAGAAGACACCCCATAGCTTATCACAACTTAATGCTCAGTCTCCTGGGCAGCCTGCTGAGCACAGGACTTTTCAAGAGTCCGAGATTCCTGCAACCCCAGCGGCATCTGTGGCTTTGCAGTTTATGTTCTCGCCTAGATCAGCCACAAATGCTTTAGATTCTAGGCACACTCTGGCTCTGCAAGGAGAGTAGGAGTGTCTATTCTCTCTCTCTCTCTCTCTCTCTCTCTCTCTCTCTCTCTCTCTCTCTCTCTCTCTCATACACACACACACACACACAGCGTGCACATGTATGTGTGTGTGTGTGTGTGTGTGCACAAATACATGCGCACAGGCGTGTGTGCATGCAGAGGCCAGAGGAACACTGTCCACATTTTTTTTGAGACAAGGTCCCTGACTTGACGTTCGCCAAATATTCTAGGCAGTCCGACCAGCAAGCCAGGGGAATATCTAACCAGGATGGCCGAGAGCCCATTTGTTCAGTACCTACTGTGTCACCTGGTCACCGGCAACTGTGGGCTCAGCAGGTGTGACTTAAATATCCAGCGTGGGCAGGTAGGCTATGTGTTTGATGGCTTGAAAGGAGACATGGCAGCTGCCTACCGCTGGTGTCACCTCCCCGCTCCTATCTGTGCTAGAGGTCTGACTACCATTTCTTTCATTTGCTGTCCGCAGGGCTGGGGATGAGCGCAGAGCCTCACACATGCCGGCTAGAGTTCGGCCACACAGCTTCATTCTAGCCCCGAACAGTCGGTGTTCTTACAGAGGGAAAGCCAGTACCGACAGTGCTAACAACCCCCTAGCACACGGCCGGCCCGCTGGGCGCTGCTCTGAGTATTGATGACCGAGGCTCCCCGGTTGGAGCTAAAGGACTGACCGCTATTTATCCCTTCAGAGACAGGGGCACGATCACATCCCTTGTAGGAGAAGGAACTCAGACATGCAGGAGGTTGGGGGGAGCGTGACAATCGATGTCCCTCCTACCTATTTACTGACCAGGAAGTACACTGACGGGCCATGGGCGGTTATACGGGAGGACATTTGTGGATGAGCCCACAGCATCCCAGGGCGGTCACAGACACTTTAGTGGGTGCTCCTTGGGCCATCCTGTCCCCTTCGGTCCCCACAGACAAACACACTGCCATTCTTCTTTGCCCTGCATCTTTCCTGATTGAACACTGTCCCCCCACACCTCCCTCCCTTGCCTGGGCTTCCTAGGGGCGGCTACTCAGACAGGAGCTCCAGGCCCAGGAGGCCAGGCCCCATCCCGGCAGTCAGGGCCTGGTCCCTCATTATCCTCCCGCGGCTTCACAGTAGAAATCATAAGCGCTTTGTGTCAGCTCCATGCTGGCAGCCGCGCTGCGGGAGGCGATTGAGGTCAGGGAGGCAGACAGCCTACCCATCACGCCGGTGCGCCATTCTTCACCAGTGACATGCAATCTCCCGCCGAGGGTCACCTCTGGGGAAGCGATCCCTCCCAGCCCAGCTCGAGTGCCAAATTGCAGCTTTGCTGGTGCCCACGTGCAGCACGCCCGCTCCAACCGCCTCCGTAATAAATGGTTAACCTGCGGCCTCCCCTTCTGCATCCGGTCTCGGCGGTAAATGCATTAACCTGCAGCTGGGCCACGCACAGGACTGCGAGCAAGAGCAGAGGCCGGCCGGCCCTGGGGGACAGAGGATGGGCAGGAAAAGGCAGCAGAGGTTCCCAGACTGGGGGTGGGAGTCGGGGGAGAGGGCAAGGGACAGAGAGCTGCTGCAGGAGACTGAACTCCTCCTCTGTCACCTGAGCATGAGGAAGCTGTGCCTGAGGGCTGGCTGCCAGGTTCCCTCTGATGCCATGCTCACTGGGAAAGTATGGTGTGGTCTCTGAGAGTCCACAGTGTGTGTGTGTGTGTGTGTGTGTGTGTGTGTGTGTGTGTGTGTGTGTATGTGTGAGTGTGCATGGGTGTGCGTGCATGCGTGTGTATGTGTGCACGTGTGTGTGTGAATGTGTGTGTGTGAGAGTGTGTGCTTTATATGTGTGTATGTGTATGTGAGTGTGCATGTGTGTGAGAGTGTGTATGCGTCTGTATGTGTATGTGAGAGTGTGCATGTGCCTGTGTGCGCACGTGCATGTGTGTGTCTCTGTGTGTGTGTGTGTGTGTGTGTGTGTGTGTGTGTGTGTATGTTCAGGGGAAGAAAACCAATGGAGGGGGAGAGAGAAAGGAAGGAGGCAGAAGACAGGGATGAGGAGAGACAGGTGTAAATGGAGACTGGGTGGGAGAGGCTGAGAGTCAGGGGGAGGGGCCTGTGACGGAAAAGAGGCTCAGAAAGTGGAAGCCAGAGGAGGCTTGACAGAAGGCAGCCCCGCCCAACAGCAGCCCAAGGTGAGTTCCCTGCACAGTGGGAGGAAAAGCCCTTTGTCATCCATGAGACCGAGGCATCTCTTTACCCTCCTTACACCATGTCACCAGACTGACCCGCAAGCCCTCAAGGGCTCATCCTCCCGGGCAGCCACAGGCACACACTCACAGGCACATTTGCACACATCCTGTCCTCACACACACATGTGTGCACATGTATACAGGAAGCAAACGTAGTTGCACACACACCAACACAGAGAGAACTGAAAGCGATTACACATACTCATGCATGCATCATGTGTGCCACATACACCCTACATGTACAGGCATGCATTCAACTGAATATGTATGGCCACTCAAAGCTACATCACACACACATGTGTGTGCTCTCATACACACACTTCCTGACATGTACAGTCACGGGCTTGCCCATATGCACACAAAGGGCCGAGCCTGTCCCCTGCCCTGCATGCAATTCAACCACAGAATAGAGTGTCTGTGTTGCAGCGAAGGAAACATCTCGGTCTGGATGGGGCAACACGCAGGTCAGGGTCCTCAGGAGAACCAGGAAGCCAGGAAGCTACAGTCAGCTGGGTGGGCAGTGAGTTCTGGTCCAACCTGGCCCACGCAGGTCATCACAGTTGGCCCCTGGCTTCCATTGGTGATGTCCAGAGGAATGCCTGTGGACGGGGACAGAGCTGGGATGCGTTCTGCCTTCCTCCCCTCATCAGGCACAGCATGGTTGGTTCCATCCCGCTGACCCTCTGACCCCCAGCCACAGGCCAGCACGTCTTGGTGAACTTTTTGAGCACCAAGCATCTTCTTCTCCTACGTGCCATTGGTCCAACAATATGCACCTGCCCTGGGTGCTTAATGACCCCCACAGTTTGCCAGGTCACCCTCAGTGTTGCTGGTGTGATTAAGGGTACTGGGCGCTCAAAAGCCCAAACAACTGAAGCCATGAAAATAACAATTAATTCATTTTTTAAAACGTAAGATAGTGGGGAAAATGGGAGGCTGTTTACGAAAGAGCAAGAGAGAAGAGAGTTCTAGAAAGTGTGCAAGTGGACAGCAGGCAATGCCTTCCTGGTACTCTCAGGACAATGTCGGGGCACAGACGGTCAAAGCGCTGTCCCAAAAACATTAGTCACTCAACGACCATGTCAACAGCTTTGGGTAGGCCAGGCTGGTCCCCAGAGAAAGCTACAGTGGACGACATGCCTGGCCTAAGTGCCGGCCCCACACAGGCCCCCCTATTGCCACTGAGCCTTGGGTTACTCCTATGCACGTGAGTTAGGAACACAGAGCAGCTCTTGAGATTCAAAAAAGAAGTGTACCCTGTGAGTCACACAGTGCATCTTGGTGCCCAAGAGCAACTCGCCAACCGTATTCATCAGGAATTAACTGAGCCTGTCCCTGTGCCGGGCCCTGGAGTCGGTGCCAAAGACATAGTAGTGCCGAAGACAGACAAGTCGCTGCCCAGGTAGGCCCGGGAGCCCAAGACTGGGAGACAAAAATGAAACCACAATGGCCATTCTGTCCCTGAATTGCTGTGAATGCTTATAATAAAACAGAACAAAGTGGGGGGACAGCGTGCACAGGGGAGGGCAGGAAAGAGTCTGCACACAGCTTCTCTCCCTCTTCCTTTTCTCAAAAAATAAAAAAGTCTATAAGAAGGCTTGGCCCCAACCTTGAAGGGCAGAGAAGATCTGCAGCTGGCACTGCGCTGGGTGGCATAGCAGGCAGCGTGCACCTGTGAATCCTGCAACCAGAGGGATAGCACATGGCAGTAACTCTCACATGTGGGAGGCTAAGGCTGAGGGATTGCCAGTTGGAGCCACCCTGGGCAAGTCCTTGTCACATGACAGAAACTGAAAACAAATAAAAACTGTAAGTGCATAATGCAGTTAGTGAACACAAGTGTGCACGTGTATGTGTTTGTATGTGTGTGAGTGTATGCATGTGTGTGCATGTATGTGTGTGTGCGTGTTTGAGATGTGTGGTGTGTGTATATGTGCATATGCATGTATGTAGGATAGGGATTTTTTTTCATATTTCATTTTTTTTTATTTTATGCATGTGGATGTTTTGCCTACATGTGTACAGTGCCACGAGGGCAAGAAGTGGGCAGCGGATCCTCTGGAACTGGGGTTATGAGGGACAGCGTTACAGAGTTACGTGGGTGCTGGGAACCAAACCCAGGTGCCCTGGAAGAGCAGCCAGTGCTCCCAGCTGCTTAACCATCTCTCCGTTCCCTGCATTATGGTTTGTTTATCTGTTTGTTTTACCGTTCTGTTTATTTGTATGTCGAGGTACGCCATGTGGATGCAGGTACTCAAGGAGGCCAGAAGAGGGTGTCAGATCCCCCTGGAGCACGAGTTCTTTAGAGTTCTGAGCCTCCCAATGTGGGTGCTGGGAACCTGCAAGATCAGAACTGTTCCTTAGCCCCCAGACCATCTCGCCAGCCCCGCCTGCCTGTGTTCTGAGTGCCTACTGTGTCCCAGGCTTCACACTAAGTGTCTCCAGGGACACAGTCTTCCATAGGAGCTAGATGTGGTCCTTTCCCCAGCACTGAGAGTCCACATTGCTAATGGCGGCTCAGGCGGCTTGGAGGTGGCAGCAGAGAGGAGCTTCCAGCCCCAACCCTGAGGGAGAGCCAGATGGAGAAAGGTTCTCATGGCAAACACCAGTGGAGCAGACATGGAGGTCCATTATCCCGTTACAGGCTGAGAGAGCGCAGGGCAGGGAGGGACCACTGTTCCTGACAGAAGGAGCAGCATGCGAGAGGGTCAATTATGAGACCTGACAGTCCTGGTTCAAATTCCAGCCCCACCAGTGCTCAACCATGTGAGCAGTCAGCAAACTCAGGGTCTCTGAGTCTCATAAAACAAACCTCAGGCCGGGCGGTGGTGGCGCACGCCTTTAATCCCAGCACTCCAGAGGCAGAGGCAGGCAGATCTATGTAAGTGTGAGGCCAGCCTGGTCTACAGAGTGAGTTTTAGGACAGCCAGCGCTGTTACACAGAGAAACCCTGTCTTGAAAGAAAGAAAGAAAGAAAGAAAGAAAGAAAGAAAGAAAGAAACTAACTAACTCAGGAAGACTCCCCTGGGCTGTCAAGGGGCACGAAGTGGGAAGTCTTACAAAACCAAGTTCTAAACAAGACTGGTATCTTGTAGATTGGGGTAGGAGTGGACTTGGAACAACAGTGACACTCCTGGCTGTACCTGTCGGCAGCCTCAGTTTCCCTCCATGTAATGAGGTTTCTACACACACACACACACACACCACCACCACCACCACCACCACCACCACGACCTCCACAAGATAGGCTCTCTTGGGGCACAGAGCACACATGGTAGACCTCTGTCTGCTTCGTCTTTGACAAAGGACACTTGTAGACATTGGTTAAACCGCTGACTTCTGGGACACCTAGCAGCTGAGAGAGGAGGCAGAGGCTGTCACCCCGCCTTCCCTGCTCTTCCCTGAGCTTCACCAGCCTTCACCCCAGGTGCTCACACTCTGTCTTCTCATCCATAAAACTGTAATGTGTTCCTGGGTTAAATCATTGCTGGCAAACAAAAGTTAGGTTGGGGATGTGGGGGGGGGGCGGGGGCATGATCGTATTTGAAGACCGGGTCTTTGTGGGTGAAGTTACCCAGGACCAGAGAGAGTCCCACCTCAAATGCGTGACTTCTTCAAAAAGACACACAAGTGTGTATTGGAGCCTGGGGGGGGGGGGAGTCGGGGGGGGGGGGGGGGAAGACTGAGAAGCAGGTATAAGCCACCAGGCAAGGGACACTTGTGTTGCCAGAAGCTGACAAAGTCCAGGAGGCCCTCCTTAGAAGTCCCAGGAGGGCGAGGCCCACCCACACCCTTCAGCCTCGAGTTCCGAAGTGTGGGAAACGTGCTCTTGTCTGTGAGCTGCCCGGGTTGTGGAATTTCCTTACAAAGCCTGAAGACGCAAATGCAGAATCCGGCGTGCCCCGAGGGATTGTGGGACTTTGGAGGAGCCTTTCCGAGTCGGCCCTTGGATATTGTGTGGCCACCTCCAGCTGAGCGGCCTCTGTTGGCGCCAACGAGAGAAGCAGAGGAGACAAGGATGCACGGATGCGAGTGCCTGGGTCAACCTGCTGGCTGACCTCGCAGACCGCCGCCTCCGTATCCTGAGTAGCCTAGACGTCAGCCCTGGTCCTCACGCGGGCTCTGCAGCCCTGAGCGACAGACTCAATTCCTAGCCGGGCAGAGGCTTCAGCCCCCGGGGCCCCGGGGCTGCCCAGAGACGGCCGGGCCCTCCTCAACGCACCCCACCGTCCGGCCTGCCCCTCATCTCAGCTGCCCTGACCGCTGGCATCTGCGCCCGGGAGCTCGCTGCAGACACTTCGTCCTCACGGCAACAGAAAACACGTTCTCACCCGCGTTTACGACTATCACTTCCCAAACAAACGTGATTCCTATAACCATAAAACAAAGCCCAAATGAGCTGGCCCCGGACCAGGAGCGAAGGCGGGAGGCCGCCTGCGTGCCGGAGGGGCTCTCGGCTGCCAGGCTGGCTGCGTGGATTTCGACACCTCAGCCTTGCAGCCGCTTAATATTCCAATGAGCACCCGAGCAAGGCATTAGGAACGAAGGAGTGCATGAATGCCCTCAGAGCTGGGGGAATATTACTCACCAGGTCACGGTCGGCTGCATAAAATACAGCCCTCATATATCATTATAACTGCCAGCCAGCGACAGTTATAATTGAGACGGCAATAACTAGGAGAGAGTTCTTTAATTTAACATCCAATTATTACAAGTTATCACTTCTTAATAAATGTAATATAACAGACAATCAATGTTGCATGCGACGGCCCAGACTGCAATGGGACGGGAAATTTATATCCTGGGGAAAAAAAAATATACTCTGTGTAGTGTGCGTGCGTGCGTGCGTGCGTGCGTGCATGTGCGTGCGTGCGTGTGTCTGTGTGAGTGCTTCCGCTTTCTAGCCGGTACAGCTTGTGGTGAGTGTGCCAACGCTCCGCTCCGGCTATAAATAGCTGAGTTTGCCTAGGCAGCTAACGTCTCTCTCCACATTTGCATATGTACAATAGCCCCAGGCCAAGGGACAGGGAAGAGTGAGAAGGGGCGGGGGCGGGTTTCTTCTCAGGGCTGCAGGCTCCTCAGAGGAGCAGCAAGGAGAGGCAGGGCCCAGCGGGCACAGGGCCCAGGGTGGCAGCTGGGACAATTACTCTGAGCCTTAACCAGGCCGAGCAAGGTTTTTTTTTTTTTAATGGATTTAAATGTTGGGGTTCTTTTTTTTGTTGTAGGTTTTTTTTTCTTTTTTCTTTTTTCTCTTGGACACAGAGGAAAGGAGCCCGTTGTGAGAAAGCTGCCTGACACTTCTTTGTGTAGTGGAAGTACCCGTGCACCCAGCATCCCCAATAAATAAATAGAAATGGCCAGCACCCCAGGAAAGCCCCTGTATCTGATCCTTTCATCAACTAGGGCTGTTTGTAAGGTTGATGGTAAAGCCCTGGTTCCCTGGTTCGAGGCGGTCCCAGAGTTAAAGAAACAAGCTCATTTTTCTTTCTTTCTTTCTTTCTTTCTTTCTTTCTTTCTTTCTTCCTTCCTTCCTTCCTTCTTTTTTTTCGGGTAGTGGGTGGTTTTTTGAGACAGGGTTTCTCTGTGTTAGCCTTGGCTGTCCTGGACTCACTTTGTAGACCAGGCTGGCCTCGAACTCACAGCGATCATTTTTATTTCTACATGACTGATTCACTGTGAAAACCTGCCGTACTCGGCATCTCCACCCTCCTGTGAGCGGACCCAGGGTTGTTTACTCTACACAGAGTGTGGCTGTGTGCATGTGGAGTCTGTGGGGCCTGTGTCCTGTATCACGATACAGGACACCTAGGGATGAAGGCCTGGGGCTCACACAGCCTCCAGACATTTCTGCTTTAGTTCTAACACCCGGCTACCTCTGCCATGTTTCCTCCCTACTGGCTAAGTGTTCCGGTTGCTCTGCTTTCTCTGCCAGCACTTGATGCTATCAGTTTTATTGGCTTTAGTCATGCTAGAGGGCACACAGTGAAGAGCTTGCTGCGCTCCGGGCAGCATTTCCCTGAAGGGCTTAGGGCATTGCCCGTTTTCATGGTGTTTGTGTGGCTTCCCTGGGACAACATCTGTTCCATCTTTTGAGTGTTTTCTATTGAGTCCTCTGTCCTGTTCTCGCTCCCACACCCTATCCACTCTACCCTTTAGTGTCTGTTAGGGAAGAGATGTCTGTAAATTTTTGACAAAATCTAAGTTGTGGGTTATTTCTTGCTCTGTGCAATACAGAACAGCGGTCACTTCAAAGGTGTCTGGGCTATCTCTGCGGAGGCGCAGAAGATGAAGGAGTGTGTTCTGTTCACTTTAAGTCACTGCTGTGGGTCCTGCAAGCGGAAAGCTGCAGGTCTCCCTCAGTGTATCCGCACACCCACCTTCGGTGCAGGGTCACCCACAGCGTGTTCAACAGGTGACAAAGCTGAGCACAAGGGACGCCATCGCTCCCTACCTCCAGAAATAGGAGCCTCCCGAAGAAAACATTGATGATTCTCAGAGCCTGGGTTTGATGCAGACTTCTTAAATAAAGTAGGAAAAGGTTGCCTGCCTTGGATCCCAGCACTTGGGAGGCAGAGGCAGGCGGATCGCTGTGAGTTTGTGGCCAGCCTGGTCTACAAACTGAGTCCAGGACAGCCAAAGGCTACACAGAGGAAACCCTGTCTCAAAAAACAAAACAAAATTTAAAAATTAAAAACAAAAGGAAAGAAAGAAAGAAAAAAGTGCATGATCTACATGAACAAGAAAACCAGTGTGCTGTGTGCTTGGTGAGCCATGGTTTTGTTCTTCCAAAAAAAAATCCCTTCAGAAAGGCTGAAAGACGGGCTGAGCCTTTGCGCTGGGTTCCTGATCTAGACAAGTCTGAACACACTCCTCTGCGCAGGACAATGGGCCCTGGAGGTGCCACACCAACACTAACCCTGAGAACAAAGCTCTTCCTTCCCCACCAGGGTTGGCTGGAGAGGGGCAGGTGCTGTGCATCCCACCCCCTCTGGGCTCCACCCCATCCCTGTCCCCTCTGGGCTCCACCCCATCCCATCCCCTCTGGGCTCCACCCCATCCCATCCCCTCTGGGCTCCACCCCATCCCATCCCCTCTGGGCTCCACCCCATCCCTGTCCCCTCTGGGCTCCACCCCATCCCTGCCCCCTCTGGGCTCCACCCCATCCCTGCCCCCTCTGGGCTCCACCCCATCCCTGTCCCCTCTGGGCTCCACCCCATCCCATCCCCTCTGGGCTCCACCCCATCCCATCCCCTCTGGGCTCCACCCCATCCCTGCCCCCTCTGGGCCCCACCCCATCCCATCCTCTCTGGGCCCCTTCCTCAGGTCTCTGGCTGCCTTTGCATCTCTGCAGCACCTTCCCTTTCCCTGTGAGCACTCTGTTTGCAGCGCACACTCCAGCGTCCTGGGGCGAGGCCCGAGCTTAGCTGCTCTGAGTTCAGACCTTGTGAGTTCTTCCCTTCTCTTTTTCTCCTCCTGCTTTCTCTATGGGTTTTCTAGCTGGTTCTCTGACCTCCGCTTAAAGGTCATGGCTGTCTCCTCCACAACCCCTTCCCCCAGAAGCTGCCCGGCTCTGTAGCTGGCCCACTCTCTTCAGACCTTTGTTAGCCTGGTTCCTGAGCTCCCTTCTAGATGCATTTTTAAATTATTTTATTAATGAGTCTGCTGGCCCCAAACAGAGCCTCAAGGCCCCTGGTAAGACCTTACTGCCTCAGCTTTACAGAGGACTTCCCTCTTGAGGATTTATTCTTGTTATTTTAATTACCTCACCTCCTAGGACTGGAGCCACTAGCCTGGTGCTGAGAACCAATCGAGCACCATCTACAAGAGCATCATGTGTTCATAAGCACTGAGCCATCTCCCCAGGCCCCGGGGAGACTCCCTGGACTTCGTGCTGTAAGCATGTAAACATGCCTGAGGAATCCCCGTGCTCCCCGTGGGCACCTCGAGACCAGGCTGCCATGTGCTTGTCATGGTCACGGTGCCCTGCAGAGTCAACCTTGAAGCCCAACTCTCTTCCAGTTGGAGAAGGCGAGAGGGGAGAAGGCTCTCGCTTCAGAGCCAAGCTCCGACTCCCACGGAATTGCTTTCTGGGGTCAGCAGAGCAGAGGCCCCAGGGAAGAAAAGAAGTTGGAAGGATGACAAGAGACCATGAGGGAAGTCAAGGCAAGAACCGCACAGAGGAGGCCGCTATAATGTATGAGACCCCTGCCTGAGGTCCTAGGCGGCAGCTCACAGACACTTCCTGTTCGGACATCCCGACATCCCGGTGTCCTGGCAAGAACCCCGTATCCTCCCAAAGGAAGAGTCAGCTCTAGTTTGTCAGCAAGGCGACATGGGCTGGCAGGGTCTTTGAAGGGATTAGGATTTGGGGCACCTACTACACGAGGGAGCTGTGGGAGCGCAGCCCCATTCACCCTGTAATCCCTGTGACTAACCCTGTGGCGGGGATCAGAGCTGTCTTCCACAAGGCTGCCAGCCCACACAGCACACAGGGCCTCCGGCTCTCTTTGGAGCTGAGAAGGAGGCGTGGGGCCCATGGGAGCTGTGCTCACTTGAGTTTCCTGGGCTTCATCTCGCGCCCTTCCACCTCTGAAACCTCCACACTGGAGAAGGGAGGAGAAGTCTGGGGAAGGGCTTCCCCTCTGGCCCATGTGATATTGGGGACATATATGTCTACAAGGCTGGACTGCAGACTGCTGGGAGACGCAGTGACATGGTGTCTCCCCAACCCTGTCCTCTCTCCCCAGCTGGCTCTCTCGGTAAGTGGGGAACACACCCTTGCTAACAGAAGGCCCCACGCGGCTTCCACCGCCCCCCCCCCCAGCGCACACACCCAGGGTGTCAGTTCCCACAGCTTGAGCGCCCCTCCTTCTGGGGGGAAGGCAAGATGTAAAGGCTGGGCTCAGCAGCCGGACTGACAGACTGAGGGGCCTCCTGCCAAGAGAGGTGCTATCTTCCCGCTCAACGTCCTGGATTGAGATCTCCAAACACCGGTTCCCAACATTTTGCCGTTCCCCCCCCCCTTTACCTCAAAGCAAGTGGGGGCTCCAGCACAGGCTATGTGGCCTGGCTGGGAGGCAGCCAGCTGTCACGCGGAGTGAGAGCGGTTAGACATGTTAGACAGGTGGAGGGACAGACGAACAGACATGTGAATAGACAGGTGTACGGATGGGCAGATGGGCAGATTGGGTGCACGGATGGACAGACAGAGAGACAAATGAACAGACATGTGAATGAATGGGTGGGTGGATGGGTGGATGGATGGATAGATGGATGGATGGACAGACAGATGGATGGATGGATGGACAGACAGAAGGTTGGTGGTCTTCCCAACAGAAACCAGGACATATGTTTAATCTCTTTCTCTCCAAGTTCACTGCTCCACACTGGTTTATTAACCACCTATGACTCTCGGATGGTGAAGATGCTGTCCCTGCCGGATTTCAAGGCCCTGAGCCTTACCAAGTTCTGCATGATGGGGCTGAACACAGAGAGTGTGGGGAGGCAGCCACAGACATCACTGGCATCACTGGGGAATGTGACAGAAGGGAGAGAGAGGGTGATACACGGGAAAGGAAAAAGGAGGGGCAAGGCAGGGTCTCACACAGTGCAGAGCAAGCCTGCTTTAGAGGTCATTGCCACCTGCACGGGCTTCAGCAAGGCCTGACCGCACAAGTGGACCAGTTATGGTGCTCCCTGCTAGCAGGGGACGGATGAGCTTGGGGGGCAGCGCTGGTTCTTGGCTGTTGAGAATGTTCTGAGTCCTTGGTCTGACTTGAGAATTGTCCACTTGTCCATGGAAGGCAGTGGAGTCTGCAGTACGGTCACATGCACCAGTGGTGTGGTTATCTTAAACAATGTGACAGAAGGTGGATATAAACAGAGGGAGGGAGGGAAGGAGGGAGGGAGGGAGGGAAGGAGGGAGGGTGGATAAAAAGAAGGCAGGTAGATGGGGGTAGGTGGATGGATGGAATTGTGGGAAGAAGGCGGGTGGATGGTGAATGGGGTGGCAGGGGTTTGGTCAATCTTTCAATAAGCAGATAACTGGACCAACTCACTTTGCCTTGGCCATGCCTAGTGTTTGCTACATGTATGTAGGCTGACTAATGTCACAACTGACATGTCTGGTGCTTGATGACATGTATGTGGGCTGACTAATGTTGGATCTGACATGTATGTAGGCTGACTAAGGTCTGAGGCACTGCTTTTCTCTGGCCAGCCTGATGGGGACCTTGGGGGCCCAGGGGCCTTACATGGAGTGCTACCCATGACCGATGACCCCAGGACTTCAACACAGAAAGATGTGAGCTCAAGGTATGTGAGAAAATGGTGTGAAGCAAAATTGTGCGTGAACTCTGCCCACAGCTCTGCCTGCCTGTTTCTTCCCTCGAGAGCAGAAATGGAAGGAGCAGGGCCTGTTGGGATGTCTTCTGTGGCTTTCCGGAGCTGGAGCCTTTGGCAAACCTGCATTCTTTGCCCACCCCGCAGAATCACCCAGGTTTCAGTTCCAGGCAGAGAAGCCGCCCTATGCTGACAACTTTGGTCACAGAGAAAGATGGAGTCTGGCTGGGTGACACTTGCCACGACAGCTTTCTGAAGTGTCTTCACCCAGAAGCTGCCCCTTCCAGCCCTGGAGGCCTCAGGGGTCCTGCAAAGCAAAGTGGGAAGCTCAAGGTGGGCGGGACTGTTTCTTCCTCGGAAGGATCTAGATGTTCACATGAAGCATCCACAGTGCGTCTGCTCTGGGCCACAGAGACTGATGAGGCTCCAGGAGATACTTTTTCTGAATGTGCCATCCACCCATATCACCACGGCGGCCCCACCCACAGGGTCTTTACATCAAGTCAAGGCTTGGCATGTTTCACATGTGCTCATGTTACAGATGAGCAAATAGACTCAGAGAGACCAGGTAGCTGGCGTAAGGACACACAGCTACATCTGGGGGTTCTGAGCACATGGACACCTTTCTACCTGTAACATGCTGTATCCCAGGAGGGATGGTGACAGTGGTCCTCCAGGGGGAAAGGAAACAGCAGAAAGGAAATGAGAGGAAAAACATGAGAGACTGGGGGGGGGGGGGAGGGAGGGAGGGAGGGAGGGAGGGACAGAGAGAGAAGGGAGAGGGAGAAGGAGAGGGAGGAAGGGAGGGAGAGACAGAGAGAGAGGAGGAGAGGGAGAGGGGGGAGGGAGGGAGAGAGGGAAAAGGAATGGGAGGGAGGGAGGGAGGGAGGGAGGAAGAGGGGGAAGAGAGGGAGAAGGAGAGGGAGGGAGGGAGGGAGACAGAAGGAAAGAGATTCGGGGAAGCCCTCCATGAAGAATTGGCACCTAGGCCAAGCCCTGAGTGTGTGAGCTTCAGGTGCAAAGGCCCAGGGCAGGGTGGGAAACCCTGGCACAAACATTCCATCCAAGGAGGAAGTCTTCGATGCTCAGTGCACATGAGATAGGAGAACAGCACCCTTACCATCGGCTGGCCGGGCCAGCTCCCTCCATGGTTACCATGTGAACACAAGCTGAGTCTTGACAGTCTAGGTACAGACTAGAAGACTGACACTCAGAGAGGGCAGGTGCCCTGCCAAAAGCCACACACTGGACTGCCAGGATCACACAGGGCGCAAGTGGCGGGGCCCGAGCTGGGACTGTGACCCCCTTATGCTCAAGACGCCTCAGTTGATGAGCAGATCTTGTGTGATGCAGCAAGTATACAGATTGCTTTCTTGGGTTCCCTTCATTTTCCGTTTGACCCCGGAGGATAGAGACAGGTCCCTCTGAGGGAAGCCGCAGGAGGCCAGGGGCAAGAACACAGCACCGGGTCCTAACTTGAATCAGCTCTGCACCTGCAACGGTGGAATCACCATGCATAGAGGCAAGCCGAGAAGAAACCCATCGTCCCTGGTGGCCTGCGGCGTGTCACTCACTCATTCCTGAGTGGACCCAAATACTCACAGGCGTCCACCACACACCCAGAATCAGAGATGCTGGGGCACAGTGGGGATGCACACCAACGTGGTCGATGTCACTGGTGCAAGCATCTCACTCTTACAAGGGGACAGCCATGGTCCGTCCGGAGATGCTCAGCTCAAATATGCCAATAGATTTGCCACTTATGAAGTGAATATTATAGATTTGCAGAGGAGGAAACTGAGGCATGGCTCACGCATGGGCCTGTCCTCAGGATGTCATTGAAAAGCCAGTAGTTGCTATATGTTATGAGATCCCTCAGGATGTGCCTATGACCCCAGGAAAAATAGGGGGTCTCTGGAAGACCCCCCTCCTGGAACTCTGTGTGCAGCAGGACAGTCCCCTGTGCCCCGTCTTCTTTCACAGGCGGTAGGAAACCCTCCAAGGAGCTGAGCCACAGCCTTCCCTCCTTAATGTATTCTCGACTAAATTAAAGTCATATTTCATTTTAAATTAAGGGGATTTTTAAAAAATAAAATATCTACAACGTTTAAATATCATTAGTAATTACATTTTATTTTATTTCAAGCTGGTTGGAAACATTTTATTTCTAATTAGGTACATTTGTTTTTAATATCCAGTTTGCTGAATGGAGACACTTCCAACAGACGGCTGGGGAAGGGGCCTCTCTGCCTATCTCACAGGTCTGCCTGGATCATAAAGTCCCCAGGTCACCCCGCACATTACTCCTTCTGTGCTCCCAGCCCTGGGACGGTTGTGTTCTCCTTTGGAAAATATGATGCCTCAAAGAAGGGAGCAAATCTCCCAACCAGGGACCAAGGCTGCAGGGGTTGTCCCCAGCTGCATGAAGCACTCTGGGAGTGCTTGAGGCTGGACAGGCCTCAGCCTGTGGCATGCTTCTGGCTTGCTCGGACCCAGTGTTTTCCCAAAGCTGGCTCTTCGCATGCGGCTCCGCCTCATTTCCACAGGGCCCTGTCTTGGCTACTGTCTCTGTTCTGTAATCCAACAATCTGTGGAAATGTCACGCATTTCCCTGGTGCATTTTTTGCTATGCCTCGTCACCTCACCTGGCAAAGATCCCAGAGAAGGGTGTGACCCCTGCAGGTACTTCAGTGGGACGGTGACTGCGGTGCCCAGGCATCTGGAAGGAAGGCAGCCATGAGAGCTCTGAGCCGGGGAACACTGCACTGCTGGGCATTATTCCTGAATGGAGCTACTAAGGGGATAACAACAGGGTGGGAAGCTTGTGTGGGTCCTCTGCAGGTGCACGTGATATCCATGATCCGATGGCTGAGTCTACAGATGGAAATCCCAGGCCATGAGCAATCAACGAGCTAGAAGGACAGACAGATGGGCAGCTAGGTATATAAATATAGGAATCCATAAAACACAGCATGTACATAGGATGTACTTTATGATAGATATTACATTACCTACAGCACACACACACACACACACATGCGTGCACACACACACACACACACACACACACACACACACACACACACACACACCATGCAGCCCACAAGCTTCCGAACATGATACATCCAACACCATCGTGTGTCCACCAAGCACCTAAAATATCAGAGATGCTCTGAGCTGCAGCAGCAAGAAGGCAGAAAAAGTCATCGCCTGTACCTGTCAGTGACTGTTGCAAAACAAATTAGACCTGGAGGCTGTGCACGCTGCCATCAGACACACACACACACACACACACACACACACACACACACACACACACCCTTGCTTGGTCCCATCTATGCTGCCATCCGTTGCAGTTTCTAGGTTCACCCAGAAGGACTTGTTTCCAAACATGTTACCTGTCAGAGCTGTCCCTGGATCCTGAGGAATGGGGGCCTGTGTGTTCCTCGCTGGCCACCAGCTAGGCAGGGCTTCCTATCAGCCGTGCTGCCATGTGACAGGTGGCAAATTGGCAGCAGTGCCGCCATCAAAGCCCACTGTGGGTGGTGCCATCCCTGCAAAAGCCAGTGAGCACCACCCTTCTGCCTAAGCCCCTGCCTCCAGCTTCCTGCCCTGACTTCCTTTTGCTTCATTCTCTCCACTAGCTCAAGGTGGAGGAGGAATCTCCCCCAGATGGCAGGGCCATGGAACTTGACCGGAGAAGCTCTCCCCTGCCCCTCTTTTTTCTCTGATAGGGAATAATAAGACAGGAACAGCCGCCCGGTGATGTATGTGTTCACATACAGACATGTATACAATGTATGTCTCTTGCATGTTTCGGGTTTATGGGAACCAATCAGCCTCCGTGCACTAGGGAGTTAGTTGTGTCACACAGCTCTGGGGCCAGGACGCCTAGCACACCACAGATGCTAGGATGCTTGGCTAACATGGGCTGGGGCTCAACAGAAAGGACTCTAAGCCCACTTGCCTTCCATGCTGGAGACTGACCTGGAACATTCTCTCAGGATTCTGTCACTGGTAAATGGCCCTTCCTTGACCAGTCCGGCTGGTCAGTTATTGGGGGGCCGAGGAGGGTCGAAACCTGTGAATAAAGAACGGGTGAGAGAAAAGGCAGGGCTCAAGGAAACCGTAGCTTGTCAAGAGCCATTTATTGAAGGTGAGGGCAGGCTTTTTAAAACGTGCTTTAGGGAGGGCGGGGGTAGGCGAGGAGGGTAATGGAAAAGTACAGAATCTTCTGGGGTTGAGCCCCGGGAACATCTGCAGGGGGAGGGGGTTTCCTAGTTCGGGGCAAAACAGGATGTCTCTGTGGCTATCTCAGGGTCAGATCGTTCTCTTCTCAGGGCTAAGCCGGATGCCTTGCGTGCCTGGTGAGTGGCCAAGCAGGATGTTTGCTGCAGGTGCTGAATAGGTGAGGGTCGGCCATGGGCCGTTTGGTTCCTGGCCCTTCCTGAGTTTTGAGCTTGGAACAGTTTGGGTGGAGTACACCCTGGAGAAAAAGCTTAAGGGAGGTTAAATAACAATATGTTTTGTCGTGGCCCTTCAGTGTGCAGGAATGTCTCTTTGGATGTTTTCGTATGTTAGAAATAGTTTGGCTGGGTATAAAAGGCTTAGTCATCTCTTTCCTTGTCACCGCTTCCTTTCACTGTTGTAGAAGGAAGTCCTGAGTCTTTTGAAGGTGAAAGAATTACCATGTTGAATGATTTTTTTATGTCTAGATGTTTAATTCACCCTCAAGTCATATGGTCACACTCATCTTTTTGTCATTCTGTCACTGAGTTGGTGTGTTTTTCCTGGAGGAGGCACCGTTAAAATTTGTTTGAACTCCAGCTTTCTTTCTGTGGTATTTTTGATTAATGCTGAAGCCACAGTGCCTGGCCTTCACGACGTTGTTGTAATTAATTGAAATTTCCCCCATAAAACAATTAGAGCGATGAGTGGTGTTCGCTAAGTGCTCAACAATTTTAATTGCCCCTTCTTCGTGATCATTTTCTGGAATAGCTGGGCTTCCTGTTTGAGGGGGAAAAAGCGTGCTTGTGTATTCATAAATCAGCGAGGACTGCTGTTCTCCTGCAGTCTCTACGACTGATCCCTGAGATGGCACGGTTAGATTCCTGAAATATGTAAGACTCCATCCTCTCATGAAGGAGGCATGGGGCTCTGGCCTGTGTCTCCGGGAAAGTCCTGGACTTTGGGCCACGCACGGCCCAATCATAGCCATCCTAGACAGGCTCAGTACAGGAACAGACAGTGAGTGAGACCACGGAACCCCGCGGCTGATCATGCCTACAGGAGCTTGAGCTGGTTGGACAAACACACTGAGTCAAAAAGAATCCATGAGAGGAAGGATGAAGACAGTTATGAAAAAAAAACCACCTACAAAGTGCTTATGTGTTAGATGTAGACCCAGCATTCCAGAGACACTCATTGTGGTTTTCACACAGATTATAAGTAACCGCCAAGGGTTCATTCACAAAGCGAGGCATGCACTGGTTACAGAAGGCATTTTGGAGTCCACTTCTTACAAATGAAATATGTGTTGTTTGCCCACCGAATGCTTCGGGAAGCTCTGTGCATTCTCGACTTTTTTTTATGATAACTACACAATAAATGACACGAAAACTGTGCTTGCAAATATCATCTGCTAATTACACGGGAAGCCCTTGACAAACACTATCGAGGAAATGGCTTGTGTGCTAATGGTGTCCCTGTAACCCAGGACCCTCCCAGTGCAGGTGACTCCATGACCTCATATCAGTCACTGCAGGAGGAACTAGGCTCAGGAGTTACCACAGTCCCTGGCTTCAAAATGTCTAACAGCAAACCACTCCTGCGCTAACCACAGATCCAAGCATGCGCGTACACACACACACACACACACACACACACACACACACACACACCACCCTCTGCAGTTGCTACAGACTCTGTCAGTTGTTCCTCGCTACCTTTAGGGGTTTGCTGTTATTGACAGACTGACAACGGGTTCATTTCTTCCAGGACAATGGACAGATGGCTTCAGGGTCTACTCTCCTAGCTTCCCCTCCCTGTCCTGTGTCCTGTCCTGTGACCACACTCTGTCAGGCATCCAAAGGCCCAGCTCTGGGAGACAGCTTAGATCGGTTCACATAGGGCAATGACTTCCTAGTCTCCCGCTTGGAGCCATCAGATTTCAGTCACACATGCAGCACATCACGGACCGTCCATGCACGGATGTCGCATGCCTGAATGGAGCAGCCAGACCTCGGTGGAGTTGTACACAGACTGTTATTCCATCTCTCAGCCCACTGTTCCCTCCTTTCTAAGCTCTGACTGGATCACTAGAATTCATACTTGGGGCTACAGACAGAGCTCGGTGGCAGAGGACACACATGGCATGCCTGAGACCCTGGGTTTGATCTCCAGAATCAGAGAAGTAAACTGATACCTGTTCCTTATCTTGTTGGGTTTGTGGGAATTAAAGACGGGAGTAAAAGGCTGAGGGTTCACACTTCCCATTTCACAGGTGGAAAGAGTGAGGCTCGGGACACCTCGGATGCATCACTTCTGTCAGTTTCGAGGCACCCGGAAGTCTGGAGAACAAGAGTGCCAACCTTGGCCACAGGCTCCACTCTGCCAGCTGCCTTGCCTATCCTATTACCCCACTCCCGCCCTCCCGGCTTCCTTAGGCCTGCAGTCTCACCCGCTACACCTAGACACCGCCATTTTCAAGATAGATTGGGGGCCCCTGGAATGCCTCTCACCTCTTTAAGAGTGAAAATGGATATCCCAGAGATTGCAGCTTAATTGACTGATTAATAACAGAAAACCTAATTGAATGCTCCCAGCTCGCGTGTAGGATGGCTTAATGTCAGAGCCTGGGGAGTAAACACGCAGCGGGGAGGTCTGAACTGCGGAGCAAGTGGAGCACTTTCAATTTAAGAGTCAATCTCATTATACACAAAGCTGTTCCCTTGATCCTCTGGAATTGAGCTTCCCCGGTGCAGAGACAGCCTTTGCTCCGTCCTGCTGGTGCTCCTCTCTCTCTCTCTCTCTCTCTCTCTCTCTCTCTCTCTCTCTCTCTCTCTCTCTCCCTCTCCCTCTCCCTCTCTCTCTCTCTCTCTCCCTTTCCCTCTCTCTCTCTCTCTCTCATTCTCTCTTGCTCACTCACTGGCTCTCACTCTCCTCTCTCTCTCTCTCTCTCTCTCTCCTCTCTCTCTCTCTCTCTCTCTCTCTCTCTCTCTCTCTCTCTCGCTTGCTCTCGTTCTCTTTTCTATCTCATTCCTTCTTGCTCACTCACTCATTCTCTCTCTCTCTCTCTCTCTCTCTCTCTCTCTCTCTCTCTCTCTCTCTCTCCTCCCTCCCTCCCTCCCTCCTTTCCTCACCCCTCCAGTATTTGTTCTCCTTGCTCTGCATACCTGAGCATACCTAAACATTCGTTCCCTGCCACTGTGAGGTCTGTGAAGCCCCTCTGTGGCCAGGATGCGGTGTGCAGCTCAGCACAGGACAGTGAGGACCAAGGCAGAATCCGGGAAGCAAGGTCTCTGCCTAAAACTTCTCCTTTCAGGTTCCTGTCAGAGAGGTTTGACGGGAGGCAGGGGCTCTGGGCTAGGGTCTGGGGGACTGGGAGAGTCGTGTCAAGGCCTGCTGCATACCTCGCTCACCCTCTGGGGGCCTTGTTGGACACCTGGGCATCTGTCCACATCTGTGTGCCTGTCAGAGACAATGCTGCAGCCTGGTGGCTCCAGCGGCAACTATGTGAGTCTAGAGGGCCAAGGTGAGGCAGGGCGGTTTCTTCTGAGCCTCTCTTTGGTGGCCTCCTCTCACTGCCTTCTCAGGTCACCTCCTGAGTCTGCTCACACTCCCCTTCTGAGGGCACACACCTGATGAGGCCAAGGCCACACCCTCTCAGCTTTATTAACTTGCCTCCTTTCTCTCAGAAGACCCTGGCTCCCAGTGCAGTCACAGTGTGAGGCAAAGGTGGCGGGGATTGGGGGCAGCCACTCGCAACTGCAGCCACCCCATTTTCCCAGCCAGTTCAGGGCCATCTCTGACTCCTTCTTAAATCCTGGTCCCGGCATGCATCCTGGGAAGGGAGAATCGTGAGCCCATCTGATCCGTGGCCTCAGAATCAGCATTTCAACAAGATCTTAGGACCTCACTTTCATGTCAACAGAGTGCTAGCCTGGGTGTCCTAGATGGACCGGAAGTCAGGAGTGCTGTGTCTCTCCATGGGGGCAATCCTACAGCTCCACTTCCTTTATGCCGCCTGCAGGAATCCTGAGCTGAGCTAAGGAGTGAGCCCTTGGTCAGAGAATTAGATAACAGCATGACAGAGGGGATCCCCCTTTTTCTCCCCTCCCTCTACTCTTCCCTCCCATCCCCTCCTCCCCTCTCACTTTCGGTCCCTGGTCTTTCCACACCCCCTTTTCCTCTCATGTCCCTACATACGTCCTCATCACCTTTCCCTGCGTCCCAGCTCCCTAGTCCATGCCACTATATCCAGCACATGGCCGTCTTGCTTGCTAATTCTCTCTTTGCCAGTATCACCTGCGTCCGACGCACAGCTCTTTATTACGAGAGAGAGGTAGGGCCATCAGGTAGACTAACGTACGAACACAGCTAGAGGCAGATGCATCCACCCAACTGACACAGACGCATGGAGACACAGGTGCTGCGCTCCTAGGCCCCTTAGCTCCCTCTGGGATCTGCTTTCTGTAACGTAGCCTTGCTCTTCACTTCCTGCTTTCTGCGCCTCTGATCATCTCACGCCCTGGGTGGAATGAAGTCCTCACTTCTGCAGCCCCACCCGTTCTGCCCACCCACGCCTTGCCAGGGCATTCTGCTGGTTTCCTGGTGAACGTGGGGACACATTTGTGTGAACGTGGACACACGGGCTGTGTGCCGTCTCTACTTGCCCCCTTGTGGTCATCTGTCACCATGCTAAGCTTAAGGCCCTTGATTGGCAGGGTCCCTGCTGATACTCGCTGCCATCTGCCTGGTGCCTTGTGTACACTCGGTGCTTAAGAATTACTCCTCGCACAGCTGAAGGCACAAATGTGGACCCAACAATGACCCAACAATGCAGATCTGGGCCTGCCTTTGAAACTCCCTAACCTCTCA
Source organism: Acomys minous (assembly GCF_964271855.1). Lineage (NCBI taxonomy): Eukaryota > Metazoa > Chordata > Mammalia > Rodentia > Muridae > Acomys > Acomys minous. Next base: position 96,761,682 of record NC_140498.1, read on the forward strand.
CCTGCTCCCCACACCCAGGAAGCCCCAAGCCAAAGGAATGAATGCCTATGTGAAACAAGCCCAGAAGGATGGCATCAGGTGCCCACGTGTCCCCAGTGCGGGCACATCCCCCACACAGCACCCTCAGCATTCCATCTGGCCACCCTTCTTTTAAAAGTCTTCGTGTGACCTTCAGCCACCAAAAAAACCAACCTCTCTAACAGCCAAATAAACTCATTCTTCTGCCTCACGTGATGTCGGGAGCTGGAGGGACCAGGCTCTCTTCCCAGTCCGCTGTCATTGTCACAAGCATCAAAGCTGACAGGCCCGTCCCTCCTGGCTGGTCTGCAGAAGCCCCTCAAGGTGCTAGCCTGCCTCCAACGGCCTTTAGCACAAGATGATATGAGTCCCCAGATCCTTCCTGACTGGTCTGGGTTTTGTTTCCTTTGGTTTGGTCCTTGGCCCCTCTGTCCTTGGTCCGTCAAGCTGGTTAGAGACAGTGCACCCAAGATGTGGAGCAAAGGCGCCGAGCCCCAGCTGTGGAGAGAGAGGTGCAGGCAGGGGGAAGACAGGGAGAGGAGAGGATAGGGGGGCAGCAGAGGGAAACCGGTGAAAAGGGAGAAGAGATACAAACGGAAGTGATGGACAGAGAAGAGCCAGGAGGGAAGGGAACAGCTGGGGTGTGTGTGGGGGGTGTGGGGGGGGTGTGTGTGTGGGGTGTGGGGGGGGGTGGGGGGGTGTGGGGGGTGTGCCCGGGGGTGTGGGGAGGGCGCCAATCCCAGTGACACACAAAGCAGGCTAAGGAAGGTAAAGGAGAAACGAAGAGTGGATAGCTAGGGAAAGGAAGCTTTTGAGAGAAAGCAGCGGAGAGTTGCCTGGACCCCCAGGACTGTGAGTGGCAGAAGGAGTGGACCGGTGGGAAGAGGGAATTTCTGACCCCCCTGTTCCCCCATCCTACTCCCCCTCCCCCCAACCCCTGGCAAAGAGCAGGTGGCGTCCCCAGGACGGCGATGGCTGTGCTTTCCGTACATTCGTCTTCTCTCATGCAGCTTCTTACAGTTCCTCGTTAGTTTGCTCCTTCCTGCGGCTTCCTTCTTAGCTTCTCCAAAGTGCCTGGGTTGGCTGTCTTCAGAGTCCTGAAGCTGAGCAGTCCAGAAACAGTGCAGAAGCTGCCGGCTTCCACCTGCAGACCCGAGCATTCAGGACGTCCTCCTTAGCATACAGTCGGCCTCTGTTCCCACAGCAACACGCCCTTGCCCTATCCAGCTCTGGACAGGAAGCATTTTCATTGTATTTGTTTGTTTATTTACGGGGGGCACACATGTGACGCAGCATCTGTGAGGAGCAGGGGGCGGGGCGCGGGGGAGGGGGAATCAGAAGACAACTTTCAGGTTTGGTTGTCTGTTTTCATTCATCATGTGGGTCCTGGGGATCGAACTTAGGTCAGAAGGCTTGGTACCAGGCGCCTTTGCCGCTGAGCCATCTCACTGGCTCAGGGCTGAACTTGGTCATCATTCCCCAGACAGTAAGTTGTAGCAACTGTCTCCACAGCTGTGACATTGAAGCTGGGGTCAAAAGTCATCTGGAAATGATTGACGTGTGTAGCAGCATGTGCACTGGCTGTTAATACTCTGCTGTATGTAGAGGGCGGGCACCCTGGGAGATCTGGAGGCAAGCCCTCTGAGTGCTAAGAATGGACCGACTATGGCGTGAAATATGTCACATCACACATATTGCATGGGATGTATAGTGTAACACAGTGTGCTTGTCATACCACACATTTCCACGTGTGTGACATGCCACATGGACGTCGCACGCACAGGAGCCCTGGCAACAGCGGGGAGAGAGGGCAGAACCGGGGTGTAGAGCCCAGCTGGGATCAGGTGTCTTACCACTTATAACTAAGCATAACTACGCAGGAGTGTGTCCAAGGCTTTCAACAGACCCTGAGTACCTTTAGCCTTACCAAGTGCGAAAGGAGAAGGGGTGGTGCTCAGAGGGATTTTCATCTTAGAAGACTTATTTTTTTTTACCCTAAGCTGGTTTGGTGGGGGGTGGACAGGGACTTGACTTCATCAGTCAAGTGCTTGCCCTGCAAGCAGGAGAACTGGAGCTCGGGTCTCCAGAACTCACCAGAAGAAGCCGAGCGTGGTGGGAAACACTTGTAACCCCACTGCTGGGGCACGGGAGACAGAAGGGCACTTGGGGTTCACTGGTCAGCCAGGTTAGCCTGACCGGTGAGCTAATGACAGATCCCATCGCAGACGCAACAAAAGGCACCCTGAAAGAAGTCACCTGAGGTATCCTCTGTCTTACCCATATACGCACCTACCCCAACACACACACACATACACACACACACACACCTACACATATACACACACATACACACACACACACACCTACACACACACCTACACATATACACACACACATACACACACATACACACACACACACACCTACACACACACCTACACATATACACACACACATACACACACACACACCTACACACACACATACACACACATACACACACATACACACCACACACACACACACACACACACACACACACACACACACACGAGCACTAATAAAGGTTCATTGGAAGGGACCCAGAGACAAGTGGCTACCAATCCTGCTGTGCACAGATGCTGGGTCCCAGGCCATCTGCAGGGTTTAGAACCAGCTTCCTCTTTATCCACAGCGGGGACCCAGAATATCTCGTTGCTGACCAGCAGGGCTCTAAAAGTCTTTGCCTCCCTCAAGTCCCACCCTGGCCTGTGTCCTCAGCAGACTGTAGGCATCTGTGGCACCCAGCCCTCTTTCTCTGAGTACCAGGGCCAGGCCGCCAGGCCTTCGTCACCAGTCACAGAACTTGTAGCCTCTCATAGCCTCTCAGTTGGGCTCGCTCACCCCCTCACGCTGCTGCTGAGGCTGGAACTAAGTCCTTTCCTCACTTTGCAAAGACGTGGAAGATGCAGAGTCCATCAGCCTGGAGAGCCACGGGATACTGGGGAGACCACAGGACTTTCATAAAAGGCAATTTCTACAGCTCGCAGCAGGGATAAAAACCATGGTGTTTTCCCATTCTTTTTCTTTGGAATTTGATGAAAACATTGGCGGGAAGCAGAAAAAGATGGCCTCACAGCAGGGGCCGTGACTGGCGCACTCTCTGGAGTGTTAGCAATCCTCTCGCCCTCCCCATCAGGGGCTGCCTAATGCTGTCCTCTTACTCTGATGATCTCAGAAAACCTGGTCCCAGACACTAAGAGGAGGGCAGACACCTGCGCCTGTCCCAGGCCCAGCCCAGCCTCTCCTGAGTCAGAGGGCTTGACTCTGCAAGATTGTTTTTACGAAAGAAGCAAGTCCACAGATGCTGAAGGTGTAGGCCTGGAGCCAGCTGGCCCGGGTGACCTTGAATGGGTCACCTGTGAAGCTCTGGGGTCTGTGGTGGAAATGCTTGTCATTTGGGGCAAGATTACTTTCATTACTTTGCAGTGGAGAACGGCAAGCCTGAAGTCTGAGTGACTTTGCCCTCTGTGACTGCACCTCTATTCCTTATCTGCAAAGCCAGACCCCAGACGGTAACACATCGATGCCCCTGGTGATACCCACAATCCCCAAGGACAATCCCGAGTGGCGTTCAGCACGGCCCTGTACCTAACACAGTCCTTATTAATCACTAAGCAAACACACATTAGGACCCCAGTGCTCCCCACACTCAGTGCCTTGGTGCTTACCCTGTGGGGCACAGAGCAGTTACCAAGTCAGCCTTTGCAGCCAGGCAGGTCTGGGTTTGAGTCCTAGGATGGGGACCAGTCTGAAGCGGTTCCTGTCCCTGCCTGCAGCAGCATGCTGACCTCAGCCCTGGGTGGGCACAGAGACACTGCCACTCTTCTGAGACGCAGGTGGTAACACTGTGATCATGTGTGTTAATCTCGGTTTAGACACCTAGGCAGAAATTGTTAGAATTCACCTACAGCCAACTGGGATGTGGGGGCCCAAGGGTTCCACATCTGGAGATTCGGTCAACCCTAGATCCATAATAGTCCAAAGTATATTACAGAAAATGAAAAAGAAATCAGAACGTTGTGCCCATGCAAATGGCACGCTGTGTAGAAACTGCCTGCTGCTCCCACTGGCTCAGACCCTCAGCTTTCTCAGCTCCCAGTGTGTGCGATGCGGTGGCTGTGTCTATACCGACCGGCAACTCTGCCTTCGTGTCCGTTCCCTGCTCCTTAAACATTCACCTTACCGCGCGCTGTGCGTCTCCTCGGGAGGATTTGGATACAGACGTGCTTGCACACTCTGCAACCTAGTCCCCACGAGGATGCAGCAGGCACCTATTAAAGGAGCGGCTACTAAGCCTCAAGCACCAGCAGGATTCCCAGCATGCAAAGCTAATCACCTGACCCTCAGGTGGTCATTGTCCAGAGGAAGGTCAGAGTGAGCCAGGAGCCAGGAAAATGCTGGTGTGACTTCACACACAAGGCCACCTCCCAGAACGAGGGGCGCCCTGATATTCACCCATGAGAGTTCTCTCCCACTCTGAGCCGCACGCTGGGCCACATCGCCCAGTGGACAGCCGCCAGGAAGGGTGCTGTCCCCTAAGCACTTCCAGGTCACAGTGGCCAACTTCACACCTGGACAGGATGCTGTTTTCTCCTTCTTTTGGGGAGACAAATGACCCCACCACCACCACCACCACCAAGTGCCCTAAACAAAGCCAACAGCCCTGAGCTCATGAGATTGTGAGCACTATGGACAAACGGAAGGGAAATGAGCGAATTATCCCCGTACTTTGTTTAGGGAGCCCAGAAAGAGGATGCCCAGGAAGAGCGGGCCCTGAAGAGTGCACCCGTGGCGAAATCAGCAGGTTTAGGCCACGCTCCGCCCTGATCTTCCCAGGCCTGGATTTAAAAATGGAACATCTGCGCTGATTTAATTTACATCTTAATAACAAACAGGCCTCGAGAAACCAGCGGATAAATGCCTTTTATTGCCAGCGTATCTTTTGCACCACAGCTTGAATGAAAACTCTGGTAATTAATTGTTTTAAGCGATTCTATTAAAACGTGTCTGGGAGAGCCACACAGTGCATGTTTATGTGGCCGACTGCTGCAGGAATGCAGACAGAGGCTGCTGCCCGGGCCTCCAGGGTCATTCCTTGCCTCCGATGCTTTCAGCACACACAGGCCGATTATTTGATATTTATTTATTTATTTATCCATTTATTTATCTATTTTATTTATATCCAAGGAGAGGTCTGTGAAGTTGGCTCATTTCTCTCCCATTTTTCTTCTGGATCTTCACTGCCCGTTGTGGGAGAGCTTTTCTCCCCTAGTCCTCGCTGGCTGTTCCGTCAGGCTGCTTCCCACAGGGCCAGCTAAGGTCTGAGTCCCTATCTGGGAAAGGCAGACTGTTCCTTCACCTTGGCCCTGACCACCGGGAGCCAGAAGAATGTTAACCTTCATGTACGGCATCACACTCTTTTTTAAGTTGATTTTTGACGATGAGCATGCCTGCGGAGGTTAGAGGTCAACGGTGAGTGATGCTCCCCACCTTTTTTTTTTTTTCAGGCAGAATCTCACTGAACCTTGAGCTCGCTGGTCAGCAAGCCCTCCAGGGTCCTCCTGTGTCCATCCTCCCAGTGTTGGGGGCACAGGCACATCCTACCATTTTAGTGTGGAAGCAATGGGTAGAACGTGGGTCCTCCTGCTTGCACACCACCTCCCCGGCCTCAGTGCTGCACGATTCTGTGGCCAGACTGTTTAAGGCCTGGTTGATGCATCAAAACTTCCCCCAAATGAAGAATTTTAGATGTAGATGTGATAGGGAGCTCTGAAGAGAAGCTGTGGGCTTTGGAGAAGCTGTGGGCTTTGGAGAAGCTGTGGGCTCTGGAGAAGCCGTGGGCTCTGGAGAAGCCATGGGCTCTGGAGAAGCCATGGGCTCCAGAGAAGCTGTGGGCTCTGGAGAAGCTGTGGGGTCTGAAGAAGCACCCATAGAACATAAACCAGAGTGGGGTGAGTGTCCAACGGTGAGCAGCGGGTGAACACTCACATCATGGCATCACCCTAGTTGCTCCTCAGGCCTGGGGGCTGAGCCTGCTCGTACCTGCCTGTCCTCTCCCTTATTTTGGTTGAACTAGTTGGGAAACACCCAGCCAGCAGCGTTGGGTAAGTTCTTGAGAGCCCCCTCCCCGCCCCCCCCACCCTCCCCACCCCCTCCCCCCTCCACCCCCGCCACGGAGGCCAGAGGAGCAGAGCACATCTTGGAAGCTTCTCAGAGACCCAGAAGGAAGGAACGGGGTATCTGGAGGTAATCTGAGAAGCAATCAGGTATGTTTCCTTGAGAGAGGACACTCTAAGCAGAGGTAGCAGAGAGTGTGGGATGCTGGGTGCCAGATGGGCAGAAAGAGAGGGGGTGGGAGAGAAGGGAAGGAGGAAGGGGAGAGTTCCTTCCGGCAATGAGGGGGCTGTGGCTCAACCTCGGGAACTAGGGGCCTTGCGTGGGGATGACATGGGACGCGTGGCATGGGAACTAGATGACGGACAGCGGACTAAGGCCACGAGGGAGCCACTGCTGGTGGCCCGGGAAGCAATGGTTGTGGCAGCAGCACATGCCTGGAGCAGGGGACTGTTAGATGCACCCTAGCCCCGCTGCTAGGACTGCTGGGAAACCAGTCAACCGCCCAGCACAGGGATCTCAGCTTCACACCAGGAGCAGGGATCCAGGGTCTGCATTGTGGGCGGCAGGTCACAGCCCTTTGCGGGGAGAAGCTCTGAAACCCACATCAGGCAGCTATTTCCCTGCTGAATTTCTTGACCCTGTTATTATTATTATTTTTCAAATTCAACTTTAACCTTGACTCTCCCTCCTATAGACCAACTCTTTGCAAAAGGGGAAACACGCTTGGTGAACTGACACACAGGGGTGCGAGTTCAAGACCAGCCTGGGCAAAATGGCATGACTGTCTCCAAATAAATAAAACAAACTGGGATATGGCTGGATGACTCCCCGGGCTCTGTGCCCAGCACCTCAAGAAGGGAAAGAAATAGCATTTCCATTTAATTTTGGGGACGTTAGAATTTTGTTGTTAGGGCGCCGTGCCCACTAGAACTAGAACCAAAGGATGATGGGAAGGCCCCGCCCCCTGCAGTGGGATGTCATGTCATCCTGCAGCCAGCTGTGGACTCAGGAAACTGATGCCTGAGGAGACATGCTCTGTGTCGTATTAAATACGGACCCGGGGATGGACAGCGGCCTAAATGTTCACCCAAGAGAGCGTGAGGAATGAATGGTGACTGACCCCAGGAGCTACTTCCCGGGCTGGTTCTGAGAGTCAGAGCTGTGGACATAAAACTGAAATGCACCAGTGACCCAGAAAGAGAAAAAGACACCAAACGGCACATCGGTCATGACGTCAGGCACAAAGCAAAACCTGGGTTGTTGAGTCTGCACGGCCAAGCTATAAATGCCGGTGGCTCCACTGAGAGAGGGGCCAGTGCGAGGGTCTCACCGGCGTGTTTTTACTCCGTGCTTCTGTACTTGTGACGTTACACCTGCGTCCTGTCTCCGCTTTCTTCCTAGAGCTCAGAGGTAAAAGTTTCTGCTGCCTGTGGGGGGCCTGTACTTGCAGTCACTGGTCGTGTGGCTTGGAGCAGGTGGCCCCCTCTAAGCCTGTTTTCTCATCTGTTAAGTGAGCTCTTACTATGCCTTGTCAGCCATCACAGGCAAATCAGAGTAAAGGCAAGGTCAGGCCCTGCCGGTCTGAGTACTGATGACACACAGCAGCCATCTGTGTTCTGATTATTGTCACCAAAGTGAGAGAAGTCTTAAGTTTCACAGCTTTCTGTGACTGTGACAAAACACGTGAGGTAATTATCTTGTACAGAGGTTTCTTCTGTCTCATGGCTACAGAGGTATCAGTCATGGTCGGATGATGCCTCTGCTTTGAGGCCCTCGGGTGACATCCCTAGGGGAGTGAGGTGTGCATGAACAACGCTGGTCACCCCAAACTCTGGACTGTGCAAGGGAGAGCCAGAAACCAAGCTTACCTCCCCCTGGAGACTGTACCTCCAAAAGCCAGCAGGTCTCCCCTCCTCGGGCTCTGCCTCCCCACTGAGGGCCAAGCCTTCAAGTCAGGTATTTTCATAAGGGACTGTTCAAACAGTAGAGCTGTTGAGAGCCATTTCAGTGCGCACTTAAAAATTTACAAAGCCCATTCCCAATGGGGTCATAGAGTGGGAAGTGCACTGAGGCAGAGACATCAGAGATCTGCATCTGGCTCAGCCGCTAACACGCTTGCCCGGCCAGCCATAAGGACCTGAGTTCAGGTCCCCAAAACCCATGTAGAAATGCAGGCATGGTGATGCACTGATAACCCTGCTCTGGGGAGGTAAAACAGGGGGACACTGGAGCTGGCTGCTAACTTGATGAGCCCTTGGCCAGTGAAAAACCCTGTCTCAAAAATCAACATTGACAGCTCCTGAGGAATGACCTCTGAACTTGACCTCTGGCTTCCACATACATGTGCACGCCTGCGAGCATACACACAGAATGAGACACGCACACACGAGCGCGCATGCACACACACAGACACACACACACACGCACACGCACACGCACACGCACACACAATCACTGTCTGCAGAGCTGATAGGACTCAGTTTCCCGGGCTGGAGTATGGATGGAAGTGTCTAGGGTGGCTTTTCTACACCCAGCCCCTTCTAGGAGGGGATGAGTTAATGGAAGAGCACACACAGCCAAGAATTTGAGAGCTGAAGGTGCTGGGAAGACAGCCTGGAGGACATGGCACCGAAAGAGGCCAGAGGGGCAGGTGAGCTGCCTCCCTTCATGCACCACCCTTCATGGAACATTTCAGCAACAGCCCCCAGGAGCCACCAGAACACAGCCGAGTCCTGGCGGCAAAGCCTGCGTTCTCTGGGGCAGACAACAAGCTCTCCTCTAAAGTGGAGTGAGCGGGAAGGCATCCCCGAGAAGCCGACAAGATGTGTCTGTGAGACACCGTGCATAACCGAGAGAGGAGCCACTCCATCCCGGGAATAGCCCCTCAGGAGAGGTACGGAATGTTCGTAGCTGCCTCATCGTCTCCTGCCTGGCTCCCCGGGTGCCACAGGAGTCCTAGCAAAGATGAGCAGCCTGTGGAAAGACGTGGAAGCTGTCGCCTGTGGCGGCTCTGAACCTCCAGCCAACAGCGTGGAGAAGGCGGCAAGACCTCACAGTCCGTGGGAGGGGTGTGGCTCAGGAGCTCTGACCCTGCAGGCACAAGGCCCTGAGTCTGAATCCCAGCCCTGCACAGAGGAAGAAGACAGGGAGCAATAAAAGGTGGGGAGATCCGGGTGGTGGTGGCGCACACCTTTAGTCCCAGCACTCGGGAGGCAGAGGCAGACGGATCTCTGAGTTCAAGGCCAGCCTGGTCTACAAAGTGAGTCTAGGACAGCCAAGGCTACACAGAGAAACCCTGTCTCAAAAAACCAAAAATAAATTAATTAATTAAATTAAAATTAAAGGGTGGGAGGAAGGGGAGGGGAAGAAGAGACACAGAATGGGGAAAGGTGAGGGAAGAAGGGAGGAAGGGGAGGAAGAGAGACCTTGGAGCTAAAAGATGGCTGCCCAGCCTCAGAGTAAACTTACATTGGGATCCGGGATGGGGGCCTTGATCCGGGCATGGCCGGCCAGGGCTTTCTCCCGTCTCAGCCAAGCTGTTTCATGACCCCCACCCCTTGAGGCTGCCTGAGAGCTCTCACAATGACAGGACAATCCTGATCCGAGAGGGACACTGTGCGCACCTAACTTTCTAGAGTCTGTGCTCATAAACCAAGCAGAAACCGTGACGTTTATTCAATGAGAGTTTCAGTTTAACTGCACGGAGTAGATGCACCCAGCATGCCCTGTGCTGAAAATGTCCTCTCCTTCTGAGTGTGACATGGTCCATGTGGCTACTGGGCGCTTAGTGTATTTCCAAACTGAAGATCAGGTTCCTGTGGCCAAGGTCCTGCAAGCATCCGCAGCAGGCTAGAGCAGTGTTCTTAAAGTCACAGCATCAGAATTCAATAAAATTTAAAATTCAGAGCCAGTGAGGTGGCTTGCAGGCAGCTGAGTTCACACCCCCCGCCAGGACCCACGTAGATGAGGAAGAGTGAGCCCAGTCTCACTGACCTCCATGCAGGTGCGGGGACACATGTGAACCCCCAAATATATATACACAAAACGAATGAAATGTAAGGATAATTAAGATAAAATCTGGATCTCCGAGCCCACTGGCTTCCTGCAGGCGTGCTCAGTGTCCACGTGGGAGAGGCAGACTCAGCAAGCACTCAGGAGCCGTAGGAAACCTGCCCCGTGCCGTGCACTGGCTTCCCTAGTCCAGTGTCTCCTTCCTCCACCCTCCAAAGGCCAAGCTGGGCTATGAACTTCTTACAACAAGGCACCTGATGGCAGTTGCCCTAGACCCCATCAAAGACTTCACACACAATGGCAACCATGTTCACACACACACACACACACACACACACACACACACACGTACTTAGCTGCTCACACAAACATACCACACACACACACCACATACTCTCATACACACTCACACATACACACACACACTTGCATACACACTCATATATACCACCCACTTTCAGACGCTCATACGTGAACTCACGAACTTGTCCATTCACACACATTACCATATATATATATATATATATATATATATATATATATATATATATATGTATATATATATATATACATACACGCACGTGCACACACACACACACACACACACACACACACACACACACACACACACACTGCCCTTTGCTAGCCAGGTGGAAGGTCCTTTTGCACAAGCCCCAGAGCTTTTTTCTCTTGCATGCTGAGGCCACGGCTTAGACCTCAGCCTCCATCCTGCTCACCTCTCCTGACTCCCAGTGGACGCGCTGCTGGTATGTCCTTCTGGAAACACCAAACTTGCTTTTGTGACCCCCACAGTGGCAGGAAGTGGGGTCCAAAAGCAACACAGGGGCATAAGAAGAGCTGGAGAAGGCAGAATAAATAGGTAGGGGAGACTGGACAATCGGATCACACCTATAAGGCCGGGTGGTCTCTCCTGACGCACAGGCTTCTGGGACAAATGCTGTCACACACACCCCCAGCCACCTGGAGCTACAGGGCAAGAGGCAGCGAGACAGGTTGGGATCGTGAGCACAGTAGGGTCTGGAGGTATGGTCACCTCCAGGAGGCCTGGGCTCAGGACGGGCATCACTTCCGACCTGAGGGCCCACTGAAGTTCAAAGAGCCAAGCCCACCCTCATGCCCAGCGCCCGACCTTCCTGTTAGAACAGAGGCCAGGAAAGGTGACTGCCCCCCCTTTAGAACTGCCCCCATGACTGCTCCCCTCAAACTGGCCCCACCCCTGCAGGGTGCTTGCATGAAGCAGGGTCCTCTTATTGGTCCTCACCTCTGTGGCTCCTATCACCCTTCCCCGAGTCCTCTTGAAGGTCCCTAGCTTAAGACTATAGTCAGGGCGAGAAGAGGCCATGGGATGATGCCATCTTCTTCCTGCACAACTCTGCATGGCACTGGATAGACCACTTGGGGAGGTTTAGTTTCCATTGCCTTGTGGGATAGGGGAGCCCATTGCATTATACAGCTGCCTTCATCTTTTTCCAGTCGTCCCACAGCCCAAGGACGGAGCACCACGATCGCCTGAGGAGGAAGAAGATAAGGCCCAGAGAGGTCACAGGGTCACATAGCCCCAGTCTGGCAAAGCCAGCAATGGATCCAAAGACAACCTGAGTTCCATGGCTTCCAGCCACGGGGCTACAGAATGGGTCCCTGAGAGCCAGCGCCACTCAGAAAACCATTCTTTCCGGTTGGATGTCTGTCTGGATTCTAAATGTTGGGTCCAGGAGTCTGTGGTTCTGGGACCGTGGCCTCGAGACTCTGGCAGGGAGCCACCCGTGCCCAGGTGAGCACTTAGCTGCGGGCCCTCCTCCTTGGTGACATTGCTCATAGGTCCCCAGACCCTCAGGCCCCACCCCCACCCCTGCTCAGGCTGTGACCCGTCTTCCATCTCTGACTGTTAGAGCTGTCACCCAAGTCCCCAGCCTGATATGTCCCCAGGCCCAGATGCATGGTGATTATTCCCCTCAGCTTTGGAGTGGTAACCAAGAATGGATTTATTTCCAACCAAATCACCTCTCCCTGCTTGCTGGGGAGAGTCTGACAGCTTGCCAGGCCTGTAATTCTTCTCTCCTGAGCTAAGAATTTCTGGAGAGAAATGGTTTTCTCCACATTGTATAAAGGAATGCAGAGACAAGAGAAGGGAACACACAAAAGGAAGGGAAGAGAAGCGGCTGTCAAGTCTGCTTGGTGTCTGTCTGTCTGTCTGCCTGCCTGCCGGCCTGTCTGTGTGTATCTGTCTGTCTGTTTTTCTGTCTATGTGCCTGTGTGTCTGTCTGTCTGTCTGCCTGCCTGCCTGTGTGTGTCTGTACGACTGTCTGTGTGTCTGTGTGTACTCTCTCTCTCCCTCTCCCCTCCCCCACCTCCCTCTCCCCCCTCTGTGTGGATTCTGCAGTCAATACATTTCATGTACCATTTTCCCCTCCAGTTAGTACAATTAAAATCACAAGGCGAAGTCGGCTATAAATCAAAGTTCCTTTAAATTTTACCAGGAAGTTGCACTCTCTGCACGCCACGCGCACCAATAAAGATCTGTGGTCGCCTTTGGCAGGAGAGGCAGAAATAAGCAATTTAGGATCTTAAAAGATAAAAGATAATAAAAGTAATTAAGATAATTAACCACCCTGAAGAGAGAAGAATTTACTGCTGTGCGCTGTGTTTGGTTTCATTTGGCGGCACCACAGCTGTCGCCACAGAAAGCGCGGGCAGCGGCAAGCATCCGAGGGGCTCTCACTGTCAAAAAACATATCATAAAAAATTTAACACAAGAAGAATGCGGCGAGGAGGATGCAAATAAAAACCACCATTTCCTGAAACTCTGGCTAATTGAGTGGGGACCAGGCTGGTGCTTAGAGTGGGCCTGGGAATTGGGGGACATTCTCTTCCCTCCAAGGATGGTGACCTTGGCTGCCTTAGAGGATGCTAGTCTGTGGCTCCTGCCCCTGGCAGACCCCACCCTCCCTCCCCAGATTCCAGCATCTCCCACTTGTATGTGCCCTTCATGGCTCCTTTTGTGGTGGGAGTGCCCTATACTCTTTGGGAACGCATGGTGAGATTGCTCTAGAGCCCTGATGTCCCCAAGCCTACCCCTTGTGTGCACCCAGATATGGCCTCAGGATGAAAATCCTAGTCCTTACTGTGACGCATAAGAGCCTACAGTCTTGAGACGCAGTCCTGACTTGAACCTGCAGTCTTGAGATGCAGTCCTGACTTGTCTCTGCGCCTCCAGCCCTTGTGCACACTGAGCATCCAGAGCGGTCTTGAGCACGGGGAAACACATGCAAACATCGACTCCCCCTCAGACCAGGAACAGGACAGGCCAACCAAAGACTCCGCTGAAGTCCAACTGGGCCAAGCAATGGGTTTGGCGGGGTTTCTCGCAGAAGCATGCATGACTCCAAGGCAGCAGCGTGGCTGGGACACTTACCCCTGCCTGGGCAGAGGCTCTCAAAGGCTGCGTCCCTGGACCTCCCGGCACTGCTTGTACGATGTTCAGAGTTTCCCCAGCAGCTGCTTCTGCTTATCTAGCCTTGAGGAGAGACTCTGTGGACATCGGGTCTCACAAACCTTCATGGACCTCTCTCCGGGATGGACTGTGCCCGTCCTGCCCTCTCTCCAGGATGGACTGTGCCCGTCCTGCCCTCTCTCCGGGATGGGCTGTGCCCGTCCTGCCCTCTCTCCAGGATGGACTGTGCCCGTCCTGCCCTCTCTCCGGGATGGGCTGTGCCCGTCCTGCCCTCTCTCCGGGATGGGCTGTGCCCGTCCTGCCCTCTCTCCGGGATGGACTGTGCCCGTCCTGCCCTCTCTCCGGGATGGACTGTGCCCGTCCTGCCCTCTCTCAGGGATGGACTGTGCCCGTCCTGCCCTCTCTCCGGGATGGACTGTGCCCGTCCTGCCCTCTCTCCGGGATGGACTGTGCCCGTCCTGCCCTCTCTCCGGGATGGACTGTGCCCGTCCTGCCCTCTCTCCGGGATGGACTGTGCCCGTCCTGCCCTCTCTCCGGGATGGACTGTGCCCGTCCTGCCCTCTCTCCGGGATGGACTGTGCCCGTCCTGCCCTCTCTCCGGGATGGACTGTGCCCGTCCTGCCCTCTCTCCGGGATGGACTGTGCCCGTCCTGCCCTCTCTCCGGGATGGACTGTGCCCGTCCTGCCCTCTCTCCGGGATGGACTGTGCCCGTCCTGCCCTCTCTCCGGGATGGACTGTGCCCGTCCTGCCCTCTCTCCGGGATGGACTGTGCCCGTCCTGCCCTCTCTCCGGGATGGACTGTGCCCGTCCTGCCCTCTCTCCGGGATGGACTGTGCCCGTCCTGCCCTCTCTCCGGGATGGACTGTGCCCGTCCTGCCCTCTCTCCGGGATGGACTGTGCCCGTCCTGCCCTCTCTCCGGGATGGACTGTGCCCGTCCTGCCCTCTCTCCGGGATGGACTGTGCCCGTCCTGCCCTCTCTCCGGGATGGACTGTGCCCGTCCTGCCCTCTCTCCGGGATGGACTGTGCCCGTCCTGCCCTCTCTCCGGGATGGACTGTGCCCGTCCTGCCCTCTCTCAGGGATGGACTGTGTCTTTCCTGCTTTCTCTCAGGGACGGACTGTGCCCATCCTGCTCTGTAACAGAACTACATCTTCTCCCTGCTGAGTCTTCCCTGTGACAGACTGAGAAATGCACTGTCCTCATGCGGCCATGGTCACTGAGCCAGGTATATACTAGGCAGGCGTCTCTAGAGTAATGATTCTCAACCTGTGGGTCACGACCCCTTTGTGGGTTCAAAAGACCTTTTCACAAGGGCCTCATATCAGACAGTTACATTATGATTCATAAAAGTAACAAAATTTACAAATTTGCTACAAAGGTAGCAAAATGTCATTTACAGTTATAAAGTAACAACGAAATAATTTTCGTTTAATACATGAACTGTGTTAAAGGGTCGCAGCCTCGGGAAGGGTGAGACCCTCTGCTCTAGAGGAAGAGAACTTACAGAATACGTGTGGGGCATGATTTATTAGAGTGCCTTACAGGCGTGGCCCTGCTAGTCCAACAATGACCGTCTGCCAAGGGAAGGTCCAAGAACCCATTAGTTGTTGAGTCTGCGAGGGTGGAAGTCTCAGCTGGTCTTCAGTGTACACTGGAATCCCTAAGACATGAGCTCTAAGGCCAGTGAAGGAACGGACTTGCCAGTGAGAGCAAGCTCCCTTCTCCCATGTCCTGTATACAGGCTGCCGGCCAAAGGTGCGGTCCAGGTTAAAGGTGGATCTCCCTCACCCCCAAAGATCTAGATTAAAGGTGTATCTTCCTGCCCCCAAAAGATCCAGGTTAAAAGTGGGTCTTCCTACTTCATATGATTTAATTAAGGAAAAAATTCCCTCGCAGGTGTACCCAGCCACTTGGGTTGTTAGTTATTTCCAGATGTAGTCAAGTTGACAACCAAGAGCAGCCATCATAAGGTAGCATAAATACAGCAGAAAAATAGAGAGACAAACTGAGGCTCCAGTGGGACGAAAAGGCAGGTAATTAGCAAGGAACAAGTGAATGCTGGAGACTAATGAAATGTGGACCCTGGAAGGAGTCGTTTTGACCACGGCCAGGAGCCTCATAGGAGCCAGGCAGGTTCAGGTTAGCGAAACCACATGTGACTGCAAAGGCCCTGAGGCAAGGCAATAGGAAAGGGGTGGAAAGTAGCCGATAAGCTAAGCGGCAGCAGGTCTGCTCAGGCAGTGTGTTTGGCAGAGTACTCAGACTACTGGGGCCTGAGGGATGTCCCCTCAGGTTGATTGTGGGAGCGGAAGCGGGCATAAGGGAGAGACCAGGAAAGGGGCAGTCAAGGAGCCAGTAACCTGGCTGGGACGTTGATGTCTTGGGCATTGGTGCATTGAAACTCCTCATCTTGTTGTACTTGCAAGTGACCAGACACATGTGCTCAGCCAGGAGTGTGAGAGTGGAGGAGGGGCAGCGGCTTCCGTGGAGATGACACACAATGGCGCTCGTGATGGGAAAGCAGGCACCACGGTTTAAAGCTGTTAAACATTTTAATGACATTTGTTTATTTACTGTATGTGTAAAAACGTGTGCGTGTGCGTGTGCGTGTGCGTGTGCGTGTGCGTGTGCGTGTGTGTGTGTGTGTGTGTGTGTGTGTGTGTGTGCTGTGGCATGCCTGTGGAGGTCAAAGGACAGCTTGGAGAAGTCAGTCCTCTCCTGCTATGTGTGTCCCAGGACCATCAGTCTTGATATCAGGTGCCTTTACCCACTGAGCCATCTCGCAAGCCTCAAACACATGATTTTAAAAAGAGCCTTTTTTCCCCCACTGAACCTTTGTATTCGGCCATCACGCATGGCAGGTGTTCCCTTCTCTCCCCTAGGAACGAGTCAATAATGAACGGATGGACTAATGAGTGCAGAGACACGCCAGCTTAGGCATTTCACCTTTGCAGTGGAACGACAGGGGCGTGGTCTGAGGAGATTCAGGCCCCGAACATGAAATTCCAACCTTCTCCTGGCCTTGGGATGGATGCAGAGAAAATTCTCTGTCACAACACGGGGGCCCACGTTAGCTCCTGTGGTCCAAAAGGAAGGCTGGGCACACACCACAGTGATCTAGCTGGCCGAGCCAGGCCATCGGGTCTGTAATTTGACTTCCAGCCAGTGTACAGGCTGCAAACCATTGGGAGATGAGGAACAGGGTTCACCAGGTGCCCTGCAGATGAAACAGACATGGGATGGCTTTGGAGAAGCAAGGCTGGGCTGACAAGTGTCCACAGGGGGCCTCCAAGTCCCTCCTTATGGGACCCACCAGTCTCCTCTTGGCTGTGTCCCCAGGGAAATGCTTTGCCCTAGGAGCCAGCCAAGCGCCATGTAAATCTGGCCCCAAATGAGGTGGGTGCCTCCGATCTCCCGATAATTAGACTTCAAGTGGCCCCATAAGTCAGCCACTAATTACCTTACCGGCTCCGTCATCCCGGCCCTCTGAGGCAACCAGCCCGTTTCCCTGGCAGACTGGCCCATAAAAATCCCAGAAGCACGTGGATTTACTGTATTTATTTATTGAGATTTGGAGAAATATACCTGGTACCCAGAGGCCCTGGGATGGTGGGGACATAATTTTGAAATGCAGATCGTTAAAAAACGAGAGAGAATTATAAGAAGGAGCCGACAGGTTTCCAGTCTTGCAGACACCGGAAAAGACGCCTCTTTAATGAGTTACTGGCCTGAGCGGGAGGCGACAGAAGTCTAGGAAGATGCTCCCGAGGATCACCAGGCCCGCACCCCCAGAAGCTTGATCTCACTGCTGCTCCCTCTGCTTAGCTCTGTGTTCCTGGCACGCTAGCGACACTGCCCATCTCATCAGGGACAAGCTCTCCAGTCTCCTTTCTGATGCCTCCCCCTGCCTAGACACATGAGTGATTTTTCGCCAAATTCTACTCCCTGTGATAGTAATTTGTGGACTTGGCTATTTGGTTTCCTTCAAGAAGGCTGAGAGCCTTGGTTCGCCTCCGTCACCTCCACATCCGTAGGACCGAACTCTGGGCCAATGTCGTAGAGGCACATCAGTGCATGCCAGTTTGGGTGAGTGGATGCAAGGTCAAACCTCAGCAAGGGGCCGTGGCTCCAGGCGTGGCTTACTTCCCTTCTTCTATGTCTGAGCCTTTCTAACCTGTCCAAGATCCATATGTAGGGGGTCTGCGTTAGGGATGACTAATGCCCATCCTGAACACTTAGAATGAATCTGTGTTATTCACTCTGAGGCCAGTAATGCTGCAGGGATCAATAGGGTGCCTTCTGCCACTGGGCTGGGGGGGGGGAGGGGTTGCAGGGGGCGAGGGTCTAGGCAGTTCTCACAGGCTCTGCCTCCCTCCAAGGCGAGGACTCCACTTCTGCCTCCCTCCAAGGCGAGGACTCCATCCATCCCTTATGGGCTTAACCTACATGTGACTGCATTTGGAAAGGTGGCGGTGGCGTGGGAGGGGGGGGGGATGGGGGAGTCTCTAAAGAGGCCACTGGGGTAAGTGCAGATCTGGTACAGTGGGTTCTTGGGACCTCTGTCTGCCTCCAGGCCAGTCATGGACAATCCATCAGGTGCGCTCTGCCAAAGCTGTGTCCCCAACCCTGGAGGGAGGCCGGACAGACTTGCAGGGGCCAGGAGAAGGGCCCTAGGGTGGCCACTTCTCAGGGCTTACTATGGTGCACCCCAGGAGCTCCCAGGTAGCTGAACCCCCAGGGTGGAATGTGAAAGGCATCCTAGTCCAGCCACTGAAATAAAGACCTGTGCAAGCTCCCTTCTCCAAGTAACAGACAGATGGCCCTGGAGGCGGCCCAGGAATGGCTTTTGTTTTCTTTAAACCTTCCTGGTGATTTTTCTTAACACCCTTGAGAGAAACACAATCTGATTTAGAGAGGTCTGTGGAGCTGAAGATTGCTGTAGGTCTTCTTCCACACTTTCGATCCATCATGGCTTTCCTGCCTCAGGATCTTTGCACAACCCTTTCACTCTCTGCCAACTAGTATGTGTGTCCCCTGCCCCGCCCCCCAGGACCCCTGGTTAAACTCTGCCCCCTATGGGGCTGCCATTCCCTGATTAGCAGCCTCTCTCCTCATCTTCCCTTGTCCGGCCTCGCCTGTCTCTGCTGACGACGCGGCACTGTGTGGTACCTCACCACGCAGTGAGCTCGGCCTTCGCGAATGAGCTGTCACTCCGAATGTCATTGTTTGTCCTGTATGGACACTACACAGTAGATGTTGGATAAAACGGTGAACTGCCAAGGGGAGGCAGCCCTGGGTCAACCACTTCAGGGATGCTCCTCAGCAGTCTGGCGTGATAAAGAAGAAGAAGAAAAAAAATGGCTCAGAGAAGGGAGTACACCATCCTAGTGCCACCCAGCATTTGAACAGTAGGTTTAGCACCTGAAGGTCTGGACTCGCAGGGCGAGGGACCCCAGATCAATCCTCCCACAGTGCCCTTTGTGTGACTTGCATAATGGGGCCTGGGAGCTAGAGACATACCTGCCCCCAACTCTGGACCCAGGGCTGCCCCCACGGTGACCTGCATGGCCACTTGGTGGCACTGTGGAGCTGACACTGACCATCTGTCACCTAGGGGACCCCCGGTTCAGGAGAATGTAATCTGTGCCAATCATATCATGAATGAGGGAACTGGGGTACAGAGATGCCAGGTACCCACCAGCAAAGTCGGTGAGGGAAGAAAGAAAAGGCAGTTTACAGAACCACCCTCTGACCCAGTGACAGAACTGTTCTCCAGATGAGCACAGGGAGAAATCAAAGCAAGACAACCCACATCTACTTGAAAACAATGTTGACGGGTCACAGAAAGTCCTGAGTTGGACCAACAGTGGGACACATCCCAGCAAAGGAAACTGAGCTCAGTGGCTATCACGGGCTCTCGGTTGCTGCCAAGACACTTCCCTTCACCCAGGCAAGGGCCAGCAAAGCCAGCAAGGATGCTGGCTTCAAAGGTGTTCTTAGGGCCCCAGTCCTCTCGATGTGGATGGCAGACAGGGTTTGGGTGCCACCAGAATGCGGTGTTTGGGGACCCTATGTCTCTCCTAATGGCATACATCTCCTGGTGATGCCATAAGCAAGGCGAACTTCTCGGGGGTCCTATAGGGTCTCCTGAGTAAAGGGGGGGTAGGTGTAGAAAGAGTAGAGATAGGTGCAGAAAACAAGAGATGAAAAATCTGGGGCAAAAGATGTGCAGACAGAAACAGAGATGTGTGTGAGGTCAGACAGACAGACAGAGACAGAAATAGAGATGTGTGTGTGTGTGTGTGTGAGAGAGAGAGAGAGAGAGAGAGAGAGAGAGACAGACAGACAGACAGACAGACAGACAGACAGAGACAGAGGTCAGACAGACAGACAGAGACAGAAATAGAGATAGAAAGGGAGAAAAGAAAAAAACATAGGGGAAGAGAAAAAAGGCAGGAACAGTCAGAGACAAAGCAAGGCAGAGGCAGGGAAAGAGATACAGACTGGGGGATGGAGAGTGACAGGGAATCACAGAGCCAGACAGACACTGTTTCAGGGCGCAGGGGCGCAGAGGCAGGAGGGGTGAAAAGAGGAGCCACAGAGGTGGGGGCCTGGAAAAGCAGAGTCTGCGCCCAGGATACACCACGCAGGATGCCAGGGGTGGAAGGCCTGTGTCTGATCTCAGAGAGGCCAGCACAAGAAAGCAGCCAGAGGGAGGATTGGGAGGACCCACTCACAGAAGAGGACCAGCGAGGCCAGAGAGGGAGGAGGGACTCAGGGTAGAGGCAGAGAGACTAGCCAGGGCAGCAATGGCCTGGCAGGGCTGGCCAGGGTCCAGGCGGGTCAGGAAGCCAGCCCCTGGAAGATGGGAAGATGCCTCTTTCCGCCCACTCGGTAGGCCCAGCAACCATTTGCATAAAACAATGTTCCTGTGAGGCATGCTAATGCGTCCTGCTATTTTTGCGTCTCCTGGATGCTGGTTTGCATACATTTGCATACCCTGGAAGAATTAAGCTGGGTTCATGTAAATGAAGCCACTGGCAGGGGTGAGGGGTTCTGGGTTCCTGCCTCCTCCGCAGGGCTAGGCTGCCAGAGTCTTCTCTCGGGGCCCCAGGACATGTCCGCCAGGGTCAGATGTGTGCTTGTCCCTGACCGTGAGGCCAGCATTGCCTATACGAGGCCTAGGGCTGCAAAAATGAACTTTCACAAATTCATATTCCATCTTTCTGTGGCTTCTGGAATGTTACAGTAAAGGTCAAGACTCTGCTATGGCCACAGGACTGACACGGCCAGGCCTCTAGACCTACTCTGCCCTCCAGACACCAGGAATTTCTGGTCATCGGGCTTCTGCCTGCCACAGACCCTTTGCACTGGCTACACGTTCCCTCCTCCTCATTGCTTGGGTCTAATTAACCCCTCTCACTCCGGGTGGCATGCCAGTTCCTTGGGAGACCTCCTCTGGCCTCATCCCCTCAGGCACTGGGGCAGCTGCAATAGCTATGAATTCAGTGTCTCTTCCACTGGAATATTAGAGCCTAGGGGTTACAGGGACAGGTTTTCTTTGTTACTGGCAACCTTAGCTGTGCCATCAGGGGTACTTGTTTTCCCCATTAATACACCTTTGATCCTAGCACTCGGGAGGCAAAGGCCGAAGGGTCTGAGTTCGAGGCCACCCCGGTCTACAGAACAAGTTCCAGGACAGCAAAGGCTACACAGAGAAACCCTGTCTCAAAAATAAATAAATAAATAAAAATAAACCAGAAAAAAATTGTCAAAGAGATGGACAGTTGGGTAGGTGGATGGATGGATGGATGGACGGACAGACGGATGGACAGATGGATGGTGGGTAAGTGGATAGAGTAGTAGACACAGATGCCCACCTGCATGGGGCAGACACAGATAGTCAGCCCCTAGCCAGGTGTGCTCCAGACTCAAACCCATTGCTGCACATTTGCACATCTATGAATTGATTGTGTTCACTACGCCAGGCACTGGGCACAGTACTTTGCAGCAGTTATTTTTGACGTGCCTTCCCACCCAAACGTACACATGAGAGGTGCAATGTCACAGGTGTCACAGAGAGAAAACAGGCTCAGGGAAGAAAAGCCATAGGTCCCGGTCACAGAAAGATCTGTGACAGAGCTGGAGATCTGTGTTAGGTCTGTGTGTCCCCAGCATCCATCTTTGCACATTTTCTAATCCTCTAGGTGACAGCAACAAGCTCAGACCTGAGTGAGCAGCCCCTCACTTTCCCTCACGAGAGGTTATACAGTGTGTAGGCTAGAGCCGTCCCATGCAGGAACTCGGGTTACTGGCTGCACACACAGTGACCTGGCCCTACCATACTTCAGGGTCCACATATAGGCCTGTGCCATACATCTGTGTTCCCGCATATGTACTTCAGCCTACCAACACTCATGACCACACACATGTACACACCCAGGCCTGACTTGACTGTAACGAAATCATTCGGCTAATGTTTCCTGCAGATCCTGTGCGGTTCTGTGATGTGGGGAGTCAGGGGCGCTGCTAAGAAGGGACATGGCTTGATTGGATTTCAGAATCCACTTGGCAACTCCTATTGAATGACTTCCTGGAAGGTACAGGAAGCTCACGTGTCCACGGAGCACATGCATGACGGGTCCGGGCTTCTCCCTCATACGGTACAGATGATGCGTCTGGTGGTCGGAGAGGGCAAGTCAAGACCCCCTGCCCAGCTGCCGTTCCAGTGCAGGCTGATCTCAGTAGCAGCCTCCTGGCTTCTTTGTAACCTGACATTGTTCCCATGGTCCCTGACTTGACTTCCCCAAACTAAAACAGGTCAGGGCTGATAGGACCTAGGGAGGCCTCTGGAATCATCTGCCCATTGCTCACAATAGGGAAACAAAGGCAGAGGCGTACGGGCAGAGTGTGTTCCGTTACGCCGAAGTGGGAGCGTGCCTGGCGCCCACCTGCCGTCCTCCTGCCTCGGTCTCTCAAGCCAGACTCCTTAAATCTCTCTCTCACTTGTCACCCACTCTCTAAACTGTGCCCCTGTCTCCTCTCTCCAAAGTCAGAAAGACTCCACTCCTGTCAGTTACTAGTGTGGACCTCTACCATGATTTCTCCTGAAATCAGCCCCATTATGCCAGAGACACACACATGCACACATACGCATGCACACTCATGTACACACACACACACACACACACACACACACACACACACACACACACATCTTGGAAGGGCCAGACCTGTGAATTTAGGGAGGCTCCTTTAGTCAGGACTCATTAGGAGTGTTTGACTTCCCTAAGGGGAACGCATGCAGGGGGTGGCATTTCACAGGCCCATCTCAGGGACCTGTGCACACCCAGAGCGTGCAGGAACCTCTTCTGCCTGTGGCTCCTAGCAGCACGCACGGACATGTGCAGTGATGGGTGGTCTGTCTCCCAGCATCACGTGAGCATGCTCCCACATCCATGTTTGCATGTATGAATGGACAGGCATACACGCACATGCACACACTCCACATAGACACATATGCACATATATACCTATTCTACACACATACACACACACACCTGTGTGCACACTCCCCACATATACACACCCATGTACACACACCATGTATACACACACACACTACACTAGGCACATATTCTACATATACACATAGACCCATGCACACACACATGCATGCACACACACACACACACACACACACACACACACACAGTGCATGCCCCCCAGTTGCCCCCTCCTTCCACCCAGCACCCCCCCCCTGGCTTCCCCCTCCAGACCTGTTTGTGCAGCTGGTGTCTTGCTGTGGGGGAGGGGTGAGCACCACCAGCCTCATTAAGAGTCTTCAGCCACCCTCTCATTTCAGAGACCCCTCTGCAAAGCCCCCCCATGTGGTGGTGGGGGGAAGCCAGAGCTGCTTTGTCAATGCAGGGCCCCTGGGTCTCCCCCCTCATCTGCTCAGAGGCCTGGGTTCCAAATGCCCCCATATTAGGAGAGGAGCCTGTTCCCCTGGTGTGTGTCCAGCCTGGCTAGGGCACCAAATGGGGCCTTCCCCTTCACGGCTCTAAGCAGTGTGGTCCAGGCGGGCACACAGTAGGCAGCAGTGAGCACACAGTGGATCTGAACGGGCACCCCATCCCCTTCTCAGCCTTCTTCATCCTGTCCCCCCCACAGCCACCTCCTCAGCTAACTGTCCCATTGTCCTTCCAGACCCGCTTGCTGCCTCTCTCAGGCAGCCCTCCACACTGGCTTCCCACCACCAGGGTTCCCATGCTGCCTTGCTGTACCCTGCCCTCTCGGCAGCTCTCCAGCTTGTCCAACCTGACCGTGGTGGACAGGGAGGCCACGTCTTACTGGGGAGGCAGGCATGGGGGGCTGTGGGTGTCTTGCGCTGTGGCCGGGAGTGAATTAATCACACCGCACATATCTCTCAAAAGTTAGGTAAATTTCCCCTTCCCCCCTGTCACTGCCTAGCAAGCTGCCAACTTGGAGACTGTAATTATGCACATGGGTAATGAAATTAGCATTTCTCCCAGTCTCCTCCCGGTTCATTATGCTGGGAGGAACCTCCTCCCATGCCTGCCAGGCTCCTTGGAGGCCCCCAGGTGGTGCCCACACCACAGGCAGGCCAAGGCCACATGACTGTCCTGGAGGGCACCCATCTCATCTCATCAGACCTCTGTGATGCAGAGGGGAGGGAGGAAGGTTGAACTTGGGGTGGGGTGGGGGACACAGAGTGGGGACAGTGGCTTGTAGCCTGCAAAGGGAAGGACCAGAGGGCAGGGAGGCCTGGTTTCCCTCCTAGCTGTAGATTTGTGGACAGCCCCTCCTGCCTGGGCACTCTCTACCTGTGAGGGCGATGGGGCAGGTGAGGATCAGCCAGGTGACTCATCGGCCTGGGCCTCAGTTTCTCCTTCAGTGTGGCACACATGCGCCGGAACTCTGCAACGGTGATATTGTGGGGCTGTGTGCATGGGGATGGATGTCACCCACACCCGCCAGGGGCTCCATGCAGTAAGAATTGTCACCAAAGAAAGGGACCAGATAACTCAGTGCTTCTACCCCACCTTGTCTCAACCAGCACCTTCCTGCCTAGCCCTGTGTTTAGGCAGCCAAGCTCTGACTCCCCAGTGAGGCTGTGAGAAGGGTCACATTGCTGGGGACCTCAGTGGGCTTGGCCCTCACTCTGACACCGCGTTCCCAGTGCAGCATGAATGCCACCTTCCACTGGCCTGGGAACCGTCACAAATGGAGACTCTCATGGCATTCCCACTGTCGGCCACATCACAGGTGACCCTCAGAACTGTTGATCCTGGGGGTTGTGCAGGAGACTAGAGCATCTCTCTGGGACCCAGGACTCTGGGCTCCGCCTCAAAGGCGGACTTCCTAAGAGTCTCTTTTATAGCCCCAGCTCCATGCTGGCCCCCTGTGGGACAGGGACAGGGCCCTGAAGCAGAGGAGGGGGGCATGCAGGTAGTGGAAAGCAAAAGCAACTTAGCCATGCCCTTCCTGCAGCCTCATTAAACCCAACAGAGTATAAGGCAGGATGGCCAGCACGTGGTAGGACTTGACCATGGCTTGGTTAATGTGGGGGTGGATAAACAAATGAAAGAACAAATGAATGAATGAATGAATCAATGAATTAATGAATCAATGAAACAACAATCCCACATCTAGACTCTTGACTTCAGCCAGACAGGAAGACTCTGATCTCTTACTGACCTGGGCAACTTAATGAGACCTTGTCTTAAAAAAGCCAAAGGAAACACTAGGGTGTGCTTCCATGGTGGTGCCGTGCTCACCGGCAAGAGCTGGTGCTGAATCAACCCCTGGTACTGAAAACAAAAACAGCAAACAAACAAAACACACACACACAGCATGCGCACACATGCGCACACACGCACACAAACACACAATCACATGCACACACACACACACACACACACACACACACACACACACACCTGCAGGAAATCGTGTGTACCCACAGTCAAGGTCAACTAGAGCTTGCCCTGCTGACTGAGCTTCAACGCCATCTCCCCGCCTGCCGCAGTCCCCACCGGGCCACATTGCCTCACTCCTAAGTAGTTTGAATGCTGGAGGCAGCCACTGTTGTTTGAGCCCTCGGGGCACCTCCCCCTACCCCCTGCCCGACAGTTCCTCCCATGGGTTCTGACGTCACAGAGGCAAGCCGAAGCAGGGACCCCACAGTGGTTAGACGGGCATGTCTCCCAGTCTACGTCCATCCAGTGAGGGCCCACAGCTCTCCTGCAAGCTCATCTTCTGGACATGGACAGCATCCATTGCTGCCGCCACTACACCGTGGCAACTGGAGCAACCGCCTGGAGCCTGCAGCCACCCCCGCCACCGCTCCTTGGAGGAAGGGGTCACTAGGAGAGTTACCCCCACCCACCAGGCAGCCTTGCTCAGGAATCTAACAGGGATACAACAACCAGGGGTGGCACAGCACACCCAGACACCCCCGGGCCTGAGACACACCATCCCTCTTGGAAAGTTCCCCGACATTCCCAAGCTTCAGCCTTGCCAAAGAAAACTGCGGCCAGGCTTGTCTTGGCACGGACTCAAGCCCGAGGCTCAGCAGGAAAACGGAAAACATTTACACAGCTGGGCCTGGGACCCGCTTCCCTCCAGAGCCTGTCAGGGCCCTGTTGGTCCCCAGACTGGGGGTGGGAGGTGCTTCTGAAGGGGCCTGTGTTCCCCAGCTCAGCCAGGCACGGCTGGCCAGACAGAAAACATGAGGGAGGCCAGAGGGCAGGAGCCTGGAGAGCTGGGGTTCTGTCCACTCGGGGTCACCGCCACCGGGCTTACCTTATACGAATAACCCCAGAAGTGGCTCCCGAGGCCAGCTCTTTATCACGCCTTGGCACTCCATCCCCAGATGGCTCTGGCTGCCTTTCTGGGGTTCTCCAACTCTGGAGAGCCCCCTCCTCCCCGTTGGCCCACACGAGGCCCAGCTGGCCTACTGCTCTGAGCACCACAGGTCAAGAGGCCCCAGTGTGACTGCTGCAGAGCCACTGATGGAACTCACGGAGGTATGGCCACCCCCTGCTGTGCCCAGCCCTCGGCCACCTTCCTCCCTTCAGCTTGCTACCACTCTGCTGCCCATCCTCACAGCCAGAGCCAGTGTCTGCCCCCCCCCCACTCCCACCAGCTGCACTGCACAGGCCCATGCTCATGTGAGATGGGGGAACCACATCATGAGCATTTCTGACCGACCGCGGAGGGGCGGGTCACCTCGCAATGCACGCACTGCTTCTGCAGGTGGCAAGACTGAAGCTTCCACAAGAAAGTCTGTGTAAGTTCTGGCACACCTAAAACAGCTGCCAAAAATATGAAGTCACACTCAAAATTGTGGAAGGTGATGAGTTAAGGGCCAACCGGGGACACACAGCAAACAAACGTGTGGCAAACGCACTGCCTGAGTTCATTCTTACCCTTACTAAGTGTTATGGGCTACACAGAACCCTATCAAAAGTACTGCTAGAGGTGTTTGTTTGTTTGTTTTTGAGATGATGTCTTTCTGAACTATCCAAAACCATCGTCGTAAACTCTGAGGATTAAGCAATCTTCCTGCTTCAGCTTCTGGAGTAGCAAGAAATTAAAATCACAAACTAATGTCACAGTCTAGCTTGTGTGCAGCACTTCGCTTCAAATATCACTGATTGCTGTGCAAGATAGCAGGCTTCTACTTAGCTGCGGTGAAAGGAGACTACCCTGGAATGCTGCACTGTTTCTATGCCCTGGGATGCTGCACTGTTGCTATGCCCTGGGATCCTGCACTGTTGCTGTGCCCTGGGATGCTGCACTGCTGCTGTGCCCTGGGATGCTGCACCGCTGCTGTGCTCTGGGATGCAGCACTGTTGCTGTGTCCTGGGATCCTGCACTGCTGCTATGCCCCGGGATGCAGCATTGCTGCTGTGCCCTGGGATCCTGCACTGCTGCTGTGCCCTGGGATCCTGCACTGTTGCTGTGCCCTGGGATCCTGCACTGCTGCTGTGCCCCAGGATGCTGCACTGCTGCTGTGCCCTGGGATGCTGCACTGGTGCTATGCCCTGGGATGCTGCACTGGTGCTATGCCCTGGGATCCTGTGCTGCTGCTGTGCCCCATAATGCGGCACTGCTGCTATGCCCTGGGATCCTGTACTGCTGCTATGCCCTGGGATCCTGTGCTGCTGCTGTGCCCCAGGATGCTGCACTGCTGCTGTGCCCTGGGATGCTGCACTGGTGCTATGCCCTGGGGTCCTGCACTGCTGCTGTGCCCTGGCTGCACTGTTCAGGTTACTCACCAGGCTATAGTCTTTCTCATCCCCATTGTGATATCAAGGCACCTGTTATACTCCTGCTGCATCTTTGACTGAAAGGCCAACATGCACGTGTGTCTATGCACCAAGCACAGCAAATGCAAAGACACCCACAACTGTCCATGACCTAAATGGCTGACAAGAAGAAAGGCTTGTCGCTTTCTCCTTGGTCACTGCGTACCTGTGACACTCCATGACCTGAAACAGCAATGTTGGGTTTCGGGTAACTGGGACAGCAGTGTGATGCTGGTCTCCTCGTTGCTGCTGTCTAGCTTTTTGACATTTGTGTGCATGTGGGTGCTGTCAGAGATGAACTTTGGGTGTCTCAAACCAAAGGATCCCTTGCCTCTGCCTACCCACTGCTGCAGTAGCAGGCACACAGCGCCATGGCATGCAGGGCTCGTCCCTGAGTGCCTGTGTCCTCTGCAAGCTCCATCTCTGTCTCACTCGCCTTGGCCTTGCAGTCTGGTTCTGGTTTTCAGTCCTTCCTCGCTTACTGGGCGGGCTCGTGTGAATTCATTGCCATCTCTGGGTTTCTATTTGCTTGTCTGCAAAACGCAAGATAAGCAACCGTGGCTCCCAGAAACAACTGCCTTCGAGACTTCGCTCCCACCAACAGGTATTTCAATTGATTCCTCTGTGCTCCCAGGCCTTAAGTATTTGGGACACTCCTGAATCACAGCGCAAGGGAAACACTCGAGGAACATGGGTGGAAAGTGGAACCCGGCACAGGTCTCACCCCAGGGAACACAAAAAGAAAATGGCTGCAGGCATGGGAAGGACATGGCTGAGGAGCATCCTGGGGGATGACTGAAGACACGATGTGGGCGCAGACACACACACACACATACACACATACACACATACACACACACACACACACACACACACACACATACACACACACATACACACACACATACACACACACATATACACACATACACATACACACACACACATATACACACATACACACACACATACACACACACATACACACACACACATACACATACACATACACACACACATACACATACACATACACACACACACACATACACACACACATACACACACACACATACACACACACATACACACACACATACACATACACATACACACATACACACACGCACACACACATACACACACACACACACATACACACACACATACACACACACATATACACACATACACATACACACACACATATACACACATACACACACACACATACACACACACACATACACACACACACATACACACATATACACACATACATATACACACATACATACACACACATACACACACATACACATACACACACATACACACACACACACACACACGAACAGGGTACTACTTTTTAATCGGTGTCTTTCTTGGCACTTTGCAAGGCATGCCTACAGGTGGATGGCTGGCGCCTGCCCTCCACCTTACAACTCCAGATTTAAGTCAGAAATCCAGCTCTGCACTGGCTCACTACCTGATGGAGGGCAGCGCTCCACCAAGCACGATGCCCATTGGCCGCTGGAGTGTGCAGGGCCGCCCTCCAGTCTCTCTGGCAGGTCTGGAGTTAAAACTGCAGGATGCATAAATGTGCATAATTAATGCTCCTGGTTGAATATGCAGATTGACAATCAGGATTGACTCACTCTGAAGCTAATTGATCTGGCTGTCTGCAACCCACAGCCTTCAACACCTTGCTTACACACCCTGGAGGGCACCATGGCCTGTGTGGTTCAGGAAACAGACTTGTGTTAAAGATGGTCCCTCAGCCCACAGACACCCCCACCCACAACTTGCAGCCTTCCCCTAAAGCCTGCAGAATCCCTAGACAGCACAGAACCCCCAGTGGACATCCTTTGCGCTCCACAAGGGTCGCTGTTCAGTGCTGTCCCCAGAAGAGGTTTGCTTTCCGCCCCCCTTGGGGCTCCACCACTAATAGATAGGGAAAGTCCTGCTTACAAGCCAGACTGTGAGTTCTAGAAGCCATGCCTGGATCCTTCCAGGCAGGCCAGACCTACTCCAAGTGTCTTCCAGACCATGGAGACTTCACATAACTCAGGAAGCGACGGAGGTGACGTTGAGAGGAAGTGTCTCTGTGAGAGACAGGGTGGTGAGGTCTTCCATCCTTGTGAGCAAGGCACGCTGTTCTGACAAGAGTGGCTTCCTGGCTCTAGTCCAGCTGTCTCTCCGTCTAGTTGAGACTCGGACAAGCCCTTGCACGATGGACTCTGCCCTTGGACTTCTCGGCCTCCAGAGCCCCAAGCCACAGAAACTTTCTGTTCACAGTTCATCCAGCCTGTGATGTTAAAAGTGGGGGAGCCAGGACCGCACAGCATCACCACCACCCCGTTTGTGGTCTGAGGACTGGCCGAGGCGGGTGGCAGCAAACAGGCAGGCAGGAGTGGAAAGCCAGGGAGAGGAGGACTAGGAGATGTGGCAGGAGCACCTCATCCTGGATGAGTCACTGAGAGCCAGGAAGAAGGGCTGAAGGGCAAGAGCACCAGGCCACAGAAAGACATCAACAGCTGCCAAGGGATAGAATGTTCCAGACAGAGAGGTCTTCACTGGCTGCAGGCCCGCATCTGCATCTTTCCCGACTGCACACAGTTCTCTCTGGGCACAGCACCTCCCCTGCCGTCCTTTCTCTAGGGTGGGAGCTGGTAGGTGTCATCCGTCAGTTTTTCCCGTCTTCTCTGGGCACAGAGATTGCTGCGGAAGACGTCACAGACCCAATTTGACCCAGGCCATGAAAGCCGCCTGCTGAGGCCTGAGTGGAAACTTCTTTCTTCAGCGGGGGAGGAGTAGGGGGCTGGGAAGGTGGGTGTTGGTGGGAGGGGCACCTGGATGCACTTGGGCCTGCAGTTTGTGCCGAGGCTTTCCTGTTAACGTCTTTGCTTTACGGCTGTTTGTCTCTCTGTTTAAGCCAGGCTTTCTGTTTTACAACCAAAAACTTCTAACAAACACTGGGAAGTTTCACTATCTGTTTGCCCTGGGGCAATGACTTAGTGAAAGTTCGGAACAGGAAAGAACTTGGCGCCCTCTCCTTGTGGAGTGGAGGAAAGAGCGGTTTCAGAAGCATCATTTTTTTTGTGTTCTTAGCTCCTTGCCAGCCACCTGCTCATCACCCTCATCGAGGGACTCACCTGAGGTAACTCACCACACCCACTGCCCATAGCCAACCGTACGGAACACATGTTGGCCTTGGTTTTTTTTACTCACTCATTACTATTATTGTTGTTGTTGTTGTGGGTGGCGTACTTTTGTTCCAGGCTTTTCATAGGGTGCAGAGGACAGCTCTGTGGAGTTGGCTCCCCTCTTCCACTTTTACACACCGTGCTCGCTGGCTTTCGCCAACTCGACACAAACCTGGACATAACCTGGGGACGAGAGAATCTCAACTGATAAAGTCCCTCCGTCAGATTAGCCTGTGGGACCGTCCTCAGTGATGGCTGATGAGGGAAAGTCCAGCACGCATTGACACCCCTGGGTCCTGAGTTGTATAAGAAAGCGAGGTGAGAAAACTGTCAGAACAAGGCAGTTGGCAGCACTCTTCCACAGTCTCTGCCTTAGTTCCTGCCTCCAGGCTCCTGCCTTGAGTTCCTGTCATGACTTACCCTAATACAGGACGCTAAATATGTAAAGTAAATGAACACTTTCCTCTCCAAGTTGTTTCTGGTGACGGTTTACTCGCATTAACCGAAGCAAATTAGAGCACACAGGTTCTGCAGAGCAGACTTGGTCATCGGGCTTGTGTGGAAATGACTCTCCCTGCTGAGCCTGTTGCTGGCCCTGTTTTGCTATTTTTTAATAATTTATTTATTTTTAGTTTATGTGTATTGGTGTTCTGAGTGCAGGTATGTCTGTGTGAGAATGTCAGGTCCCCTGGGACTGGAGTTACAGACAGTCGTGAGCCGACATGTGGGTGCTGGGAATTGAACCCGGGTCCTCTGGAAGAGCGGCCAGTGTTCTTAACGACCGAGCCACCTCTTCAGCCACCCATTTTACTGCTTTTAATTAACAAGTAAGCATTGTGTTCCACTTTTGTGTATGAACAGTACCCAGAAGCACCTGCACGTGGAGAGACGGGCTGAGCACGGGTGTGTTACCCACTTGCTTGCCACAATTTTGTAGGTGTCACTGTCTCACAGCAAGTATATTGACCCCTCCCTCGCAAGCTTGCTTTCCTCGGTGTCAGTTATCCATGGTCAATGGCTGTCTAAATATACAGAAAGGAGAAATTCTAGAAGTAACTAATTCATAAATTTTTAAGCAGCTTTAAATTTTTACTTTACTTACTTTCATGTGTACGGGTGTGTACCTGAGTGTATGCCTGGGCACCATGTTTAAGCAGTGTCCACGGAGGTCAGAAGAGGGCATTGGGACCCTTGGAAGTGGGACTAAAGGCCCCGTGTGCAACCATGGGGCGCTGGTAACAGAGC
The DNA here is from genome assembly GCF_964271855.1 of Acomys minous. Taxonomy (NCBI): domain Eukaryota; kingdom Metazoa; phylum Chordata; class Mammalia; order Rodentia; family Muridae; genus Acomys; species Acomys minous. The sequence goes on from NC_140498.1 coordinate 96,794,131, forward strand.
GCCAGTCCTCTGGATGAGACGCCAGCGCTCTTGACTGTTGATCTGTCACCTCCCCCAGCTCTCTCAGTTGCTTTTATTACTACGCATTCCCTGTTCTGTGTTTATCTCTCTCTGTGCCCGCGTATGAAGCGACCTTTGCCACAGGATTTTGCACAGGAGCAAATGGTAGACACAGTGTTTCGCACTCTCCTGGCTTTAGGTTTCTGTTGAGACTTGGGACAGACTGCCTGTGGGCCAGCGTGGCCATTTTACAGTGTTCCTAACTCCCTGAATCTAGAAAGCCTGCTTTCTGTATGTCCAAAATGCTAATGCTGCACGTACAATGCTGAAATCGGCTGTGAGCCCCCTCCAAGTGTGTGAGCAGCTAACAATGACCAATAGACACCTGATTTCTACCAAGATACCTGGGAGCTCTCTCTTCTTAGAAAACTCTTGACAGAAAATGCTTTGCCTGAATTTGCAGTTTCCTATCCTGACCTAAGATCCACGAGGTCCTGTCAGTTTCTTAAAGTACCCTCAAGACCACTTTCTTATTGTCAAAAAATGCAGATTGAATCTTCTGTAGCAGTTACCAGTCTGTCTGCGTTTCACACCTGCTGCTTCTCTGGCCAAACTGAGCGTGCTTTGTAGCTTTCCGCTCTGCTTTCAAGTCCCAATGTCCACTGTAAACTTGGCTAAAAGCAGCCAGTGATAGCCTTGCCACAGTTTTCTCCACTGACCTAATTGGGACTTTCTAGGTAGTCCTTTTAGCCTGGAATTCCCTAGGTAGGCCAGCCTGTCCTTGAACTCACAAAGATCTGCTTAACACCACCTCCTCCCCGAGTGCTGGGATCACACCATTTAGCCCTCCGCTCAAACTTTCAGGACACAGGGGAAACATAGACACACAGATTATTTGCCAGTGTGCATCAAGGACGGCTCTAGTCTGGTCCCCTCCACTCTGAGACCTCCTGAAGCGGTCCTTACTGTCCGTGCGTCTCATTCTGTCCATCTACACATCACGCCCAAACGGCCCCTTAGGCTCTACTTACAGCACCCTAGGACTGGACTTCCCACAGTCATAACTACATAATCGGGATCAGCCATGAGTTAAATTTCCATGTTGGTTCCTGTCTTGTGATCTGGTGGCTGGCAGAGAAAACTGATAGCACTGATCTCTCCTCAGGGTTCCAGAGGGAGCAGCGAAGTTCAGAGCAGCAGGATTGCAAGGCAGAGGCCATTGACGGCACAGTGGGCCAGGAACCAGACAGCGGGAGTATTTGCCTTTAAATCTTGCCCCTGGTGGGCCTGATTCAACCACTACGCTCCAAGGCCTCAAGTTACTCAGTCTTTCAAATAGCACCACCTACGTGAGACTAAGTGTTCATTGCATGAATCTGTGGAAATCAACACAGATCCAAATCATGACTGTTACCATGACAACGGCTCTTCAGCCTCAGTACAGGCCCCAGAGCAGCAGGGACTAAAACCTGTGATGGTATGAGCCAACTTGGACCTTTCTTCTTTGTAAGTTGATTATGTGAGTATCTGTTACAGTAGCAGAGGCCTGACAAACGGAGCCTCCCCCCCCACCCCCGGGGTGGCTCAGGGTTCCTGAGGACGGGAGCTACTGCCCCAAGCACTAGATGCCATTTCTGCTTTTCATGGGCCAAAGTAAATCGCAAGGTCAACCCAGCTGCCAGAAGACGTCCCAGGATCCCTGCACCTGGCAGAGAGTGGTGGGGAGCAGGAGGGGCCACTCTGCTGCTATCCTCAGCCCTGGCGCCCCTATACCTTGAAGATTCAGCATTGAGGGCCCCGCTGCACACCTGGCGTGTAACATCTGAGGAGCATGGTGAGCGATGTTGCCGTCACGCCCAGTTCTAGCATTCGTACAAACCACCTCAAGTCCCCCTTGGACCCGGGGAAGTGGTGTCAACCCAGCTGTATGACCCCCCTCCTTTTAACTCCTGTGTTCTGACTGACCACAAGCCGTTTTCCCTTCCTGAAAATGCCACCGTGCCTCCTTGCCCGAGTGTGGCTAGAATGCCGCCTCCCACCTCTCCCAGCCAGGTTCACTCGCCCTGTCCATCTTGACCTCCAGAGGTGGGCTTTTTATGCTGAGTGTGCACTCTTTCCCATCCCCTGCCCCCCCACCCCCGCTGCCCCTCCAAACGAATCACTCATTTCCACCATCATCAAATTGCAGCCTCGGCTCCCCAGAGGACTGGAGCCAGCTTTACACATCTATGTCCCTGAACAGTAAGCGCAGAGGAGGACACAGCCTCATCCTCCATGCTTGCCTGTGGGGGGGGGGGGCAGGGGTGTGGAGAGAAGGGACAGAAGCCAGCAGGGGGGCAGTGGTCATCCCTACCCGACTGTCCCCCGCAAGAACGCACAAACCCATCACCACCTCTTACCATCACTGTGAGGGTGGAACGGAGGCCCCAGGTCCTGGGCTCCTGGTCAGGATTGGCCCACCTGCTCCCCTAGTCCAGACTCTGGGGCAGCAGAGTTCAGAGACAGTCACAACTCCAGGATGGAGCCCCTGGGTAACCAGAGGTCTGTAGGGTGATCTTTCTGAGACCCCCGGGGAGTCAGGCGAGGCAGTGTACAGGCAGGCCTGCACTCCACGCCACCCAGGGCCTGTCATATGTCTTTACATAGAAAAGGTCCTGTGTGGCAATCGGAAACTTGAGTATGGCCCGGACTACCATTTGATGGGCATCTGCTGTTTCCCAGCCCTTCCCAACCTCCCCAGGAAGTTCATCACATGTTATAGGGAGAATCCAAGTCCCAGAGAGAGCAGCTGACCTGCCCGAGGCTTGTGGGATTATGAGATGGGGTAGGGGCAAACAGTGAGTGGGACAGCAGTATCCCCTCAGATCGCTAACACGCGCAGACACTGCCACATTTGTACACATGCTTGGGCCACAGGCAGAGCTCACACGTCCATGCTCACATGCAAATACCGACATGGTGACCAGCCTCACGCCCCTCCCCCTACCATGACAGTGGCCACGCGGGGGAGGGACAACTGCAGAGAACAGCTGCCTGGGAAGCTTTGGGGGGAAGGCTACAAAGAGAGCGGGCGCTCCCCGAACAGGAAGGGACCATTTTGCCAGGCACAGGATCTGGGCAGCATGAGCCCTGGTAGCCTAAAAGTCCCCTGGAGAAAGAGGCAGAACAGACTCACCACCACACGACGCCCCCTCGGTGACAGTTAGACCTGCCTCCTGCCTAGCTCCACCAACCTCTTGGGCCTGGCTCCTTCCTGGGGTCTGGCCACAGAACCCAGGACCAACGCAGCATCCCGTGAAGGAAACAGCTCACCTGCCGGACCAGCCTGCCCTCCATCAATGCCACTGGCTTGCACTGTCCATCCTGCTAATCTGATTTCTTGGGCAGCTGACTGTGGTACTTTGGGGGCCTGGGGTATCTGCTCCTCAAACCAAGCTATGGCCTCAGTAGGAAAGGAAAGGGAAGAAGCTACAGAAAGCAGAAAGCAGGCACCCAGGCCATTCAGCAGTGGAACCCACACCATGATAGCTTGTTCCTATCCTCAAGGACCAAGCCACCTTACCCCCAATCCCAGAGGGCCCCCCCATCTTCCAACAGGTAGCAAGCATAGGATAATCACGCACACACGCAAGGCCCTCTGCAGCACCCAGACAGTTTCCTTGAGTTGTCCTTCAGCGAAGTTGACTAGAGAAAGGACGGCGGGCGTGATTAAAGCGGCATGTGAGTCTCCATAAATAATAAATCAATAACCGTCGGTGATTCACCCGGTGCTCTTCAACTGGATTTAAAACAAAAAAATTAAATATAGAACAAAAGGAGCCACGAAGGAAACGGGAGGGGGCGGGAGGCAGACCTTCCTGACGCTCCCACCTCTGACTAGACCCTCAGAGGGACTGCGCTGGGCGGGGGGGGGGGGGGGGGGGGAGGGCTGGGGGGCTCCGCGGGGGGTCGTTGCAGGCTGGTGGCATCCTGCTGACAGACACCACAGAAGGAAGCACCAGTTCTCTATCTCTGCAGCCCCATGGTGGAGTCGTGCGGTAGGTCTCTCCAGCCCATCCTCTTACAAAATAAAGGGACGGTATTTCATCTTCCTGGAGTTCAGGGGGCTTTAGGGGGGGGCAAAGTGTGTCCAGAAGTTTGGGGCTTGCCCAAGACAAAAGGCACCTCGGAATGAATGCCAGAGCTTCCAACAGGGTAGACACGCCCATTCTGACACCTGCTGCATGTGCAGACCGGTGACAAGAGCAGCCCTGCCCTTGTGTCTCACTGGAGGACGCCAGGCAGGGCAGGGAAAGGGGTGGCAGCAGACAAGAAACAAAGAAGACGAACACACACACACACACACACACACACACACACACACACACACACAGACAGTCATCTCAGACCCTCATCCATATGGTGACCTGATGTCCGCTTTCCAGGTAAAGAAAGATACTGCGAGGTGAGTTTTCTTCCTCTCCTCACCACGCTTTGTGTGTGTCCCAGGCAGGACCCTGAGGTGCAAAAGGCCTAGCCACTCTTGCTTGAGCCCAAGGAAGGTGTTTTCAGGCTCCATCAGGCTTCAGAAGGCCACAGGACTGAGTCTCTAAGCCAAGGGCTCAGGAACATCACGGGGGACACCAAGTGGGGAGGAACCTGAGGTAGAGTGGGTGTGTGACACGCGGATGGGCCCTCCCCCAGTCTCGCTGGCCTTGGCACAGCTGCTGTGGTAGCAGAAGTTTAATTCCCGATGGAGCACTGGCACGGCTGAGAAATCCTCCCACAGCCCAAGAAAGAGTCTCATCCAGGCCTAAGCGGCACATGTGCTCCGTCTGGTTGCCCTGGACTCCAGCCTTCACCAGAGAGACCTGGGCAAGGTGGTGGTGGTGGTGGTGATGGTGGTGATGGTGGTGGTGGTGGTGGTGATGGTGGCCATGGTAGTGGTGATGGTGGTGGTGCTGGAGGTGGTGGTGATGGTGATGATGGTGGTGGTAGTGGTGAGGATGGTGGTGAGGGTGGTGATGGTGATGGTGGTGATGATGGTGGTAATGGTGGTGATGGCGGTGGTGGTGGTGATGGTGGTGATGATGGTGGTGGTAGTGATGGTGGTGGTGGTGGTGGTGGTGATGATGGTGGTGGTGGTGGTTGTGGTGGTGATGATGGTGGTAATGGTGGTGATGATGGTAGTGGTGGTGGTGGTATTTGGAGCATGTAAGTTGCACAAGTAGGAAAACTGAGGCCCAGGAAGAGCTGAAGCCTCACCAGGGTCTGCAATGGGATTCCAGCCCAGACACTTGAACCTCCTCATTTGTCTTTCCTCCTTTCGTCTAAAACTGTCCTTCCATTTTAGACTCTGTCTCTCTCTCCCCTTAGAATCTCTTGCCTTACTTGTCTGGTGTCTTCTCTGCTGCTCACTTCACCAGCTCCTTCTGCAACCTGGCTGCAATCGTTCCTACCATGCAGCTACGGCTGCAAGGGCAGCTGGACATGGTTTTCCTGGGCTCCTAGGCTTAGGTGAGGGACTGGAGTCCAAGGCACCCTCGTATGTCAACTTCGAACCAGGGCCCTTAATGGTTTTCATATGAGCTGGAAGTTAGCCTCTCCACCCCTAGGTACCAATTTTCATTTCAAAAGATTTGGAATTTTAAAAAATATATATATACATTAGAATCACAAAAGGGTTTTGGGGTTTAGAGAAAAGGGGCCCGTCCTTGTTGGAGTGGACTCTGAAATGGAACCAGAGGTAACAGACAGGATGGAAAAGCCAAAGAGGGGACACCGTGCAGTGGGGGCTGAGGGACCCTGGCCCCGTGCCTCACCCGATCGTGCTGCCCCATCCCCTTGGGCACCCTGGCGTAAGATTCCTAGCATCTTACTACCTCTGAGGCCCAGCTCCTCCTGGACCACTTCCATCAGATCCCAGCCTCCTTCCCAAGGCTCTGGGAGAAGCTGCTGAGCTGCCAAGGTTCAGAGGGGGCTTCTCTGCTGGACCAGCTCCCAGTTGACATGAGTGAGATCAGCAGCAGATGGCAAAGCTTGGGCCACCTGGACTACTGGCCATCTGTAGCACTGCAGGACCCCAGGCAAGCATCTCCCATGCCCAGAAGATGTGCCTCTCTGCTGAGGTGGGGCACTTACCCTCTGCAGGGAGGTCCTCTAAGGCTCTGGCAGGAGATTCATTTGTAGAGAGAGCCCTGCCTCTCCCTTTTATGAGCCCAATTATTTCTGTGAAGACCCACTCACTGTTTCCCTGAGGCCTTCCAGACCATAGCTTCACGAACCTGCTGGACCAGTCCTTTCTCAGCATCCACAGTGCCCAGCAGGGCAGGGTGTGTCTAAGCATGGGAAATTCAATATACAGAGTGACAACTGTACGTCAGGACACAGCAGAGAATCAGTGGATGGGTGGATGGATGAGTGGATGGATGGGGGATGGATGGATGGATGGATGGATGGATGGGTGGATGGATGGATGAGTGGATGGATGAGTGGGTAGATGGATGGATGGATGGATGGATGGGTGGATGGATGGGTGGATGGGTGGATGGATGGATGGGTGAATGGATGGATGGGTGGGTGGGTGGATGGGTGGATGGATGGATGGATGGATGGATGGGTGGATGAGTGGATGGATGGGGGATGGATGGATGGATGGATGGATGGATGAGTGGATGGATGGATGGATGGATGGGTGGATGGATGGATGGATGGATGGGTGGATGGATGAATAGACAGATGGATGGATAGATGAATGAATTTGTTTATGTATCTGTGTGTGTGTGTGTGTCTGTCTGTGTGTGTGTGTGTGTGTGTGTCTGTGTGAATAGATGGGTAAATAAAGGAATGGGTAGTTGGAGAAGTGGATAGGTAGATGGGTGAAGGTTTGTATAAGATGAAAGGAGTCAGGGGGAAAAGAAGAGAGGAGGGGGAAGAAGGGAAGTAGGGAGGAAATGAAGGAGCAGGAAGGAAGTAAAGAAAGGAAGGAAGGAAGGAGGGAAGGAGGGAAGGAGGGGCCCAAGCCTTCTGAGGGTGGCTTAGGCTTTTTTTTATATATATATAGCCATGGGGTCTGGTATCCAAGCTGATGCAAACCACCTTGTGCACCAAGGGTCCCCAGGCACCTGCTGTGTGAGCTTCGGCCATGCTGACCATCTCTCTGGGTCTTGTTCGCCCACCTGGGCAAATGAAGCTTAAAAACCTGCCAGTGAGCAAGCGTTCCCCCTTCGTTCTCCAACACAAACCCACTGGAGTCAGGGAAAGGCTTGCCCTTGGCCTCAACCCATGAGAACAGCCGGGCCGCAGCTGGGGAAGGCCAAGAGTCTCCTGGGTCCAGCTGGCTCCTGGCCTGGGTCCAGCCTGGCCACAGGCACCACTCCTCTGGGCTTAATGTACTTGGCGGTGAGGCTGGAATAAGCTGCCTTTCAAGAGGGGAACTTCATTTCTACACCAGCGCCGGCCGCACTCCCGCCATTAGAGATTTCATCGGCTCCTTTGATTTAGGGCCTTGCCACAAACTGCCAATCCAAGCCACCTCCCGCCCGCCCGCCCCGCTGGCCAGCCTTGTTCCGGCTCACAGCAGCAGAAATGAACATTATTTAATTTCCCGCCAGCGGCTGCGAGAGCCACGCTCCCCTCCGGCTGTACATATTTATGTCATCCCTTTCTGAAGCAGTGTCTGGGGACCTGGGTCTCACGGCCAGCTCCTGCTAATCCCCCTGGGTTGGGGAGGTGAGATCCAGCACCCACCGAGGATCCTCGGGAAAACCCAAGCTGGGAACACGAGTGGGAAGCGACAGGCACTGCATAAAGTGTCCGGCTGACTAGGGTGTGGCATGTCCCTGCCAGGTGCTCAGCGGGAGCTCACCTGCCTTGCTTCCCTGGGGAGGGCACTCTTTTCCTCCTGCACCACTTCCAGGATGATTGACAGGTGGTCCCAAACAGGCTGAGGACCCACCCTGTCACCTCTCCCTCTGTCTCTGTCCTCAGACCTCTGTTTAGGGTGCCACTTCCTCCAAGAAGCCTTCATCTGCCCCAGCAAAGAGTAAAGATCCAGGATCCACTTTTTCCTAAGCTCTACCTGGGCCAAGGTGTGTCTCCTATTTGTGTGGGAGGACAGCCTTACCTGTGGAGGTGGGGAAACAGAGGCTACAAGAAGGGAAGTGGCTAGACACGGTGCTGCCCATCTGTAACCCTACCACTTGGGAAGCTGAGGCAGGAGGGTCGTGAGTTCAAGGCCAGCCTGGGGTGCATAGCAAGAAAGATGCTTTCTCAAAAGAGCAGAAGCAGAAGAAGGGGGGAGGGAGAGAGGGGGGAAGTGACTTACGCAGGACACCCCAAACACAACACTGCTTCTCCCAGCTCAGCAGTGCTTCTGTGGGTGACCTGGGTCCCAGGCTTCCTTCTGTTTCCTACACACACTTGCCCCACTTTGTTGTTTTGTTATTGTTGTTGTTGGGTTTTTTTTTTCTTTTTCCTTTAAAGGCTCCAGATTCAGGAATGGCAACGCAACGTGCATAATTTGGTAATTATTTCTCCGTTCATCCTCGAGGCTCTGCCTGCATACAGATATTGGAATTTGCATAAAACAATCTTGCTCAGGGTCCCACTGCTTCCCCGGGAGAAGATGCCCAGGTAGGGGTGGGAGAGGGCTCAATGTTGGTCCACCTGTCCCCACTCTGTCCTTGGCATGGGAGGAAAGTGAAGGCAGCAGGTGGCGGGGAGAGTGAACGGCCCCAGGCACCCAATGTGCAGGGGTGGGTGGGGGGTGGGAACACCAGGGTCTGCAGGCCTGGTGACAGGAAGATGCTTGCGGAAGCCGGGAACCCTGTGATTAGTATTCAGCCAGCGTCCCGCTCGGAGAGGATTAATAGACTCTGATGCCTAATATCCTGGAGAACAATTAATTTGCCCACAGTTTTGTCATGGTTGAAAGTCAAACGCTGGAACAGATCGGCACAGTGAGCTGCAGCCCAGAAGCCCTGGGCGGGACCGGAATCTCAATGCTCCGGGCCTGGGCCCCTCCCCCCATTCCCAGCACACCCACCTCCTAACAGTTCAGAAAACCCGCTAGCCCTACCCACACAGGGTGCTTGTGTCTTCGTGAAGACGTCCGCCCAGTGCAATCCGAGGCTCCCATTATGGGCTCACAGCATGGGCCCCTGCCCCAGGCTGGCGTTTGATCTCCCCAGTACCCAACATGGCCGTTCTGCCCACAGGGCCCCTGATGTCTGGGTGTCACCTCACTAAGACAGTTGCTCTTCAAAGACACTGGTGCTGTAGCTGTGGCTGGGCACAGAAGCCACAGCTCACAGGGTGTCGCCATTTGTTTAGTGTGTGGCCATTGGCTTGACAAGATGACAACTACCTGGCTATGGGTTTTGGGGACTTGGGAACAGAGTCACATAGGACTCTTTGTTTCAGAGTCACCTCTAGTCAGGCTGCAGGACGGGTGAGGGGACGGGCGAGGTGCACCAGCAGTCTGGTCCTTGATAGATGCTGCAGGCCACAGGTGGGGAGTTCACGGTAAATGGTGGCCAAAGCCCATCACTCTGTCTGTCTCTGTGCAGGGGAAACTGAGTCCTGAGGAGGCCAAGGTCACTGTTCAAGTTCACAAAGCTTATTGGAGTACAGCACCCAAGTCTCAGGTGGGTAAGCTTCTAGTGAGGCCTGGCTTATACTGTGAGACGAATACCTCAAGGAATTGAAGTCTGTCCAAGTGTGGGAGTCAGCACAGGGACAGGGGTGACTTCCTGGCCAAGGACTCCCCAATGCAGGACGCCAGCTTGTCAGGGCTAGGCAAACAGCCAATAGAGATGGAGGCAGAAAGGACGAGCAGCCTGGCCCTGGACACACAGCCGTCAGCTGGAGCCTCCTTTTTAGCTGAAGATAAGCCGACCCCGTGGTGACCCCCAATGCCATGATGACCCCAACTCCATGGTGACCCCCAACAGGTAAGTTTGCCTCATCTTACATGGGGTCTCAGACTGAACACGTTGCCTCCTGTCCCCTCTGGGTCACCCAAGAAGGTCTGGCATGTCCAGGGCCACAGACTTCAGAGCTGTACATGAGCCACAAGAAGGGGGGGGGGCGCCTACGAGAACACTGCACAACTGCTGACGGTGCCCTCACTTGAAAGGTCCCTGGAGAGGAAGGGGGAGAATGCGCCCCCCATCCTGGGTGTAAGCCTCTCTCCAGCACTGTCTGCATCCTGGGGATAAAGCAAAGCAAATGAGACAGCGAGCATAACAGCCCCAGTATGCTGGAGGAAATGGCAGGTGCTGTGTTAATTCCATCTGATCAGCACACTCACTGGTCCCTTCCACACACCACATACACAGAGACACATACGCACATCACACACACCACACCACACACACACACATCAACACACACACACACAAATACATCACACACAGCATAAGCACTACACATACCACAAACACACACCACAAACACACATCACAAACACAAATGCACAGAAAAACACATATATATAAATACCATACACACAAACGCACATACACACACACATACACACACATACCACAAACACACACGCCACACACACATACACACACCACAAACACACACATCACAAACACAAACACACAGAAAAACACACATATATAAATACCATGTACACAAACACACATACACACCACATATACACACACACCCTCAGGGCACTATTTATCCGTGGTAGTGTTTGGGAGAGTGCGGCAGGAGTGTCCTTACAGAGCCAGGGCCAAGTACACACCCTCGCTGTATTGGCCTCTGGTGACCGCTGAGTTTGTTGCCCCATCTGTGAGGTGGACACGTTCCCTTCCTCAGTGAATTGGGAAGCATAAGGAAGCCTGTTGGAATGAAGCCGAGACCCATCCGTACATACAGTATGATCTGGGTAACATGTAACATGTTTATGTGACTGTCTACATGCCAAGGGCAGCCCTATGGGTTCCTTCACTAAAGGCATGTCACTGTCCAGTCCGTAGGGAGATCTCATCACCCTCAGGATGGTCACTGTCCAGTCCGCAGGGAGATCTCATCGCCCTCAGGATGGTCCCGGTTCCATTAATCTTCTGGAAGCATCATGTGGTTCTGAGCTGGGAGAGCTGAGCATGAGGCACCCCACTGCATGCCAGACCCTTAAGAGAACGCACATAGTAAAGTCACAACCATGTGTCACTTGTAGGAAACTCACACCAGGGGCACACTACAATCCATTATCTCTCATCCTCTACTTGTGAGGACTCTGAGCTCCCAAGGGACGCCTTCCAGAAATCACCAAGCTGGTCTGGGGCTGGGATCTGGACTCCCTGCTTCAAAACCTCCCTTTAATCCCTGCCAGCGGCACAGAGCCAGCTGTTGCTCAGGCTGGCCTGTCCACTCTCACTGCCCTATCTTACCTCATGTTGTTCTGGCCACATGTCCCGTGTGGTCGAATAAGAATGGCCCTCACCAGCCCGTGGATTTGGATCCCCAGTCGGTGGAACTGCTTGGGAGGGATTAGGAGGTGTGTCCATGGAGGCGACTTGAGGGCTGAAAAGCCCAAGCCAGGACCAGTTAGCTCTCTCCCTACCTCCAATAGCTCTCAGCTACTGACCGAGTGCCATGTCAGCCTGCTGCCATGCTAGCCACCATGATGGTCATGGACTCTAACCCTTGGTAACTATGAGCACCAAATTAAATTCTGTCCCTCTGCCCATGTGTCCTTTGATGCTCATTTGTTGAATACTATGCTGAGTACAGACTCAATAAAAATCTCCATTTGCAATTCCCAAAAACAAACCCTAAGGACTCATCGGGTCATAGCCAACTGCACAAATGGGAAACGGCAAGCCAGGAGAAAGAAGAAAGGCTGCCCCACTCCCTCTGCCTTCCAGCCCAGCGGGGCCAGCAGGGCCGGCAGGACCTCCCCTGGCTATTAGACTTTAGTGTTTAGCACATTCCCAGTCTCTGCAGCCAGTTCACACGGAGGCGTGAATGTGTGAGCCTGCCTAACCCCTGCAGTGTTTCTGTTGCGAGCAGCCTGGGGGCCTCCTTGGCAGAGCTGTCTTAGATTTCAGACACAGAAACCTCATTAAAGGAGAACTTGAGACAAGATCTCGGCAGGGGTCGGGATGGGCAGGGAGGGTGCACAGTCCACTCCTGGCAGCGCTTGATGGGCAGTCGGGGTGGGGGGGGTGGGGGTGGGGGGATGCCCCTCAGACCTGTGCACAGAACCCATCAGGTGGCAGTGGGAACAGGCACAGGGTCCTATCTCCTGAGAGAGGTCTGTCCCAAGAGCAAGGCCAGGCCAGGCAGCCATCCTCTTTGTACGGCCAGCAATCGATAGCACACACGCCCTCCTTCAAATACCCTTCACCTCAACAGGATGGGAGCCAAGCAGGAGGAAGTAAGGAAGAGAGAGATGCGCACCTGCACCTGGAGAGAGGAGCACGGTGGTGGCTGCTCCACTCTGTCTTAGCTGCCCGGTTCCGTCCCACATGCCACTGTTTCAAGCAAGCCCTTGTCGGTCACCCAGCTGGCTAGGCTTTTCCAAAGTACCCCAAAGAGCTGTCCAGGCAGCAGGTGGGTAGCGGGGCGGATGGATGGATGGAGGGGTGGGTGGGTGGACCAGTGAGAATGGCCAGTGGGTTAGAGAGGAGAACAACGGTGGAAAACGAGTAAAAGGAAAACGTAAACAGACACGTGAGTACACAGATAGGGAGGCCCTCAAATACCAGACAAATTCGTAAAAGGCGCCACCCTCTTGGCCTTCTGATTCTGACCATTGGCGGACAACACCCGGTGAGCGAGGTCCACTGTCTATGGGTGCCCCCCCCCGCCACCCCCTGTGGAGCAGGGAGCAGATCAGCAGCTCCCTTCTCTGAAATATTCTTTCTTCCCTGTCTCTCCCCAGCCCCTAGTCTTGCTTCTCAGAGTCACCTTTTTATGGACTTCCTGGCACACTCCATCCCTCCCACCCACCCCTCACCTCCCACACCCCACCTGCCCGCACCCACTCCCACCTGTGTCTCAGGGGCCCTACGTCACCCCTCCTGCCTAATTCCCTCCCTCTGACCACACCAGTCCCTGACACGAGGCCCGGAGGCTTCCTCATGCTGAGGCAAAGGTTCGGAAGGAGAGAGAGCCAAGGAGAAGGGAGACATGGGATTTGAACTCAGGGCCAGCTGGTGCCCGGACGCAGCTCCAGTTCCCCGCAGGAAGTCTCTTTGTGATAGCCTTCATTCTTGCCTAGTCCACACTCAGTATGGTCCTCCCTCTCACCCCCAGGGGACATGTGAGGTGCTGCCCTGTCACCCAAATAGCCAGGACGGAATGCTCCAGCAGCCTGGTTCCATGTAAGGCCCCCAGTGCCCAGATCTCTCACACCGTCACAGTTGCCACACTGTCACAGTCACCACACCGTCACAGTCGCCACACCGTCACAGTCGCCACAGTTGCCACACCGTCACAGTGAGGTTCTGGCATCCCATGCCTGGGCTGCTAGGGCGATTATTTCAATTGGAGTAAGGGCTGGACTGACAGTGCAGGAGACAGCTCGGTGAAGGAAACTTTACCAGGCCAGGTGTTGACGGAGGTGCCTGTCTCAGATGGGGCACAGCAGGACCTGGTGACAGCTGGTAGATGGGACAGGAGTGATGCTCAGCCTGACGTAGGGGATAGAGGGGTAGCAAGGCGCTGACAGGAGGAAAGGCTGAGGTGACTGACAAGGAGGGCGACTGAGCTGGGTGAGGCCTCAGGTAAGACCAGGAGAAACAACATGCTCAGACAGTGTACCCTCTGTCATTTTCCCAGTTCCATGCCAGGTGTTTGGGACATCACTTGGGAGCCTCTTCCCACAGACTCTTAGAGAGGCCACCTTCAGCTATCCTGGGTCGCAATCACACACTGTTCCAGTCTCATGGCCTCCCAAGTCGAGGGACAGGCCAAACTTTCACACCACAGGGCCCTTGCACAGGCTCGCTCTCAGCAGAAGGATCCTTTCCTGACTGGCTTCTCCGTGTGAGTCACCTCTCCTGATTCTGCCTACACACTACACCCTGCCTGGGTCTTCCACAATTCTCTCTGCCTTTGCAGACCGAGCGGTTGTCACCGTGGGTAATAGTATGCTTGAGGATTTGTTTGTGTTTTACTTAGAGCGGACATATATGTCTCCCCTGAGACGTTTGCCCCTGACTACATGGCCTGGGCTGGCTACCTGGGAAAGAAGTCTGGCCAGTTATAGCACTGTGTCCCCCTGTTAAGTCCCCGTAGGGCTGGGTGCCAGAGAACAGTGGTGGCTTCTCTGGCCTGATTCACAACTCAAGGCAGAAGCCTAGCCCTTCCATTGAGCACAACCAACCTTCTGTGCCCCACCTTGAGAGACCAAGACCTGTTTAAAGGGACTATGCTTGGACTCCTGAGATGGCAAAAGGGCATCTGGACTCCCTCGGGACATGGCGTTGATAGCCGGCCTCCATGTTGTGCAGAGGCAGAAGCCTTGGAGGAGGGTGTGCTAGGTGTCCCAACAGACAGCAGCTGCTTCCACACTGAGCCGGAGCTGTGACATGCACCAGAATGAGCTTCAGGTAGCCCTACACACACACACATACACACACACACACCTGGGCCTCTGTCACCAAGTGCATCAGACACAGGCATCCCGCTGGTCCCCAGCCAAACTGTGGGGTTGTGAGCAATGCGCTGAGGTGGGTGGATGCTTTCCAGTCAGGCCAGAGTAGAAGGGAGCACTAAGCCAGAGAGTGGCAATGAGGCACCCAGGCGGCCTCTGTCACCTGCACCAAGACTTTGTAGGGACCACACCGGAGAACAGTGACAGGAAGAGACAGACTGACCAGGCTGTGCTGAAACTGGGACCAGACTCTTCCTGTGGCTGCAACGTCCCCTGGCAACCATCCCAGCCCCTTCTGTGGGACGCGCCCACTGCACTGTATGGACGCCTGGGCATTCTGGACAGGGGTACCGCCTCCTGGTCGGCTCCTCGAGGTTGGTTCTGCCGGGCCCTTGCTTGGGTATAGCGGGAGACTCTGTAAAAACCTAACCTGTGCTCCATCCCCGTTCTCAGGGCTGGAGAGGTTATGGAAGAAACTCTGGGAGACAGCAGGAGCCCAAACTTGGGTGAGCACCCGCCAATGAACACTGGTGCAGAGATCTGAGTTCAGAGGTGCCCTGAGCCCGCCACCTGCCTGTGTGTGTCCGGATGAAGAGCGAGAGGGCATGGGGGTGGCCAGGACCCTCTGTGGAACAAGAATCAGGCGAGTGTGAGGAGGTGTGGGTAATTCTGAGACAAGGCATCTGACCAGAGTCCTAGTCCACAGGGGCTCAGAAGGCCGGGAGCCAGGGCAGGAGATCACTGTAGACCCTGTGCCATGGAGGCCCTTGGCCGTCGCAATGGACGTGGCCACCATGGGACACCTCTTCCCCTAGCTCTCCAGCCCCTGATTGAGTTGTGAGGGGAGACTCCATTCTCCGCACACTCACCACCTCTATGGACACTTCTGGGCAGTTCAAGTATGGCAGAGCTCAGTGCTGGGGGGACAGCTGGTCTGCACCCCTGGGGCAGAGGCCTGAGGCCTACGCTGAGCTGGAATCTGAGTTCTGGAGGCAGGGAGCCCTGTGAGGGACTCAGGCTGGCTGCCGTGGCAGGAGAAAGGGGGAGAGGGGAGGAGATGGTTGGCCTTCCCCCTTATTCTGACACCAGCTGGAGGGAGGACCTCGCCCAGCCCAGGTGCCAGTCAAAGGCCCTGGCACTCACTCACAACACAGTGTAGACTCAATGCACGTCTCTGAGGATGCAGACCTCCGAGCATCCCCATGGGGAGAGGCATTACCCACAACCCTGAGTTTACAAGTTCTCTGTTCCGCTGAACACTACACACTTAAAGCAACAGCTCTGGTTGGCTCACAGTGGCTGGGAGACCGGCCTGTAGGCAGAGCTATGTCCACTGTCCTGGGGATTTTCTTGGCTACTGCAAGGTCCTGAGTGGGTGAGCCCGCTGTCCATGGCTCCACTGAGGTGGGCGGTCTACTCTCAAAGACACCATGTGTGGAGGAGAATCAAGTCCCTGAAGGCTCAGAGCCCCGTGTCTTTGCTAGATATTTGACCAGAGGCCACCACACGTCATGGTCACACGGGTCTTACCAAATTGGCTTCTAAGTTCCTCTAGAGGAGAGACTGTTTGAAGGACACTGTGTCCAGGCATCTGTCACATGAGCACTTGGGAGGCTGAGGCAAGAGGATGAGAGCCGGAGGCCAGCCTGGTTTACAATATGAGTCCACAACGGGCACAGCAAGGTAGTGGACACTGGTCTCACATGCAGGACTCTGGCCTCCGGGGCCACAGCACAGTCCAGGCCACAGCAAGAGGTAAAGAGGTGGCAGCATCTGGCCCGGGAGCAGAACCATGAGGATCCACGTACAACACCATGAAGGACGGGCAGGCGTTCTGCTTCTGTGTGTCCACGGGTGACACGTGACAGCTGGACAGATGCCCTGCAGGGGAGGGAAGGAACCCCAGGCAGTGACAAAGGGTGACTCAGGGCTTGCTTTTGGAGCACTTGGGGCTGTGTGGAAATACTGGAAATTGTGAAAATAGGGGGACATTGGAGCCCTAGGGGTGGCAGAGCTTTAGCTTGGCCATGTAGTGCTGCGCCCAGTGATCAGAGCAACGTTTGCCTCGATTCTTCCAGCCTCTCTGCACAAGGTTAGAAGAGAGAGTACCAGGCCTTCAGCTCCAGCCTCCCCTCCCCGAGCCTTGCCAGAACGTACTTCATAGCAAACACAGCACCCTGAGTGAGCTGGGACCAGCCAAGGCAGAGTGACTGCAGCACAGCCCGCAGCCCTGCCACACGTCCAGAGGCCTCTCCCTCACGCTCTGCACTTCTGCATCCACAGTCCACAGCTAAAAGACGACATTGGCTCACGCGTGTTACCGTGTGCGCTATCAACCTGGGGGCAGCATCTGGAATCTCGGTGATCTCCTACTCAGGCCTCAAGACCCTGCGTGAAATGCTCTCCTCCCTCTGATGCCGGATAACTCAGTTATCTTCCAATCCCACACGGTAACAGCAAAAGTAGCATTAGAAAAATGACTACCAAGGGCCCGGTACCCAGCCGTAAGGGGTGTCTCTACGAGAACTCAGCTGGGTAGCTGAGCTCCGAGCCTGCAGCCTTGTTGTTTCCTCCTGTTCCTGGGCCAACTTCACTCCAGGATCTTCTGCGTGCCACACTTGCCCTTCCTGAGACAAAGCCCTGCTGCATGGGCGGGAAAGAGACCTTTTCTTCCCTGTGGGGAGGTTGAGGCAGGGGCACACAGGGCAGAAGAGAAAATTAGAGGTGTGTGTGGGGGGTGTCTGGAAGAACAGAAGATGGGGACACAGTGAAGGAGACAGGAGAGAGCCTGAGCAGCGACGGGAGGAAGAGGTAAAGGAAGGGAGGGGGAACGGGGGACAGACACGCAAAGTGGGAGAAGCAGAGGGACAAGGACACCTCTCACCACAGCTCATCAGTCCACAGCTGAGCCCAAACTAACATGGGCTCTACAGGCCAAGAGGACCAGTGAGGGCGGGGGCAGAAGAGCAGGAGGCAGAAGAGCAGCTTCCGCGTGCCCCCCCCAAAGGTCTGTTCCAACCTTATTGGCTGCTTTCCACAGGCTGGGGGAGGGGGCAAACTATGGTGAGAACCTGGTTCCTGCCTCCCCATCCTGGGAAGTAAATTCAATCAAATGGCTTTCTCACCCTCCCCCCGCCCTTTTTTTCCTTTTTATCATGCCTCTCACATCATCCTGTGCAATTAAAAACAGAAACATACTTATTTTCTTAAGCAACATGCATCTTGGGAAACAGGTGAGGACAAGATAAGCCCAGGGCTCTAGGGTTATCAGCTTGTGCATTGCCAGGGCCTGGTGCTGCTCCAGTGAGCTTCCTCGGCAGGAGGACAGCTGCCAGGCCTCCTGGCTAGGAAGCTGGGGCCACCACCTCTCCGGGAAACCAGGACCCCAATTTCCCTGGAGCAGCAAAAGTCACAGAGAGTCTCCAGGGGGACTGGAGGAACCTGTCCTATCTCCCTGGGCCCCCCTTAGCTCAGGCACCATGAGAGGCCACAGCTGGAAGTCTGGCCCTACCTCTCCATCCTTCCAGCACTTTCTCAGGGGTACAGCATCTGCGGCACGGAATGAGTCTTTGGCTCTGCAGCCATGTCACCTCTGCAAGCTGGGGACTGTGTCTTTGTAGCACAAAGGTGTCTGTGGACAGTGCGTAGCCCCAGGGGCCAGTGACATGCTACCCAACTAGATGGTGGTTCTGCCAGATGGATTCCAGGCCACACAGGGAGGCCAAATCAGGGAAGGCGTCATCAGGCAAATGGTTGTCAGAGGAAGTGCTGTGCCCATCTGAAGTGTGGAAACTGAGGCCTGGAGCCCTCACCTTCAGCGACCCAGGGTCACAGGATAAGCACCAGATTCTGAGCCCTCAGCTGTGACACCTTGCTCTGCAGGAATGTAAGGTCTGTGGAAAGGGGGCACAGGTCTCCACTAACCAGGAGACCCGTAGCCTCAAGAGCAACAGGGCAGGGCCTCAAGCCGTCCTTAGGCACTCTTCTCAGGACTGGCGCATGCTCACAAACTGTGCCCCACACAAACCACCTCCCTTGCCCCCAGTCTCCATCTCCCGTCAGGGACATGGTCTGGGCAGGCAGGAAGGCAGCACTTGGTGCTCTGGCCCTTCCAGCCTCTTCACAGACCTTATTGCTGAGGTCACTAATGCTGCTGACAGACAGACAGACAGACAGCCGCAGGAGGGAAGGAATGAGGGAGGGAGGGAGAGATGGAGAAATGGAGACAGGGAGAGAGGGAGGGAGGGGAGGGAGGGAGGGAGAGATGGAGGAATGGAGAGAGGGAGGGAGGGAGAGAAGGAGGGAGGGAGAAAGGAGGGAGAGAGGGAGAGAAGGAGGGAGGGAGAGAGGGAAGGAGGGAGGGAGGGACACAATGATATAAAACAAGAAATTTTTCTTGTTTTTTAATAGCAGGGTGAATATAGAGACAGATGATGTCAGAAAGGTGATGACAGGCAGATGCTAGAAAGATAGATGACAGATAGATAGATAGACAGATAGATAACAGATAGATAGATAGATAGACAGATAGATAGATAATAGATAGATAGATAGATAGATAGATAGATAGATAGATAGATAGATAGATAATATTTGAACAGGTAGGCCATGACAGATGTGTCTTTGAGCCTCCTTTCCCCCTGGAAACTTGGGGTTCTGAGGCTTGTCCCTCACATCAGGGTTCCCCAATCCAGACACCACCACCCTCCATCCTCTGTGGAATCCCAAGAAGCATCTGTCCTTGAGAAGCCAGTGTTCCAAAGGCCTCGGGGCAGACTCGCCAGTGATTGTTGGGACAGCCTCGAGTACCCCAAAGAAAACAGCAGGAAACGTAGGTTTCTGGGACTGTGGGCATTCATCCTCGGTGATGTCGTGGGCCTCAGTTTCCCCATTCCTCTGATGCACATGTGCACGACACACCCTTCATTACTGTGGCACTCAGCCCTAACTCTGGGAGAAGTCAGACCGTGACCCTCACACTGCGTTCCCCAAGTCACCTCACTTCCACAGAAAACTTCCCCCAGTGATCTGGAAAAGCATCCCCAAAGGCTGTCTGCTTTTCAAATTCCCGTCACCATAGCAACCCAGCACAACTATTTATGTGACATCTCTGCCGTCCAAGCCGTGTAGAGCACAGCACGCTAGAGAGGCAGCCCAGTCCTTCCAGAACAACACATTTTTTCAATCAATTTAGGGCTGGGATTTTTTATTTTTAATATAAACACACATAAAATATGTTGTGCAAACCTTTAAGAGCTAACCGGGGAAATGCTGGTTTATAGCTCGTTCTCCCTGAAGTCCTTCAGCAGGCACCTCCTGATCCCCCAGTGACAGGTGGGCTTCCTGTCTGCACCAGGCCCCAGCTTTGCACCTGCAGTCCTGGCCCTAATGTGCTGTGCTGTGTGGTGCAGGTCTCTGGTCCAGACAAGGACGTATTTGGTTCCACTTGGACCCGTTGACCAATATTGGAACAGAGGAGGACCTCAGAGGACATCCAAGGTGGAAACTCCGCCTTGGGGGACTGTGTCACAGCCAATGGGGGTAAGGACTGTCGGCATTTCGCCTCTCGGCTCCACGTCAGCATCAGCCACGCACATGCCGTTCCCTTTGCCGGATTTCTCTGTCAACCTGTCAGAGGCTGTGGCTGGGCCCGGGCTGTGTGGAGTCTTGGAATTCCTAAGTGTTTTCAAACAAGAGTCCCCAGCTGCTCTCTCTGGAAAAAAAAAAAATCTGCAGTGTTGGCCAGCGCATCAAGTTGATGAGGAAGGAAACAGAGTCCTGGGAGGTCAGAGGTCACCACCATGCCCTCATGATTGCCATTCTGTGCCCTGTGCGGCTCCTGTTACCTTCTCCAGGCCTCATGAGGTACGAATATGAGTACCCACTTCCAAAGGCTCAGGGTCACACAGCAAGTGTGTGTGTGTGTGTGTGTGTGTGTGTGTGTGTGTGTAGGAGCCTCTGTCCTAGGTGTCAACAACAGTTTGCTGGGCAGGCCTGGCCTGAGGTTGTCTCTTCCACCCTGGCTGACCTGTCCTCTAGCTGTGCCACTTCCCCCCTGGACTATGGGAGCCAGGACTCCCGATAAGAATTCATATACGACGCTTACTTATCACGTGGGGCACCCTGGGTCCCGTCCACAGCCCCAGAAGGAGAGAAGAGGGGACCTCACCCTGCTAGCCCGACCACTGAGACTTTCGCTGGTATGACCTGTGCCAACAGCAGCAGCTGCAGGTCCTGCCCCTGGTGCACAGCCCCGGCCCTCTGCAGTCAGGGCACTGGTGTGCACTGCTGCCTTATAAAGCTGTCGAATGGCTGAGCCCTGGTCCTCTGGTGTCTAGGAAGCATGGTCACTCAATCAGCCTGCCCGACTGGGTTCTCAGGTGCAGGCCATGCTGCCCTTCACCACACGGAAGACGCCAGCCACTTGTGTCTCTCTATCCAGCTCCTGAGACTTATCACATCTGTCCTGCTGCAGCCGACCTGCAGAAGCACCAGTACACACCTCACCTTCGGCTGAGTTCCATCCTTATAAACAATGATCAGAAAAGTGAACAAGTCCACGCGTCTGCCCCCCGCTGACATTCCCGGCCGTATCTCACACCCCGAACGTCTTCCACACAAGCTTCAGACCCTGGCTCCCACCTACATCTTCTCTTGCCTGCTGCGCTCCTCTCTGCCCAACCCAGCTGATGTCCTTTAACATGGGTGGATGGATGGATGGATGGATGGATGGATGGATGGATGGATGGATAGGAAGATGGATGGATGGGTGGATGGATGGATGGATGGATGGGTGGGTGGATGGATGGATGGGTGGATGGATGGATGGGTGGGTGGATGGATTGATGGGTGGATGGATGGATGGATGGGTGGATGGATGGGTGGATGGATGGATGGGTGGATGGATGGATGGATGGGTGGATGGATGGATGGGTGGGTGGGTGGATGGATAGGAGGATGGATGGATGGATGGATAGATGGATGGCTGGATAGGAGGATGGATGGATGGGTGGATAGATGGATGGGTGGATGGATGGATGGATGGGTGGATAGATGGATGGGTGGATGGATGGATGGATGGGTGGATGGATGGATGGGTGGGTGGATGGATGGATGGATGGATGGATGGATGGATGGGTGGATGGATGGATGGATGGGTGGATGGATGGATGGATAGAAGGATGGGTGGATGGATGGATGGATGGATGGGTGGATGGATGGATGGATGGATGGATAGGAGGATGGATGGATGGATGGATGGATGGATAGGAGGATGGATGGATGGATGGATAGGAGGATGGATGGATGGGTGGATGGATGGATGGATAGGAGGATGGATGGATGGATGGATAGGAGGATGGATAGGAGGATGGATGGATGGGTGGATGGATGGATGGATAGGAGGATGGATGGATGGATGGGTGGATGGATGGATGGATGGGTGGATGGATGGATGGATGGGTGGATGGATGGATGGATAGGAGGATGGATAGGAGGATGGATAGGAGGATGGGTGGATGGATGGATGGATGGGTGGATGGATGGATGGATAGGAGGATGGATGGGTGGATGGATGGATGGATAGGAGGATGGATGGATGGATGGATGGGTGGATGGATGGATAGGAGGATGGATGGATGGATGGATGGATGGGTGGGTGGATGGATGGATAGGAGGATGGATGGATGGATAGGAGGATGGATGGATGGATGGATGGATGGATAGGGGGATGGATGGATGGATGGATGGATGGATGGATGGGTGGATAGGAGGATGGATGGATGGATGGATGGGTGGGTGGGTGGATGGGTGGATAGGGGGATGGATGGATGGATGGATGGATGAATGGATAGGTGGATGGATAGGAGGATGGGTAGATGGATGGATGGGTGGATGGATGAATGGATGGATGGATGGATGGATGGATGGATGATGGGTGGGTAGATGGAAGGGTAAGTGGATGGATAGATGGATGGATGGGTGGATGGATGGATGGATGGATGGATAGATGGATGGATTAATGGATGGGTGGATGGGTGGATGGGTGGATGGATGGATGGATGGATGGATGGAAGGGTGGATGGGTGGATGGATGGATGGATGGATGGGTGGATGGATGGATGGATGGATGGATGGATGGATAGGTGGATGGATAGGAGGATGGGTGAATGGATGGATGGGTGGATGGATGGATGGATGGATGGATAGATGGATGGATGATGGGTGGGTGGATGGATGGATGAATGGATGGATGGGTGGATGGAAGGGTAAGTGGATGGATGGATGGATGGATGGATGGATAGATGGATGGATGATGGGTAGGTGATGGATGGATGGATGGATGGATGGATGGAAGGGTAAGTAGATGGCTGGATGGTGAATGCTGAGATAAAGATTCTCTAGGGACACAGGTAGCATTCACTGTCTGGGCCTGGGACAGTGATGTTGGGTGCTGACTGGTTCAGCACAGTGGTGGATGCTAACTGAGCACAGAATCCTTCATGACCCTACTTACTCGTCTCCTCTCCCCACCCTGAAGCTAGCTGTCCCCACAATCAACATGGCTCTGCTGTCAGCTTTGTACACATTCACCATAAACTCACAGAATGGGTTAATAACAAACATGGTGTTTAAAAAAATAATGAAATCCTTGGCTTTGGTAATTATGCCATCCTTCCTTCATAATTACCTCAGAGCTGTGACGAGAAACTGGAATCAATTAGCAAGGGCTGGCGACCCCCTAGGAATGTCCCCGCTTGCTCGCTCGCTAGCTTGTCTGCACTGGATCACGGGGATCCTGGAGGTCACTTGCCTCTGAGCTACAATGAGCCTGATAGAAGCCTCAGCCCCACAGAGCTGCAGCAACAGAGCCCGCACAACATCCCTCACAACCGTCAGGGTGTTTGAGTCTGAAGCCTAGCAGAGGCCCAGAGGAAGGGGGTCTGGATTTATCGACGGAAAGACAGAAGTTCCAGGAAGAACAGTCACCAGAGCTCTCCTGGTTTTAGGTCACCTTTCCCTCCCTCTGAATGACAAAGCCCGTGGTGGTCTTTCTGAGCTGGGCCGTGCTCTTGTCCCCTGCAGGAAGCTGCATTCTGATGGCTGACTGAGTCAGGCCCAAGAAAATAGCAAACACTGCACGAAGCGTCTGCCAGGCTAAGTGGGCAGAGAGCCATGGGAGAAGTAGTGCCCAGGCAGCTTGCTAAGATATGGAAACTGATTCTATTCCGCCCTCCCTCTCTCCCTCCCTCCCTCCCTCCATCCATCCCTCCCTTCCCCCTCACTCTTTCTGTCTCCATCTCTGTCTGTCTCTTACTCTGTCTCTGTCTCTGTCTTTCTCTCTCTCTCTCTCTCTCTCTCTCTCTCTCTCTCTCTCTCTCTCTCTCTCTCACTTCCCATCTCCAGCACTGACACCTAAATTACCTCTCCATGTCATCTGCTGTAAGTCTCAGACTGTCCATGGACACAGGAGAAAATGGACCAGAACAGAGAGTGGAGGACGGGAGGGTGGAGGTGGGTGTGGGTGTGGATCTATTTCTAGAATGCTTAACCCAGGCCATGAAAAGGACATTTTCTTTTACAAGTGCCAGTTTGGAGACTTCCCAGGGAGTGTTTGGGCAGCAATACAATCAGTGGCGTTGGGGCTGAGGGGTCTTCCGGGAGGTGGCTTGGCAGAGTCTGAGCTTCAGTGCCCTGCACGTGCAGCCAGCCTCAGGAAGCCACTGCTGACCCCAGGTCCTTCTCCAAGCAGTGTCCTCGAGAGGCCACTTGAACTCACACACCCTCTGTCCACAGCAGCCTGTGCAGAGATGAAAAGTGGCGGTTGGCCTGCTCACGGCACCATCTCCCTCTGTGTCAGAGCCCCACTGTGGACCTGAGACCTGAGGTGGAACAACCCTGCCAGCACGTGTGAAACCAAAAAGCTAAGAGGAGGTTGGAGCGCTGAGACCTACCAGCTTTGCCTCCCTCCTCTGCCCTACCTGCAGCAGGATCCTGGATTTCAGCTCAGGCACTCAGGCCTGGCTTGGCGAGGCCTACGTTGGATGGGGTGGGTCTGCTCCTAGGGCAGCAGGGAAGGTTGGAGGCCAAGGGTGGTGGCTCCTTACTTCCAGCTGGGAGTGGAAAGACTGAGTCAGGGCACCATGGCTCCAAAGAGAGGGAATGCATCCCCTTCCTCCTCTTCTTTCCAAGGTTCTCCTCATGGAATTGGATGTCTTCCCCTCTTTCCCTTTTCCCTGAGGTCAGTCACAGTCCACCACAGCCCATCACAGCTCCCATAGCCCACCATAGCCCATTACAGCCCATCACAGCCCATTACAGCCCATCACAGCCCATCACAGCCCATCACAGCCCACCACAGCCCATCACAGCCCATCACAGCCCATCACAGCCCATCACAGCCCACCACAGCCCACCATAGCCCATCACAGCCCATCACAGTCCACCACAGCTCCCATAGCCCACCATAGCCCATTACAGCCCACCACAGCCCACCACAGCCCATCACAGCCCACCACAGCCCATCACAGCCCATCACAGCCCATCACAGCCCATCACAGCCCACCACAGCCCACCATAGCCCATCACAGCCCATCACAGCCCATCACAGCCCACCACAGCCCACCACAGCCCATCACAGCCCATCAGAGCCCATCACAGCCCATCACAGCCCATCACAGCCCACCACAGCCCACCACAGCCCATCACAGCCCATCACAGCCCACCACAGCCCACCACAGCCCACCACAGCCCATCACAGTCCATCACAGCCCACCACAGCCCACCACAGTCCATCACAGCCCACCACAGCCCACCACAGCCCATCACAGCCCACCACAGCCCACCACAGCCCATCACAGCCCACCATAGCCCACCACAGCCCACCACAGCCCATCATAGCCCATCACAGCCCACCACAGCCCACCACAGCCCATCACAGCCCACCATAGCCCACCATAGCCCACCACAGCCCACCACAGCCCACCACAGCCCATCACAGCCCATCACAGCCCACCACAGCCCACCACAGCCCATCACAGCCCATCACAGCCCACCACAGCCCACCACAGCCCATCACAGCCCATCACAGCCCACCACAGCCCATCACAGCCCATCACAGCCCATCACAGCCCACCACAGGCCATCACAGCCCACCACAGCCCATCACAGCCCATCACAGCCCACCACAGCCCATCACAGCCCATCACAGCCCACCATAGCCCACCATAGCCCATCACAGCCCATCACAGCCCATCACAGCCCACCACAGCCCATCACAGCCCACCATAGCCCACCACAGCCCACCACAGCCCATCACAGCCCATCACAGCCCACCACAGCCCATCACAGCCCATCACAGCCCACCATAGCCCATCACAGCCCATCACAGCCCACCACAGCCCATCACAGCCCATCACAGCCCACCACAGCCCACCACAGCCCATCACAGCCCATCACAGCCCACCATAGCCCATCACAGCCCATCACAGCCCACCATAGCCCATTACAGCCCATCACAGCCCATTACAGCCCATCACAGTCCACCACAGCTCCCATAGCCCACCATAGCCCATTACAGCCCACCACAGCCCACCACAGCCCATCACAGCCCACCACAGCCCATCACAGCCCATCACAGCCCATCACAGCCCATCACAGCCCACCACAGCCCACCATAGCCCATCACAGCCCATCACAGCCCACCACAGCCCATCACAGCCCATCACAGCCCACACAGCCCACCACAGCCCACCATAGCCCATCACAGCCCATCACAGCCCATCACAGCCCACCACAGCCCACCACAGCCCATCACAGCCCATCACAGCCCATCACAGCCCACCACAGCCCACCACAGCCCATCACAGCCCATCACAGCCCACCACAGCCCACCACAGCCCACCACAGCCCATCACAGTCCATCACAGCCCACCACAGTCCATCACAGCCCACCACAGCCCACCACAGCCCATCACAGCCCACCACAGCCCACCACAGCCCATCACAGCCCATCACAGTCCATCACAGCCCACCACAGCCCACCACAGCCCATCACAGCCCATCACAGCCCACCACAGCCCACCACAGCCCATCACAGCCCATCACAGCCCACCATAGCCCATCACAGCCCATCACAGCCCACCACAGCCCATCACAGCCCACCACAGCCCATCACAGCCCATCACAGCCCATCACAGCCCACCACAGCCCACCATAGCCCACCACAGCCCATCACAGCCCACCATAGCCCACCACAGCCCACCACAGCCCATCACAGCCCATCACAGTCCACCACAGCCCATCACAGCCCATCACAGCCCACCATAGCCCATCACAGCCCATCACAGCCCACCACAGCCCATCACAGCCCATCACAGCCCACCACAGCCCACCACAGCCCATCACAGCCCATCACAGCCCACCATAGCCCATCACAGCCCATCACAGCCCACCACAGCCCATCACAGCCCACCACAGCCCACCACAGCCCACCACAGCCCACCACAGCCGATCACAGTCCATCACAGCCCATCACAGCCCATCACAGCCCACCATAGCCCACCACAGCCCACCACAGCCCACCACAGCCCACCACAGCCCACCACAGCCCATCACAGTCCATCACAGCCCATCACAGCCCACCATAGCCCATCACAGCCCACCATAGCCCACCATAGCCCACCACAGCCCATCACAGCCCATCACAGCCCATCACAGCCCATCACAGCCCACCATAGCCCATCACAGCCCATCACAGCCCATCACAGCCCACCACAGCCCATCACAGCCCATCACAGCCCACCATAGCCCACCATAGCCCATCACAGCCCATCACAGCCCATCACAGCCCACCACAGCCCACCACAGCCCACCACAGCCTATCACAGCCCATGCAACAACTTGGTACCATAGACACCCCTCCTCCAAGTGAGGAAACTGAAGCTTCGAGACACACGATGCCCACCCAGGTGGCTTAGAGTCCTAGAAGCTGCCTGAAAATCTCTTCTCTGGGAGCCTTGACAGGCAACCCAGGACTCAGGAAGCTTTGAGGGGCTATAGCTGGAGAGGCCTTTGTCACCCCCACAACTGCTGTGGCCTCTACCAGCACAACGCACTGAGGTCTGGGAGCAGCTGTGGTCTTGGGTTCAAGTTAGACCCAAAGCTTCATGGAAGGGCAGGAAACACAAGCGTTCCAGGGTCTGAAAACATAGGTAGCCGTTCCCTACAGCCTGATTACAAACTCACCCATCACAGGCTGAGGAAATATAAATCCACCCATGGGCCCCAGTCCCTTCCACAGTCAATCCACACCTCCTATGTGTCCTTCCAGAAAGTTCTTAATACTATGTCTGTGTATGTATGTGTGTATGTATATGTGTGTGTATATGTGTATGTATGTCTGTATGTATATGTGTGTATGTGTGTATATATGTGTGTATGTGTGTGTACTGTGTGTATATATGCATGTATGTGTATATGTGTTTGTATATTGTGTGTGTATTTATGTGTGTATATGTGGGTATGTGTGTGTACATACATGTATTTATGTGTGTGTATGTGTGTGTGTGGACATGAGTGTACACAGTGCATGTGCATGATGGTCCACATCTGGTGTCTCCCTCTGTCAGTGGTCTCCTAGTGAGCCTGGAGCTCACTTGTGTGGCTGGTGTCCAGGTTGGTTGGGTTTTGTCATCTTGTCGCAGGCAGAGTTATTTGGGAAGAGGGACTCTCAGCTGAGAAAACCCCTCCACAGGCCTGGCCTGTAGGCAAGTTCTCAGGGCATGTGCTTCCGTGATGATCGATGCGGGAGGGCCCAGCCCACCACAGGCAGTGTCACCCCTGGGCAGGTGGCCCTGGGCTGCATGAGCAAGCCGTGGGGAGCAAGCCAGTGAACAGCACACGTCCAAGGCCCCTGCTTCAGCCCCCTGGCCCCTGCCCTCAATTCCCTCAGCAGTGAGTGGCCCAGGCGTGGTCAAAGGAAACAAAGCCTTTTCTCTCTGAGTTATTTTTGGTCATGGCATTTCACCACAGCAGTGGAAACCTAACTAGGGTTCTGAGGTGGCCAGTGAACTTGGGGGAGCTGCCTGTTTCTGTTTCCCAAGTCTGGGGGTCATGGGCATGTACCGCCAGGATCAGCTCTTTATAGAGGTGCAGGGGCTCCGAACCCATGCCCTCCAGCTCATGTGGCAGGCACTTTACCCACAGAGCCACCTCCACAGCCTGTCTCTTTTAACCATTGTTTCCTCAGACAAGAGTTCACACCGTATCGAGGTTGGCCCAGAACTCACTGTGTAGCTCAAGATGGACTCCGACTTTCAGGCACCCGGAGTCGAGGGGTTCCAACTGAGAAGCCCCACACTCAGCCAGTCTTACACACTTTAGGTGATGTCTCCACTCGTGCACCTCAAAGATCCCCTCCTGCCCTCTGGGAATTGGATCCATGTCTGTCTCATAAGAACAAGTCTTATGGACAAGAGGAGAGGACCCCAGCACAAGCCTTACCCTCCTGGTATGTGAGCAACATCAGCTTCTTGCTGCTCCAGGCAATGCTAGGATCAGGCCTCGCACACGCATGTGAGTAGGCTCTGTGCACTTCTTACCCATGATACATTAGAACACAAGGGCTCCAACCTTGGTTTTGTGTGTGACAGAAAAGAGGCACACATGTCCCCAAGATGTGACTAACATGGGATAGCTCGATCCTTACATCCCTTGCAGGTGAAATGTGCAGAATAAGGAGGGTATTAAATATAGACAGGGCTGGAGAAACGGCCCCGTGGCTAAGAGCACTGGCTGCTCTTCCTGAGGAGCCACATTCCACTCCCAGCACCTACATGATGGGTCACAACCATCTGACAACCCCTTCTGACCTCCACAGGGGCTGCATGCACATGATACACAAAATGCTGGCAGGCAAAACACCCATATACATAAAATACATCTCAAAAGAGCATATATACATTTTATACACACACACACACACACACACACACACACACACACCTGTTAGCACGGCATATATACACCATATACTATATACTATATACATGCACCTAACAGCCAGGTATATACACATGATTATATACATGTCATATATCATATGAATGTGCCTGTTACATGTATGCATAAATGCACCTATAAACCAGGTGCACATACATCTACATTATATGCGTGCACCTGTTGGGCAGGCATCTACACATATACACATGCACACATCCTATGTTATGTACATACACCTGTAAGACAAGCAGAGGCACATCCTGTGTTATGTACATGTACCTGTAAGACAAGCAGAGGCACATCCTGTGTTATGTACATGTACCTGTAAGACAAGCAGAGGCACATCCTGTGTTATGTACATGCACCTGTAAGACAAGCAGAGGCACATCCTGTGTTATGTACATGCACCTGTAAGGCAAGCAGAGGCACATCCTGTGTTATGTACCTGTAAGACAAGCAGAGGCACATCCTGTGTTATGTACATGCACCTGTAAGACAAGCAGAGGCACATCCTGTGTTATGTACATGCACCTGTAAGACAAGCAGAGGCACATCCTGTGTTATGTACATGCACCTGTAAGGCAAGCAGAGGCACATCCTGTGTTATGTACATGCACCTGTAAGGCAAGCATAGACACATCATGTACTATATACACTCCACCATAAGCCAGGCATAAACGTTCTTTAATATATATATACATTTTGCACTTGGGAAACTGAGGCAGTGGGATGACAAGTTCTAGAGCAGCCCATAATGTACAATGAGACCTCATCTAAAAAATTAACAAGCAAAAAACCAAAACACACACACACACACACACACACACACACACACACACACACACACACAAACCAAGCCCACAAAAGAAGTATGTCGTCACGAGACCAACTTGACAATGCCTGGCAACCAGCACCCAGACCCAGCAGGGGACAGTCTGCAGCCTCAAGCTTGTAGCTGTTTCCTGCTGCGCCTGGATCCTCTGTGGCCTTTTGGCTCAGTAGTTCTAGCCTGTCCTCTCTGCCTTGACCATAAAGGTGCCAAAAGAAAGTGTAAAAACAAAATCTCTGTGAATTTGCAAAGGGCCCAGAAGGCAGGAAGAACAGTGGGTCCCCAACAGCCGTGTAGCCTGGTCCCAGCTCACAGATTTCTCTGTAGGTCCACCTCCTAAGACTCCAGAGGTTTCTTATTGCTTGAGAAATCAGAACTCTTTACATGGGGACAGTGGTGCACGGACCGCGCCCTTGCTCCAGGCCTGCCCACCTCATGTGAAGGGCCCGAAGGACCCAGTGTTTGCTACCCGCCTGCTGGTGGAGAAACCTTCTGCAGCGCGTCCCACGGCGGAGCCCCGCAGAGGGTCCCAGCCATGTGTCTCAAGGATGTGACAGAGGGCGGTGGGGGCAGGAGCTTAGGCCAGGCAGAGGGTAAAGGAGAGGAAGGCAGGCAGCCTGGGCCCACACCGGCAGCCCTGGGGCTCAGTGAGAGGCAGGATGTGGGGGCGGAGGAAGAAGCTCCTTAGTCTCTGGGGGCCACACTGTTGAAGGTGGGAGGTAGGCAGGGGGCGGGGGGAGATAGGTGGGTGAGGAGAGTCCTGGGTGGCAGTCCACAAGAAGCCCCAGAGTCCTGAGCTTCCCTCCCGGCCGAGCCCAGCTTGATGAGTTGTCCACGGACTAACAGTACAATGAACAAATGCTTCCTGAGCCTTGTGTGGCACGTGCCCCGGCCTCAGGATAGCGTACACTCACACGCAGGCCCTAGATCCAAATCTGAACACACACACCCTGAGCAGTCCTTCACCCCTCAAAGCCTCAGTTCCCCAAGTTCCTTTTCTGGGAAGGAGGGCGGCCATCCCTGAGCTTGCTTAGAGCATGGCGTGCTTGCCATGTGACTGGAGGCCCAGCACGTGGGCCGCCACCCACGGAGCGGTGACTAGTCTGCCAGCTTCCTGGGACACCCGAAAGGTCTCGATAGAGTGATACCCACAAGGCCAACCATTTTGTTTATTAGAGAGTCGTGCCCGCTCAAGAGGGTGACTGCAGGCCTGGGCGTCCTGGGCTTCCTGGGCTGGGGAGACCCAGGCTGCTCTTGCTTGCTGAAGTCTCTCAAACACAATCAATTAGGCATGCCCATTAGCATATTTTTCATTGTAACGCAGCCACAGAGAGGACGTTCTTGGACTGTTTATTGCTGCTCTGAGCTAATATTTGTTAAAGTGATTAATATGTTTTTCAAACCTCCGTGACAAGCCGAGCAGGCGGTATTCATCTCCACCGCGGGGGCTGCAGGGGGAGGGGCAGGATCCACTGCAGTGGCCTCAGGGACCCTGCCCCGACCAGCTCCGAGGACCCCTTCTCCCCCATGCCCCCTCTCCTTCACCCCCACATCCCCTCTGCAGACTATCCCCACCGCTCTAGCAAGAGCGTCCTCCCAGGCCCCTTCCCCTCTGCGCCTGACTTCCTTCTCTTCCAACTCTTCTCGTGTCTGCCAAAGCACCAAATGTCCCTCCACCCCTCCACCCCTCCACCCCTCCACCCCTGCCAGACCCTGACTTTAAAAACCACTATGAAATACTGAAAGCACATGGAACCTTCCAGAAGCATGACATCCAAAAGAGAGTCCCATGATCCTAGAGACATTCTAAGTCAATCTACAACACGAGCAATGGCAGCTAGCCGTTGGTGACAATGGGGTGGGGGGGGAGGGAAGATGGGGGGTGGTTGGGGGCAGACGGAGGCCCTACATGAAAGGAAGAAAGTCCCGGCCCATACTGAAGCCTGCTGTAGCTCGCTAACACCAAAGAAAAAGCTGATTTCCAAGAGTTCTGGAGCGGAAATCGGCCCCCCAAGCTTGGGAAAGAGAGAACAGTGATGATGACCGTAGGAGGGAGGATGGTGATCATGGGGGGAGGATGGTGATCATGGGGGGAGGATGGTGATCATGAGGGGAGGATGGCAATCATGTGGGAGGATGGTGATCATGGTGGGAGGATGGTGATCATGGTGGGAGGATGGTGATCATGGGGGGAGGATGGTGATCATGGGGAAGGATGGCGATCATAGGGGAAGGATGGTGATCATGGGGGGAGGATGGTGATCATGGTGGGAGGATGGTGATCATGGGGGAAGGATGGTGATCATGGGGGAAGGATGGTGATCATGGGGGGAGGATGGTGATCATGGGGGGAGGATGATGATCATGGGGGGAGGATGGTGATCATGGGGGAGGATGGAGATCATAGGGGAAGGATGATGATCATGGGGGGAGGATGGTGATCATGGTGGGAGGATGGTGATCATGGGGGGAGGATGGTGATCATGGGGGAAGGATGGAGATCATGGGGGAAGGATGGTGACCATGGTGGGAGGATGGTGATCATGGGGGAGGATGGAGATCATGGGGGGAGGATGGTGATCATGGGGGAAGGATGGTGATCATGGGGGGAGGATGGTGATCATGGGGGGAGGATGGTGATCATGGGGGGAGGATGGTGATCATGGGGGGAGGATGGTGATCATGGGGGAGGATGGAGATCATGGGGGGAGGATGGTGATCATGGGGGAAGGATGGTGATCATGGGGGGAGGATGGTGATCATGGGGGGAGGATGGTGATCATGGTGGGAGGATGGTGATCATGGGGGAGGATGGTCATCATGGGAAGATGATGGTGGTTATGAGAGGAGGATGTGATCATGGGGGGGAGGCAGGATGATAGTGATCATGGTGGGAAGACTTGGATACAGGAGCTCAGAGAATAGCTATATACCATGAGTTTCTGGATTATTCATGCTTGAGGCTGCCAGTTTTT
The DNA here is from genome assembly GCF_964271855.1 of Acomys minous. Classification (NCBI taxonomy): domain Eukaryota; kingdom Metazoa; phylum Chordata; class Mammalia; order Rodentia; family Muridae; genus Acomys; species Acomys minous. The sequence goes on from NC_140498.1 coordinate 96,827,534, forward strand.
CTTTGCCTTCTTTATCTCAGGTTGGTCTGTTGGGCTAGAAACAGTTTATACAGTGCATCCCCCTTGGAGTCCGAGGAGGTCTGTCCTGTTGATCATTTTTCTCTACAAGGTAGTCACTGTTTTCTTAATGATTTGCAAGTGTTCTTTACATATGCTGGACCAAGTGAACTCAGCATTATACACATAGACCCCCCCCCTCTCTCTCTCCCTTCCTCCCCTCTCTCTAGACTTTTTTAAAAAAGTATTCATGATGGCTTTGGTTAGAAAGAAGTTTTAAAATTTATGGCAGTCATATTCATCCTGCACCTATGACTTAAGCTATAACTAAGATCTCTTCCTTCCAGGGTTATAAAAGACACCTCATAGTGTCAGCTAGAGCAGTTCTTTCTTTTTCTTTTTCTTTTTCTTTTTTTCTTTTTCTTTTTCTTTTTCTTTTTCCCCCTTTTTGCTTGCACTTAGATTCTGGATAGACCTTGACTTTGTGCCCAGGCATGAAATTGGCCTGCGACACCCTTTACATTAGTCATTGTGGCTGTGTAACAAATGGTCATTTAAAATAGCACACGCACACTCTCACTGTGTCTGTGGTCAAGGACCTGGGCCTAGCTTAGTTAGAACTGGCTCCATTTTAGTGCTGTCATGGGCACCGCGTCGCTGTCCCACCCATAAGGTAGGTGTCCATCCCTCCTTTGACAGGGCTCCTGGACCCTCGTGTGGAAGTTTCTACCAGGTGACCCTGGCATCCCTGGGCCCTGGGCCTGCGCCCTGTGGCTCTGGGAGGCAAAGCATCAGACAGGCACATCCTGAGGGAAGAAGGGCTTGGCTGGCTCACGGTTTCAGAGGGGTCACTGCCTGCAGCCTGCAGTGGGTCCAGGAAAATGGGAGAGAGTGGAATGGCCACCTCACAGGGGACAAGAGAGGGGAAAAGTCACAAGAAAGGGTGGAACAAGGGGCTGGAGAGATGGCTCAGCGGTTAAGAGCACTGCCTGCTCTTCCAAAGGGCCTGGGTTCAATTCCCAGCACCCACATGGCAGCTCACAACTGTCTGTAACTCCAAGATCTGACACCCTCACACCAACACACATGAGTTAAAATTAAATAAAAATATTTTAAAAAATAAATAAATAAAGGGTGGAGCAAGCACAGCCTCAAAGACAAGCTCTACTTCCTGGGAACACCCCTTCCCCCGCCCCCGCCCTGCCCAGCCTGACAGCTTCTGCTCTTTCACCGCACCCTCTGGGGAAGTTGTTTTGTTGTTGTTGTTGTTGTTGTTGTTGTTGTTGTTGTTGTTTTTCTTTCCAAACCAAAGCAGGCTGCACAGAGACTAGCAACAGGCCATATCAGGCAACTCCATTTGCATTGATGCCCCCTTCCCACAGGTGACAGTGTCACCATCTCCTACCCAGGAAGCCCCGTGTCCTCTCATGCTCTTGAAACCTAATACTTGACCGCTGGCCCCTCCTATCCTGTGTCACTGACCAAGCCACTGCCCTGGCCCCTTCTGGCACTTTACTGCTGCCCTCTGCTGTGGTCTGTTTCCAATGTGGCGGTCAGAGCTGTATTTTTAAAGGCAGGAGTCATTCCTCGGCGTCCATGACTTCCCACTGCTTTGGGAATAAAATCCAGATTCCTCAAATGTCCCGCGTGGCAGCCACCAGGGGCCCTTGGTCTCCATCCATCACCACCTGAACCTCCCTATGCTGCCCCACTGGGCCTGATTGTTTCTCTAAGCCAGAAGCTCCAGGGTGGTCCTCCAGGCGGAGCTGGGCCAACAGCCCTGAGCAGGCTGACAGAAGCAGCTCTGTTGAGCCAGCACTGTCCTTGGTGTTGTCTGGACAGAGGCCTTAGGGAGAAGCCTGGTCTTCTAGCACCTGCCCTGGTCTCTGGGCCTGCCTGCGTGTGCCCTGGCTCCCCCGGGAAGGGACACGTATCCCTACCACTCTGTCCAGCTCCATCATTGCTGTAGACTTCTCTCAAAAGCAGAAATCACCTAAGACACCCAGCCCAGGAGAGCCAGGGGGCCAGATGTCACCTGAGGAAAAAGGTTGAGTCCTAGGCTATGTGAGACCTGCCACCTAGGCAGGCTACTGGGCCATGCTTGCTCCAGGCTAATAGAATCCCAGAGATGAAGTGAATGAAAAGCTGGAGTTAAGCATGAAGCCAGGCAGGATCCTCCTGGGCCCCAGTTTCCCCATCTGTGCTTGAGCAATGGGGTCCAGGAGTCAGGGTGAGGTCCCAGAGGGTGGTGTCCTGGCACCAACCAGGGATTTCTTTTTTTCTTTTCTTTATTTCTTTTTCTTTCTTTCTTTCTTTCTTTCTTTCTTTTTTTAATGCTATGGAGGAGTTTATTAAATGGCATGGGGAGAGAAGGAAAGAGAGAGACAGAGACAGAGGAAGAGAGAGGAAGAGGAAGAGTGAGCCAGGGATTTCAGAAGAAAAGGAAGAGGAAGAGGAAAGAGAAGGAGAAGAGGAGGAAGAGGAGGAGGAAGATTTGCATGGGTTTCAACAAGATGGTGACAGCTGGGTGGCCAGTGTGGACGTATAACAGCAGTGGCCACTATGGTGCTCTTGGAGGGACAGTGTCAAAACTGCTGAAGACAACCACTCTATAGCGAGAGCTGGCCTAAAAGCCAGGGGCCCTGCAGACAGCTCCCTGTCAGTACACTTCCTTCCGATGGCCCAAGCTCACCTGAGTTTTGTAGGTAGAAAGCTGAGGCACGTGTCCATGGTCACACAAGTGGGATGGGACAGCTAACCCTCACTGCGGCCTTCTAACCAGCTGTCCCCTAGGGGACGCCCCCTGTGTGAATCCTTAAGAGAAATTGCAGGAACCGGTGAAGGCCTGAAACTAACGCCAGTGTTCTGAGCTTCTGAAGTGGGATTCTGAATACCACAAAGGGGATGTCCCCAAAACCGTGAGCAACAGCCCCTTCAGGCCCTGGGCAAATGGCCAGCCTGGCTATGGTGCCCAGTCAACATCCAGGAGCAGAGCTGGAAGATGCCAGGACTGAGGAGACCAGACCAAACACAGCTGACGGGCACATCCTGCCACTACAGAGAAGCCACAACATGTGTGGGGAGTGCGCTGGTCCAGGGCAGTGCTGGCTGTGGAGAGCACTGCACCCCACTCTAGCTGCCCTGTGCTGAGACCTCGATGACTGGCCACCAGCCTGCAGGCCTCAGTCTCTGCTCATTCGTAGCCACTGAGGCCGCAAGTCTGAAATCAAGATGATGATGAACTGTGTCTCTTCCAGAAGCTGGTATAGGTTCCCTGCTGAGCTCTGCCCCTGCTGGCAGCCCAGGGCCCTCTGTGGCTGGTGGCCATGTTCCCCTAGCCTTCGCTTCTGCCCTGAGACAGCCTCCTCTGTGCTTCTGTGCCTGTCTCTTGTCAGGACACTCGCCTTCAGACTCAGGAGGCCTCTGCGTCTCCTGGGACGGCAGTGCCTTAAGGTCCTTTGATCTCCAGCCATTGGCAAGCACCCCTTCCCCAAACCTGCAAATGCTGGCCTGGCAAGGGGGCTCTGCAGTGATCTTGTTGAAGGCTGAGAGGTCTTGAGGGGCCTCGCTCCACCCATTGGGCATCCTCTACTCTCTCTCAGCTCCATCTTACATGTCCCATGATGCACTCACTCTGTTTCTGCCCACGTCCTCCCCATCACCTGGATCTCCCAATCCATCCTCAGCGGTGGCCCCTAGAGACGCCTCCTCTGAGATCCACAGGCATGTTTTCATTTATTTAAAAATTAAAAATTAAAGAAAACACAAGCACCGTCCAGCCAGAGGACAGCATAGCCATGGACACACACACACACACACACACACACACACACACACACACACACGCACATGCACACACACATACAAACAGACACACACATGCACACGGCACGTGAACATCAGCAGAGAATATCAGCCTGTGTCCTTGCTTGTCCCTACACTGAAGAGAGGCCAGTGACTTGGCCAGGCCCGGTATGAGTGAGGGGCCTCTGTGGGTGTGGACCAGGCACTGGCCACATGCCAGGCAGGGGGCTCAACTGTCATCTGGATCCTTGGCCTCCTGGGGCTGACCTCTGCTCTTAGGTTTCTGTCCTCATTTTCCAAGGTGGGCAGCTGGGGTTCCACGAGGACCTGTGAGCACAAACAGCTGAGCAGCGTCACCCAGACACTAGCTGCCTCCCAGGCCTGGTGCTAGAGGCCTGGGACTCACAGCAGCGGAGCTGTGCCAGCAAGAGTGAGCCCCAACCCTCTGCTCCAGGTGGGCAAGCGCTGATGGCCCAGCACAGGGTGTGTCCCTCACAAGCCACAAGCACCCAGGCTCACCATCCTCCTGCCTCAGCCTTCCGAGTGCCTGCCTGGATCTCCGTCACAGCCCCCTCCCTGGGCTCCAGCAGCAGCCTGTGAGAAGCAGACTGGGCGCTGGTTAGAGCTCGGCTCTGCCGTCAGGTGGGTGAGGGCACATGGGCCAAAGGCCTGAAAGGGAGCATAAGAAGACAGAGACAGTTGGTGGCTCCCCCCACAGCACCTCTAGAGACCCCTTTCTTCCTCCTTTTGCTGGTCACATGGGTGGGGACACAGCCAGGAGGTGGGCACATCAGTGTGTGAGGGAGCTCACACCGGCCTTGTCTCTGCTCTGTCCCTCGATGGCTGCTGCATGGCTCTGGCAAGCCACCCCGCCTCCCCCACCCCCGCCTCAGTTTCCTTTTCTGTGAAATGGAGCCAGCATATGTCCAGGCTTCGTCTTCATCAAGAGGACTACAGGCTCAGCAAGAGGCTCAGCCCTCGCCAAAGGATCTGGAAAGCACTGGGGGTCCCTTCCTCTTCCTCAAAGCCAGAGCTGTTCGCCACCTGCCACCTAAGTCATGTGTGCCAGCCTACGATGGAGGTGCATATCTCAGAAAGGGCTCGGGAGGGCAGCACAGGAGTTTATAAACTCATCTTGGGACCGATGAAGACGAAAGAGGATATGAGAGTGAAGAGGGGCAACCAGGGCAGCCCCTAACAGACCCCAGCCAGCATGACGCAGCAGAGGAAGCAGCTCTACCGAGGCCTCAGGCAGGAAGGAGCTGTGTGTTGGCAAAGAGCAGAAACAGTGGGAGCCCTGGGCCCCAGGGCGGGGCAGGCTGCGTGGGTCCTGAGTAGGGCCTTGCTGCAGAAGAGAAAGGAAGTGTGGGGTCTCCTCTGGTCTCTAGGAGAAAGTTTGGGCAGAAGAGTGGAAGCTGCACGGAGTTGGGGGGTGCGGGAGGATCAGGGACAGCCAGCGCTGGCTGCTCAGCCAAGGCGGATGGGCCTGGGGGAAGGATGGAGGCCCCGGGCCAGGTGTGCAGTGGTTGCTGTTACGTTTTGAATTTGGAATGTCCGCCAGCCGGCTCTAGTGCTCGAGGCTGGGTGTCTGTCCCCTTCACTGAGATGTGAGCAGACACCGTGGGTTTCAACCTCAGCAGCACTGACTGACTGATGAAGCAATGATGTGATGCTCCAGGAGGAGGTGAGGCCCAGGTACAGGAAGCGGGGAATGGGGCAGTACCTCATCCTGGCTCCCCACCCCACCCCCCACCCAGCCTCTCTATTCTGTCCTGGCCACCGAGAGAGACTCGCTGTTTTTTCTTTCCTCTGTTCCCTTCCCATCAACCCACCCACCACCACTTCTTTTTTCTTTTCTTTTCTTTTTTCTTTTTTTCCTTTTAAGCCCAGGATTGCCTCAGACAGACTCACGGTGCAGCTGGGAACGACTCTGGGCTTCAGATCCTCCAGACTCCTTCTCCTGAAGGACGGGGCTGGCCAGATGCACCGCTGCAGCAGGGCTGTGCCGTGCAGAGGATCAAGGCTGGGTCGTTGGAGCGTCAGGCAAGTGCGGTACCAAGTGAGGCCGCGTCCCTAGCCTGGGAGGAGCACTTTGGATCTGCTACCCATCTGCTGTGCCCCGTCAGGACGCTCAATTCAGTCTTACCATGGGCCCGAGAACACAGAGCCAGCCAGCAGGTGCAGGAACCCACCACCACCACCACCACCGAAAGCGTGAGCCAAGTAAGCCTGTCACAGTGACAAAGGACCGGTAGATACTAAAGACCTTCACATGACTGCAAGCAAGCAGTGATTGGCCCCCAAAGGGTTCGTGTATTAGTGGAACTGCGTGGAAGAATTAGGAGGTGTGGCCTTGTTGGAGGAGGCGTGCCCCTGAGGGAGGACTCTGAAACTTCAAAAGTCCATGTGATACCCTCTCTCTCCCTCATGCTTCTAGATTGGTTGAGAACTCTGAGCTACTGCTCCAGCGCCGTGGCTGCCTGCTGCCACCCTCCTTCCCAGGAGGGTCATGGGCTCTAACTATCTGGAGCCATGAACCCCCAAATTAAATGCTTTCTTTTTATAAGTTGCCTTGTTCACAGAAAGGACCCAAGATGAACATCCTACAGGAGCTGTAAGCGGGGGCGTTGGGAGCCCTGGTCCTACGGTCGGAGGTTGGGCAGCTTGACGGGGACACCTGTCATCCCCAGTGGGTAACTCGGGGCTGCGTGCTGGAAAGGATCAAGGAAGTTCACGGTCTGATCCTGGTTCGGGCTATCCCATCCCCCCCACCCCCCACCCCGAGATTTATTGTTTTATTTTATGTATATGGGTGTTTTGTCTGCATTCACAGCTGTGCTTGGTGTACACGCAGTGTCCGTGCAGGCCAGAAGAGGGCATCAGGCCCCCAAAGACTGGAGTTACTGATAGCTGTGAGCCACCATGTGGGTGCTGGGAACCAAGCCTGCCTGGGCCTCTAGGAGAGCAGCAAGTGCTCTTAACAGCAGAACCATCTCTCCAGACTCTCTCTCTCTCTCTCTCTCTCTCTCTCTCTCTCTCTCTCTCTCTCTCTCTCTCTCTGTCTCTCTCTCTCTGTCTCTGTCTCTCTCTCTCTCTCTGTCTCTGTCTCTGTCTCTCTCTCTCTCTCTGTCTCTCTCTCTCTCTCTCTCACTCACACACACACACACACACTGCCGCTGTTGTTGTTGCTACTGCTGTTGCAGTTTTGCTGTGTGTGTGTGTGTGTGTGTGTGTGTGTGTGTGTGTGTGTGTGTTAAGTGGCGTCTTACCATGTAAGCCAAGCTTAAAGCTTAGGGGAGCATGGTGCCTGAGATCCTCCTGCCTCAGTTTCCCAAATGCTGGGTGACAGGTATGGGCTGCCATGCACAGTGGGGACAAAGAGTGTTTCTTATGCTTTGGTGATGGGGGGGGGGGCAATCCAGACACTGCCCAAACAAACAAGGCTGTGTGAAAAAAAGGACCTGTGTACAGTGACCCAAAGAGTCAAAAGTAGTTATCTCCGTTTCCTGGGTGCCCAGAGGCTGCCTTTTTAGTACAGTGGCACAGAGTGCACTGTGGCTCACCACATCTCAGGCATCACTGGGTGGCCACCTCCGTGTCCTCGTGGAGTTACTGTTAATTGTATTTTACAGAGGAGGGGGCTGGGGCTCAGAGAGGGAAAGTGGCAAGCCTGAGGTCACACAGCAGTCTTTCATAGGAAATAGGAACGGAACCAGACAGCCTGTCCACAAAGCTGTCAGCCATGTTTTTTGACCCTTTCCCATTGTCAACACTCTTCACACTGCAGCCCTAGGGGCCTTTGCCCCAGAATCTGCATTAGAGGTAGCCGGTCCGTCCCTGCTTCTTGGACAAGGTGGCGTTCCTGTGTTTCCACATTGCTGTTGCCAATCATCCCAGCTTCTCAGGACGGAAGTCATGACAGGCTGAGTTCCCTTGCGCTGTGGACTGTGAGCCGCCGAGTTAAAAGCGGGAGTGTTCGGGCCTGTCTCCTCCCACCCAGCCTCCTGCAGGACTTGGCTCATCCTTCCCTTGAGCCCTCAGGGACCTGTGTCACAGTGCTGGGTGGTCTCTGGCCACAGCCCATCCTCCCCAAGGCCTGGCTCCTCTTCCTTTCCCAGCATGAGACCCCAGCCCGTCCTCGAGGACAACAGAGGGGTCCTTCAAACACTAGAGGCCTGGAGGACTTAAAAACCCGAGTAGCCCCTGAACAGAGAGAGGCCTTTCAACCACAGACAGAGGGAAGCTGCGTTTGTTTCCAAAAGCAGAGGGCCTGGGCCAGAGAAAGGAGCCTCCTCGTGGCTCCCGGGGAGGAGCTGGTGGGGTCAGAGGGCACATTCCAATCGCTAAGATGCATTGACAAGCTCCACCTCCCTGGGCCCTGCCGGAGACCTGGGGACTAGAGGGGGGCTGTGGCTGCTGGGGGGAGTGTGGGGGCCCTCCAAAGCAGGCTGGCCACAAAGTGAAGGCAGGAGCTGGCCTCCCACAGACAGGCCAGAAAAGAACTCCCAGGTCTTCTCAGAAGGAGCAAGGAGCTAGGGCAGAGCCTGAGAGGTGGGCGGGGCCATTGCTGGAGCTTGTGGTGAAGTTGGAAGCTGAGGAAGGAATGGATGAGTGACGAGGTGAAAGGTGCGGATTGAACGGCCAGCTGTGAGTCAGCAGCAAGCAGGACCCACCGCTGAGGGCCGGACTTCCCTCTCAGCCAGGGCTGGTCCACTTTGGACAGATGTCTTGGTGTCTCTGAGCCTCGAGTTCCTCAGCTGTGATGGGCTTGAGACTCCACGGAAACAGAAGAAACCGCGAGGCTGGATGGGTGGGGGATGCAGGGAAGCTGGCTTGTAAGGGAGGCCAGAAATCCACCAGAGTGGTCAGCTGGGCACAGTGGCAGGGAGAAGAGACCACAGCAGCGGGTGTGGAGGGGGTGACCTGGCGGAGGCATTGCAGGCCCAGGGGCACGGAATCCCAGCATCCCTCAGTCTTCTCCTGCTAGTACTTTGGTCAAATAACAAACACCCCTTTCGAAGACACTTCAGAGACGTGAGAAAAAGTCTATAAAAGGTCCAGAAATAAAACATGTGGTGTGTCGGGGGGGGGGGGGGGGGTTAGAGGGTGGATGTGTTGTGTGTGTGGTATGTGCTTGTTGTGTAGTATGTGACCACGTGAAATGTGTGTGCGTGCAGGGGGTGGGGGGTGTACTTGCGTATGTATGTATAGGATTGTGTGAGATGTACAGTAAGTGTGCACGTGGGGTGAGATGTGTAGTGTGTGTGTACTCGTGTGTGGAGGGGAGGTGAGATGTGTAGTATGTGCATGTGTTTGTGTGCACATGTGTGTGTGTGTGTGTGTGTGTGTGTGTTGAGGAGGTGAGATGCGTAGTGTGTGTGTGTGTGTGTGTGTGTGTGTGCGCGTGCACGTACGTGTGTGTGTGTGTGTGTGTGTGTGTGTGTGTAAGGTGAGATGTGCTGTGTGACCAGCTGCCTCACCATCCTGAGGCCACGCCTTCCCTGCCGTGATGCACAGTGCACCCTCATGCTGAGAGCCACAATAAACCCTCCTTCCCTTCCATTGCTTTGGTCAGGGATTACCACAGCAGGGAGTCACTAAGATGGCCACACAGGACAGTGTGTTAGAGGCTTGGGCCTTGGCCTGTGGCATTACCAGAAGGTAGGACCCTTAAAGATGGGGCCTCAGGAGTGGCCTGTGGGCCATGCCGGTGCTATGTCTTCTCCCTGCAGCATCTCTTCCGCTCTCTCTCTCTCCTCTGCTCTCTGGCCCTGATGTGAGTGACCCTGCCAGCCACGTGTGTGTGTCACTCCTGCATGTCACCATAGGTGCACAGCACCTGGAGCTGGCCTTACTGAAACCCCCACCTCTGTGAACCAGGTCAGCCTCCCTCCACGTCCACTGCCTCAGTGACCCTGTCCGTAGGGCCTTGCTGTGTGCTTGTGGCACATGTGTCTGTGCTACTTCTCACGCCATGGGGCTGACATGCCTGTGCTGCTCACCAACATGTCTACAGCCTCCCAGCCCAGCCCCAAGGCACTTCTAGTGGGAAAGCCGGGAACCCAAGACGCCCAGGCAGTTCATCCAGGACAGTCCCTGGGCCTTCGCAAGGGGCCAGTTAGTCCAGGGATGACATGTCTGCCTTTAAACTAGATCCCATCCCTTGGGGGATGAGCCCCCAAGAAAGCCTAAGGTAGCCCAAAACATCGAAGAGACCACACCTCCAAGATATCCACACCTGCAGAGGCACATGAGAGGCGGCCAGTGCACAGCACCTCATTACACCCCTCCTCGCCTCAGGCCCTCTTAGCTGGCAAGATGCTTTCTATCTACCAGAGCAGAGCACTGCAGTGGATCTCCAGGAGGCCCGTTTTGTTCTCCCGCCCTCAGTTTCCCCACCAACAGAACATTCTCCGTCTGATGGCCTCTTACATCTTTCCGTGTGTCCCAAATTCCTGCTTCCAATCCAAATACAACAGCCAGAATCAAGGCGGGGGGGGGGGGGCACCTCAGAGACAGCTGGGCGAGGAGGCTGGACAGGTGAAGTCCCAGAGATACATCCCAAGTCTTTCCACTTTGACCTCAAGGGACCCAGAAGTCCTGTGGAGACAACCAAGTCACTGGGTCCCAGTTGCTCTTCTGGGGCAGTGCAGGAGCCAGGCCAGAGCGGGATGTGAGAGCGAAAGGCCCCAGGCAGGCGAGTGAAGAGACCCTCTGTACTGTGCTCTGACCCGGGTCCCCCGCCAGCACCCCTGTTTGCATTGGCAACGGGGCCAGACATGGCAGGACAGGCTCTCGGCCGTCCTTGGAAAAATCGGCTCAGCCTGCAGCTGGGCTGGGCCAGCCTTGATGGAGTGTCTCCATTCTACCACCAGCCACCCCATTACCTAAGCCTCATACAGGACATGACAGCACAGCCCAGGTGAGGAACAGAGGTGGCCCAGACAGGGGAGCCATTCACAGAGCCCATGTAGCCAGACCTGACCCTGCTCTTGGTGCCAGGCCCGGGCCATGGATAGTTGAGCAATTGAGAGGACCAGGCAAAGGTTGCCGGGGACGCGTGGGGGCTGTAATGTGGGGTGAAACACACAGTGGCCTGGGGACCTAGGAACTGGACCCTCCTACCCTAGAGGGCTCTCAAGAGCAAGCAGGAGCTAGCCTGGGAAAAAGCAGGCCCAAGGTGCTCACCACAGCCAGAGAAGGTTGCGAGTAAGAGGACACTGACCACCAAAGGGCAAGAGTTGATGATGACGTAAGGGAGGGCAGCCAGCAAAAGAAGCCACGGGGAGGTCTGAGCCCTCCAGAGTCAGTGAGGTCTGCCTGGCTCTGAGTGGGGACCCGAGGACCACTTCCCTAGACCGTGACCAGGTCTCTCATGCCCGATTCAACTGCCCCAAGGCTTCCTGCAGCCAGCACTCCTGTGCCCAGCTTGGTTTCCCAGAAAGAAGGGTGTTAATTGTGTGTCCCTGAAGGAGAGGACCTAAGGGGTGGGCTTCTGGGAAGATGCTGCCCACCCCACCCCTCCCTACCCCCTCCCCTCTCCTCCATCTCTGCACAAAGATGTCTTAAAAGAAACCCGGGCTGTCCCTCTTCTCTCTTATCTTTTGTCCTGCCCAGGGTGGGGCTGTCATGGGAGCCATCTCCTCTCCCCAGGCCCACAGACTCATCCCTGCAGCTGTCCCCCAACACTTCCCACCGCCCAACTACACAGGCCACTTCCAGCTTCCAATTCCGTACAAGGAGCGGAGGAGGGAGGGGGAGAGAGCTGAGGGCGGGCGAGGAGGGCGTGGTGGTGGCCCTGGCAAAGGAGCCGCAGAAGCAGACTGGAGACTCAGCCCAGGTGGTTATGGTCTGCAAGGAGGTGGACCCAGTGCCCACACTTTATTCTGGAAAGGAGACTACTGGCGAGAGCAGCTAACTCGCAGCCTGATTTTGTTGGGACCCTACTCCAAGCCAGTCTGCCCTTCTGCCAGAGCTCCACAAAAGAGTCCCAGATAAAAGGCTCCCTTGGTCCATACTGCTGGGCATCTGGGCTTTCCTAACCCCTAGTGGGAGGCCCAGAGGGTATTAGCATATTAAAGGCACTGAAAAAGTCTGTGGGGGGGCGGGGGGGAAGGCCTGATTAGCTTTGTGGAGCCCAGGAGGGCATCAGAGTTCCCCAGGAGCTGTCTTGAGACACAGGCCCTCCTGTGGCTGTGACCTCTGTAAGTCCCTCACTATTTCAAAGGTCCCCCCCAAACCCCTGGAGGTCCTTCTAAACCCTGATTCAGGACCCTTGTTATTTCATCTGCTCACACAGGAACAGTCCCTGTCCCACTGCAAATGAGCCGCAAGCACAGGAGAGTGACTTTACAGGTGTGGACGCCATTGTCACACACACCCCCTTTCTCTCTGCTGCCATACGACCACCAGCACCCCTGCCCCACCTTTCTCTCTGCTCCTGGGTCCCAGCTTTCCCACTGCACTGCACTGGTGCTCACAACACCCTCTCCAGCCTCCATGGGAATCAGGCGGGCCTGGGTGTGTTCCTCGGACGGTGGCCAGCACACTCTGAGACATGGAGTCACTGAATCTGGACGCCCACATGACCAGGCACTCAGCAATAGTTATCACAGAGAAAGGTTTGAAAACGAGACTGCCATGTTTGTCATTTGGCAGCTGCTAACTGGTCCTTGGGTGTGTATGTCAGAGCTATCACTACCCTTGTGGGAGTCTAAGCGGATGTGGGCACCCTGCCCCATTTTCATCCCTCTGTGTCTCGTATCCCCAGGAACTGAGGTCTAGCCTGGGCTTATCCTTCTTTCCATGGCAGAAAACACCAGTGAGAGCTGGCAAAGTCATGAGGCCACTTCTGGGGCTGGTCATTCTGAGAAACATAGTGTGAGAGAGGAGGGGAGGGGAGGGGAGGGGAGGAGAGGAGAGAAGAGGAGAGGAAGGAAGGGGAGAGGAGGGGAGGGGAGAGGAGGGAGAGGAGGGGAGGGGAAGAAAGAAGAGGAGAGGAAGGAAGGGGAGAGGAGGGGAGGGGAGAGGAGAGGGGACAGCTTAGATGACCATGGTGACCCCAGAAGGGGAAAAAGTAGATGAACTCTATTTAGGACCCAGAATCATCTGGAAGCTGGCTGAAAAAGTGGGCATAAGGAATTGGAAGAAGACAGAAGAAAGTTTGGGGTGCCTGGTAGGACGGAACAGTTACCAGGTAACCCCACCCGCCCTGGTCCTGGCCTCCTGACATGTACCACGTAGGGGTGGGTGGGTGTGCTCCCAGGCTGCTCCTGGACCTCTGCATGCCCATCTTCCTGCAGCCACTCTTGTCCTCCACAGGCTGCAGCCACCGTGGCCATGATGTACGTGCACATAGCTCACGGCTGCCAGCCAGGGACACCCCAGCCTCCAACACCAGAACTCCGCACTGACCTTCATTGGGACACTTAGTTATAGAAGCCTGGGGCCTGTCCCTCAGACCTATTGACTAAAGGTGCCTTTATATCAAGGACAGGGTGGGTGGCCCTGGGTGGGACAGATCGGAGCTGCCTGGCAGACACACTGTAAGTCTCCCAGTGTGATGGAGAGCGGCAACAGGAGCTTAGCGGGGACCTGTCACCTCCACCCCGGGCTCAGCTTGGATGACTTAAGAGTGGCCTCGGCTTCAGAGCCTTTATTCAACTCTTTTGGGGACTTTCCAGGAAGCCTGGGGACACTGAGTTTGTACCACCCCACTGGCAGCCACAGGTGAAGGACCTTGTGGGTGGTGGGGTGGGGAGGGACAACTCCAGGACATGGAAAAACCCTGCAATGTTCGCTGAAGCCGTCAGCCCAGCAGTCCTCAGGATGTGGCTCCTGGGCCAGTAACCTTGGTGTCACTCAAATTCTTGGCCCATCCCAGGGCAAATGGGTGGTGACTCGTGGGGAGGGTGGTCCTCCAATCACAGAGTGTGCTCCTAGTGGGGGAGGGGTTCCAGTGTTCATGGGGGGATGAGGGGTTCCAGTGTGCATGGGGAAGGGGGAATTCCAGTGTGCATGGGGAGAATGAGGGGTTCCAGTGTGCATGGGGGGATGGGGGATTCCAGTGTGCATGGGGGATGGGGGTTCCAGTGTGTATGGGGGGATGAGGGGTTCCAGTGTGCATGGGGGGATGAGGGGTTCCAGTGTGCATGGGGGGATGAGGGGTTCCAGTGTGCATGGGGAGATGGGGGTTCCAGTGTGCATGGGGGGATGAGGGGTTCCAGTGTGCATGGGGGATGAGGGGTTCCAGTGTGCATGGGGGGATGAGGAGTTCCAGTGTGCATGGGGGATGAGGGGTTCCAGTGTGCATGGGGAGATGGGGGTTCCAGTGTGCATGGGGGGATGGGGGGTTCCAGTGTGCATGGGGAGATGGGGGTTCCAGTGTGCATGGGGGGATGGGGGGTTCCAGTGTGCATGGGGGATGAGGGGTTCCAGTGTGCATGGGGGATGAGGGGTTCCAGTGTGCATGGGGAGATGGGGGTTCCAGTGTGCATGGGGGGATGGGGGGTTCCAGTGTGCATGGGGGATGAGGGGTTCCAGTGTGCATGGGGGGATGAGGGGTTCCAGTGTGCATGGGGGATGAGGGGTTCCAGTGTGCATGGGGGGATGAGGGGTTCCAGTGTGCATGGGGAGATGGGGGGTTCCAGTGTGCATGGGGGGATGAGGGGTTCCAGTGTGCATGGGGAGATGGGGGTTCCAGTGTGCATGGGGGATGAGGGGTTCCAGTGTGCATGGGGGATGAGGGGTTCCAGTGTGCATGGGGGGATGAGGGGTTCCAGTGTGCATGGGGAGATGGGGGTTCCAGTGTGCATGGGGGGATGGGGAGTTCCAGTGTGCATGGGGGGATGAGGGGTTCCAGTGTGCATGGGGAGATGGGGGTTCCAGTGTGCATGGGGGGATGAGGGGTTCCAGTGTGCATGGGGAGATGAGGGGTTCCAGTGTGCATGGGGAGATGGGGGTTCCAGTGTGCATGGGGGATGAGGGGTTCCAGTGTGCATGGGGGATGAGGGGCTCCAGTGTGCATGGGGAGATGGGGGTTCCAGTGTGCATGGGGGATGAGGGGTTCCAGTGTGCATGGGGGATGAGGGGTTCCAGTGTGCATGGGGAGATGGGGGTTCCAGTGTGCATGGGGGATGAGGGGTTCCAGTGTGCATGGGGGGATGGGGGGTTCCAGTGTGCATGGGGGATGGGGGTTCCAGTGTGCATGGGGGGATGAGGGGTTCCAGTGTGCATGGGGGGATGAGGGGTTCCAGTGTGCTAGGGGGATGAGGGGTTCCAGTGTGCATGGGGGGATGAGGAGTTCCAGTGTGCATGGGGAGATGGGGGTTCCAGTGTGCATGGGGGGATGGGGGGGTTCCAGTGTGCATGGGGAGGTGGGGGTTCCAGTGTGCATGGGGGATGAGGGGTTCCAGTGTGCATGGGGACATGGGGGTTCCAGTGTGCATGGGGGGATGGGGGGTTCCAGTGTGCATGGGGGATGAGGGGTTCCAGTGTGCATGGGGGGATGGGGGGTTCCAGTGTGCATGGGGGATGAGGGGTTCCAGTGTGCATGGGGGGATGAGGGGTTCCAGTGTGCATGGGGGATGAGGGGTTCCAGTGTGCATGGGGGATGAGGGGTTCCAGTGTGCATGGGGAGATGGGGGTTCCAGTGTGCATGGGGGGATGGGGGGTTCCAGTGTGCATGGGGGATGAGGGGTTCCAGTGTGCATGGGGGGATGAGGGGTTCCAGTGTGCATGGGGGATGAGGGGTTCCAGTGTGCATGGGGGATGAGGGGTTCCAGTGTGCATGGGGGGATGAGGGGTTCCAGTGTGCATGGGGAGATGGGGGTTCCAGTGTGCATGGGGGATGAGGGGTTCCAGTGTGCATGGGGGGATGAGGGGTTCCAGTGTGCATGGGGGGATGAGGGGTTCCAGTGTGCATGGGGAGATGAGGGTTCCAGTGTGCATGGGGGGATGGGGGGTTCCAGTGTGCATGGGGGGATGAGGGGTTCCAGTGTGCATGGGGAGATGGGGGTTCCAGTGTGCATGGGGGAATGAGGGGTTCCAGTGTGCATGGGGAGATGAGGGGTTCCAGTGTGCATGGGGAGATGGGGGTTCCAGTGTGCATGGGGGATGAGGGGCTCCAGTGTGCATGGGGAGATGGGGGTTCCAGTGTGCATGGGGGATGAGGGGTTCCAGTGTGCATGGGGGATAAGGGGTTCCAGTGTGCATGGGGGGATGGAAGTTCCAGTGTGCATGGGCAGATGAGGGGTTCCAGTGTGCATGGGGAGATGGGGGTTCCAGTGTACATGGGGGATGAGGGGTTTCAGTGTGCATGGGGGGAATGAGGGGTTCCAGTGTGCATGGGGAGATGGGGGTTCCAGTGTGCATGGGGGATGAGGGGTTCCAGTGTGCATGGGGGGATGAGGGGTTCCAGTGTGCATGGGGGGATGAGGGGTTCCAGTGTGCATGGGGAGATGGGGGGTTCCAGTGTGCATGGGCAGATGAGGGGTTCCAGTGTGCATGGGGGATGAGGGGTTCCAGTGTGCATGGGGAGATGGGGGTTCCAGTGTGCATGGGGGGATGGGGGGTTCCAGTGTGCATGGGGGATGAGGGGTTCCAGTGTGCATGGGGGGATGAGGGGTTCCAGTGTGCATGGGGGATGAGGGGTTCCAGTGTGCATGGGGGGATGAGGGGTTCCAGTGTGCATGGGGGGATGAGGGGTTCCAGTGTGCATGGGGAGATGGGGGGTTCCAGTGTGCATGGGCAGATGAGGGGTTCCAGTGTGCATGGGGGATGAGGGGTTCCAGTGTGCATGGGGAGATGGGGGTTCCAGTGTGCATGGGGGGATGGGGGGTTCCAGTGTGCATGGGGGATGAGGGGTTCCAGTGTGCATGGGGGGATGAGGGGTTCCAGTGTGCATGGGGGATGAGGGGTTCCAGTGTGCATGGGGGGATGAGGGGTTCCAGTGTGCATGGGGAGATGGGGGTTCCAGTGTGCATGGGGGGATGGGGGGTTCCAGTGTGCATGGGGGATGAGGGGTTCCAGTGTGCATGGGGGGATGAGGGGTTCCAGTGTGCATGGGGGATGAGGGGTTCCAGTGTGCATGGGGGGATGAGGGGTTCCAGTGTGCATGGGGAGATGGGGGGTTCCAGTGTGCATGGGGGGATGAGGGGTTCCAGTGTGCATGGGGAGATGGGGGTTCCAGTGTGCATGGGGGATGAGGGGTTCCAGTGTGCATGGGGGATGAGGGGTTCCAGTGTGCATGGGGGGATGAGGGGTTCCAGTGTGCATGGGGAGATGGGGGTTCCAGTGTGCATGGGGGGATGGGGAGTTCCAGTGTGCATGGGGGGATGAGGGGTTCCAGTGTGCATGGGGAGATGGGGGTTCCAGTGTGCATGGGGGGATGAGGGGTTCCAGTGTGCATGGGGAGATGAGGGGTTCCAGTGTGCATGGGGAGATGGGGGTTCCAGTGTGCATGGGGGATGAGGGGTTCCAGTGTGCATGGGGGATGAGGGGCTCCAGTGTGCATGGGGAGATGGGGGTTCCAGTGTGCATGGGGGATGAGGGGTTCCAGTGTGCATGGGGGATGAGGGGTTCCAGTGTGCATGGGGAGATGGGGGTTCCAGTGTGCATGGGGGATGAGGGGTTCCAGTGTGCATGGGGGGATGGGGGGTTCCAGTGTGCATGGGGGATGGGGGTTCCAGTGTGCATGGGGGGATGAGGGGTTCCAGTGTGCATGGGGGGATGAGGGGTTCCAGTGTGCTAGGGGGATGAGGGGTTCCAGTGTGCATGGGGGGATGAGGAGTTCCAGTGTGCATGGGGAGATGGGGGTTCCAGTGTGCATGGGGGGATGGGGGGGTTCCAGTGTGCATGGGGAGGTGGGGGTTCCAGTGTGCATGGGGGATGAGGGGTTCCAGTGTGCATGGGGACATGGGGGTTCCAGTGTGCATGGGGGGATGGGGGGTTCCAGTGTGCATGGGGGATGAGGGGTTCCAGTGTGCATGGGGGGATGGGGGGTTCCAGTGTGCATGGGGGATGAGGGGTTCCAGTGTGCATGGGGGGATGAGGGGTTCCAGTGTGCATGGGGGATGAGGGGTTCCAGTGTGCATGGGGGATGAGGGGTTCCAGTGTGCATGGGGAGATGGGGGTTCCAGTGTGCATGGGGGGATGGGGGGTTCCAGTGTGCATGGGGGATGAGGGGTTCCAGTGTGCATGGGGGGATGAGGGGTTCCAGTGTGCATGGGGGATGAGGGGTTCCAGTGTGCATGGGGGATGAGGGGTTCCAGTGTGCATGGGGGGATGAGGGGTTCCAGTGTGCATGGGGGGATGAGGGGTTCCAGTGTGCATGGGGAGATGAGGGTTCCAGTGTGCATGGGGGGATGGGGGGTTCCAGTGTGCATGTGGGGATGAGGGGTTCCAGTGTGCATGGGGAGATGGGGGTTCCAGTGTGCATGGGGGAATGAGGGGTTCCAGTGTGCATGGGGAGATGAGGGGTTCCAGTGTGCATGGGGAGATGGGGGTTCCAGTGTGCATGGGGGATGAGGGGCTCCAGTGTGCATGGGGAGATGGGGGTTCCAGTGTGCATGGGGGATGAGGGGTTCCAGTGTGCATGGGGGATAAGGGGTTCCAGTGTGCATGGGGGGATGGAAGTTCCAGTGTGCATGGGCAGATGAGGGGTTCCAGTGTGCATGGGGAGATGGGGGTTCCAGTGTACATGGGGGATGAGGGGTTTCAGTGTGCATGGGGGGAATGAGGGGTTCCAGTGTGCATGGGGAGATGGGGGTTCCAGTGTGCATGGGGGATGAGGGGTTCCAGTGTGCATGGGGGGATGAGGGGTTCCAGTGTGCATGGGGGGATGAGGGGTTCCAGTGTGCATGGGGAGATGGGGGGTTCCAGTGTGCATGGGCAGATGAGGGGTTCCAGTGTGCATGGGGGATGAGGGGTTCCAGTGTGCATGGGGAGATGGGGGTTCCAGTGTGCATGGGGGGATGGGGGGTTCCAGTGTGCATGGGGGATGAGGGGTTCCAGTGTGCATGGGGGGATGAGGGGTTCCAGTGTGCATGGGGGATGAGGGGTTCCAGTGTGCATGGGGGGATGAGGGGTTCCAGTGTGCATGGGGGGATGAGGGGTTCCAGTGTGCATGGGGAGATGGGGGGTTCCAGTGTGCATGGGCAGATGAGGGGTTCCAGTGTGCATGGGGGATGAGGGGTTCCAGTGTGCATGGGGAGATGGGGGTTCCAGTGTGCATGGGGGGATGGGGGGTTCCAGTGTGCATGGGGGATGAGGGGTTCCAGTGTGCATGGGGGGATGAGGGGTTCCAGTGTGCATGGGGGATGAGGGGTTCCAGTGTGCATGGGGGGATGGGGGGTTCCAGTGTGCATGGGGGATGAGGGGTTCCAGTGTGCATGGGGGGATGAGGGGTTCCAGTGTGCATGGGGGATGAGGGGTTCCAGTGTGCATGGGGGGATGAGGGGTTCCAGTGTGCATGGGGAGATGGGGGGTTCCAGTGTGCATGGGGGGATGAGGGGTTCCAGTGTGCATGGGGGGATGAGGGGTTCCAGTGTGCATGGGGAGATGGGGGTTCCAGTGTGCATGGGGGAATGAGGGGTTCCAGTGTGCATGGGGAGATGAGGGGTTCCAGTGTGCATGGGGAGATGGGGGTTCCAGTGTGCATGGGGGATGAGGGGTTCCAGTGTGCATGGGGGATGAGGGGCTCCAGTGTGCATGGGGAGATGGGGGTTCCAGTGTGCATGGGGGATGAGGGGTTCCAGTGTGCATGGGGGATGAGGGGTTCCAGTGTGCATGGGGAGATGGGGGTTCCAGTGTGCATGGGGGATGAGGGGTTCCAGTGTGCATGGGGGGATGGGGGGTTCCAGTGTGCATGGGGGATGAGGGGTTCCAGTGTGCATGGGGGGATGAGGGGTTCCAGTGTGCATGGGGGATGAGGGGTTCCAGTGTGCATGGGGGATGAGGGGTTCCAGTGTGCATGGGGAGATGGGGGTTCCAGTGTGCATGGGGGGATGGGGGGTTCCAGTGTGCATGGGGGATGAGGGGTTCCAGTGTGCATGGGGGGATGAGGGGTTCCAGTGTGCATGGGGGATGAGGGGTTCCAGTGTGCATGGGGGATGAGGGGTTCCAGTGTGCATGGGGGGATGAGGGGTTCCAGTGTGCATGGGGAGATGGGGGTTCCAGTGTGCATGGGGGATGAGGGGTTCCAGTGTGCATGGGGGGATGAGGGGTTCCAGTGTGCATGGGGGGATGAGGGGTTCCAGTGTGCATGGGGAGATGGGGGTTCCAGTGTGCATGGGGGGATGGGGGGTTCCAGTGTGCATGGGGGGATGAGGGGTTCCAGTGTGCATGGGGAGATGGGGGTTCCAGTGTGCATGGGGGGATGAGGGGTTCCAGTGTGCATGGGGAGATGGGGGTTCCAGTGTGCATGGGGGATGAGGGGCTCCAGTGTGCATGGGGAGATGGGGGTTCCAGTGTGCATGGGGGATGAGGGGTTCCAGTGTGCATGGGGGATGAGGGGTTCCAGTGTGCATGGGGAGATGGGGGTTCCAGTGTGCATGGGGGATGAGGGGTTCCAGTGTGCATGGGGGGATGGGGGGTTCCAGTGTGCATGGGGGATGGGGGTTCCAGTGTGCATGGGGGGATGAGGGGTTCCAGTGTGCATGGGGGGATGAGGGGTTCCGGTGTGCTAGGGGGATGAGGGGTTCCAGTGTGCATGGGGGGATGAGGAGTTCCAGTGTGCATGGGGAGATGGGGGTTCCAGTGTGCATGGGGGGATGGGGGGGTTCCAGTGTGCATGGGGAGATGGGGATTCCAGTGTGCATGGGGAGGTGGGGGTTCCAGTGTGCATGGGGGATGAGGGGTTCCAGTGTGCATGGGGGGATGGGGGGTTCCAGTGTGCATGGGGGATGAGGGGTTCCAGTGTGCATGGGGGGATGAGGGGTTCCAGTGTGCATGGGGGATGAGGGGTTCCAGTGTGCATGGGGGATGAGGGGTTCCAGTGTGCATGGGGAGATGGGGGTTCCAGTGTGCATGGGGGGATGGGGGGTTCCAGTGTGCATGGGGGATGAGGGGTTCCAGTGTGCATGGGGGGATGAGGGGTTCCAGTGTGCATGGGGGATGAGGGGTTCCAGTGTGCATGGGGGGATGAGGAGTCCAGTGTGCATGGGGAGATGGGGGTTCCAGTGTGCATGGGGGGATGGGGGGGTTCCAGTGTGCATGGGGAGGTGGGGGTTCCAGTGTGCATGGGGGATGAGGGGTTCCAGTGTGCATGGGGAGATGGGGGTTCCAGTGTGCATGGGGGTAAGGGGGGTTCCAGTGTGCATGGGGGATGAGGGGTTCCAGTGTGCATGGGGGGATGGGGGGTTCCAGTGTGCATGGGGGATGAGGGGTTCCAGTGTGCATGGGGGGATGAGGGGTTCCAGTGTGCATGGGGGATGAGGGGTTCCAGTGTGCATGGGGGATGAGGGGTTCCAGTGTGCATGGGGAGATGGGGGTTCCAGTATGCATGGGGGGATGGGGGGTTCCAGTGTGCATGGGGGATGAGGGGTTCCAGTGTGCATGGGGGGATGAGGGGTTCCAGTGTGCATGGGGGATGAGGGGTTCCAGTGTGCATGGGGGATGAGGGGTTCCAGTGTGCATGGGGGGATGAGGGGTTCCAGTGTGCATGGGGAGATGGGGGTTCCAGTGTGCATGGGGGATGAGGGGTTCCAGTGTGCATGGGGGGATGAGGGGTTCCAGTGTGCATGGGGGGATGAGGGGTTCCAGTGTGCATGGGGAGATGGGGGTTCCAGTGTGCATGGGGGGATGGGGGGTTCCAGTGTGCATGGGGGGATGAGGGGTTCCAGTGTGCATGGGGAGATGGGGGTTCCAGTGTGCATGGGGGAATGAGGGGTTCCAGTGTGCATGGGGAGATGAGGGGTTCCAGTGTGCATGGGGAGATGGGGGTTCCAGTGTGCATGGGGGATGAGGGGCTCCAGTGTGCATGGGGAGATGGGGGTTCCAGTGTGCATGGGGGATGAGGGGTTCCAGTGTGCATGGGGGATGAGGGGTTCCAGTGTGCATGGGGGGATGGGGGTTCCAGTGTGCATGGGCAGATGAGGGGTTCCAGTGTGCATGGGGAGATGGGGGTTCCAGTGTACATGGGGGATGAGGGGTTCCAGTGTGCATGGGGGGAATGAGGGGTTCCAGTGTGCATGGGGAGATGGGGGTTCCAGTGTGCATGGGGGATGAGGGGTTCCAGTGTGCATGGGGGGATGAGGGGTTCCAGTGTGCATGGGGGGATGAGGGGTTCCAGTGTGCATGGGGAGATGGGGGGTTCCAGTGTGCATGGGCAGATGAGGGGTTCCAGTGTGCATGGGGGATGAGGGGTTCCAGTGTGCATGGGGGATGAGGGGTTCCAGTGTGCATGGGGGGATGAGGGGTTCCAGTGTGCATGGGGGATGAGGGGTTCCAGTGTGCATGGGGGATGAGGGGTTCCAGTGTGCATCGGGGGATGAGGGGTTCCAGTGTGCATGGGGAGATGGGGGTTCCAGTGTGCATGGGAGGATGAGGGGCTCCAGTGTGCATGGGGGATGAGGGGCTCCAGTGTGCATGGGGGATGAGGGGTTCCAGTGTGCATGGGGGATGAAGGGTTCCAGTGTGCATGGGGGATGAGGGGTTCCAGTGTGCATGGGGGATGAGGGGTTCCAGTGTGCATGGGGGGATGGGGGTTCCAGTGTGCATGGGGGATGAGGGGTTCCAGTGTGCATGGGGGGATGAGGGGTTCCAGTGTGCATGGGGGATGAGGGGTTCCAGTGTGCATGGGGGGATGGGGGTTCCAGTGTGCATGGGGGATGAGGGGTTCCAGTGTGCATCGGGGGATGAGGGGTTCCAGTGTGCATCGGGGAATGAGGGGTTCCAGTGTGCATGGGGAGATGGGGGTTCCAGTGTGCATGGGAGGATGAGGGGCTCCAGTGTGCATGGGGGTGAGGGGCTCCAGTGTGCATGGGGGATGAGGGGTTCCAGTGTGCATGGGGGATGAGGGGTTCCAGTGTGTATGGGGGATGAGGGGTTCCAGTGTGCATGGGGGATGAGGGGTTCCAGTGTGCATGGGGGATGAGGGGCTCCAGTGTGCATGGGGAATGAGGGGTTCCAGTGTGCATCGGGGGATGAGGGGTTCCAGTGTGCATGGGGGATGAGGGGCTCCAGTGTGCATGGGGAATGAGGGGTTCCAGTGTGCATCGGGGGATGAGGGGTTCCAGTGTGCATGGGGAGATCGGGGTTCCAGTGTGCATGGGGGGATGAGGGGTTCCAGTGTGCATGGGGGGATGAGGGGCTCCAGTGTGCATGGGGGATGGGGTTCCAGTGTGCATGGGGGATGAGGGTTCCAGTGTGCATGTGAGTCTTCTCTGGCTTCCACCATCTCTGCTGATCATTTGAGGCCCTAGAGAAAGGAGCCAGGTTGTCTGTTTCTCATGCTCCCAGGCCACTGTCATCTTTCTAAGCTTTCGTCTCTTCTGTTGCATGCAGCAAAGGATGCAGGCCTCCCCTGGGAGCTGCACCTGGATCTGGGAAATGCCGGCCACGCACGGCTCTGGCAGAGCATCTGTGCACTGCGGTGTGACCACGCGATTGTGGGAACACAGAGGTGCCGGAGGATTCCAGAACCTGGTGCCACAGTCGCCTCGCTCCAAGTCGGGCCTGGGCTATGACAGCTGGAAGGCTCCCAGGCGAGCCTCCTCCTCCTTTCTCCTATCTTAGCCTCATGCTGAGCTAGCTGCAAGGAAGGAGGAAGTGGAGTGCCTAGGCAGGAAACAGGAAGTTCCTGGAGGCCGGGAGCAGGATCCTCTCAAGAACTAACAGCCACTTGGATCTTTCCTTGAGTCACTTCAGATTGCAGGGATGGGGGTGGGGTGGGGCTGGGGGGTGGAGGGTGGAGGTTCGGGGAGGTGGGGGGTGCCGGAGACCCAGGCCCTGCCCGCTCCCCTCTTTGATCAAACCTGGAGAAGGAGATGTCAGGCAGGTCAGGGAGCAGATGGTGTGAGGGAGGCGAAGGCTGGGCACTGCCTCATCGGCCCAGTCCACAGGAAGAGGGATAGTGGCCAGAGGGGGACATGAGCTCTGCAACTCACCACGTGGGCACAGGTCATTATGGAAAGGCTGTCCCTGAGCAACCTTCAGGGACAGAGCTTGCTTCTGTGACTCAGTTTCCCCAACTGCACAACTAGAGTCCGGGGCACTATGGCCCTACACGCCTCCTCCAGGCCAGGACTCTGCGCCCACAAGTCCCCGCGTGCACTGGGGGCACCCTGCATCCACTGCACATCCAGGCACATAGGAAGAGAAGCGGCTGTCCTGACACACAGTAGGGCAGAATCGGAATCCAGGGCCCCCTCACAGCTGTCCTGCCATGGAGGCAGCATCTGACCATGGTGGCTCCTGTCCCCAGCCCCAAGGAAGCCTTTCCCTTCAGCAAGCACAGGTTCGGTGGACAGAGAAAGAGCAGGCCCTGTGGTCCACATGACAAAGCGGACGCTTGCAAGGCACTGACCTTCCATCAAATGCAGATCTTAAGATCGTGTGTGTGTGTGTGTGTGTGTGTGTGTGTGTGTGTGTGTGTGTCCTCCCCCTCCCCCCACCGCTCCCCTTCTCAGGTATGGGAAAGTTGCCTAAAAGGGTGGAATCCCTACTGGTGACAACCACCGCTGTTGCTATGGTGACCATGTCCCCACGGCCCAGATGGAAGCCTGACTGAGGGCTGGTGGTGACAGGGTACCTGAGCAATGGACACCTAAGCTGGTTTCCCAAGGACAAAAGAGGGGAGGAGGTGGGGAGGGGTAGAGGAGGGGAGAGATGGCTGTCGGGGGTGGGGGTGGGGGTGGGATTCTTGAGAGGCCCCTCACAAAGAACTCAGTTCACACTGAAAGATAGGACAAGAGGAGAAGGTAACGGCCTGGCTGTGCTGCAGATGGGACATGACATGTTCTTAGCATGTACAGAACTGTACTAAATATAAAAGTGTCAGTAAAGCATAGGCCAAGAAACCCAGAACTCAGTCAGTCATGGGGGGGGGGATCCCATGATGTCATCCTACAGCTTGGGAAGCTGAGGCAGGAGGATTATGTATTCTAGAACAGCCTGGATGAAGAACTCTGCCATCCTGAGGGAGCCAGAAAGAACGGCCTGCAGGCAAGCTTGACCTGGCAGCTCAGCATCTGTCTTTTCTTCCCTCTGTACAGCTTCCTCCTCTTGGACGCCCTGTCTTAGGCTCTGAGTGTGACGTGTCTCTGTGAAGTGTGCTCTGCTATTCCAAGTGCTGAGTTCCCGGATGGCAACCCTGTTTTCGAAGTTGTAGAGACTTGGGGAGGCAGGGCCTCTCGGGGATACACACCACAGTGGGCAGGGCCTCTCGGGGATACACACCACAGTGGGCAGGGCCTCTCGGGGATACACACCACAGTGGGCAGGGCCTCTCGGGGATACACACCACAGTGGGCAGGGCCTCTCGGGGATACACACCACAGTGGGCAGGGCCTCTCGGGGATACACACCACAGTGGGCAGGGCCTCTCGGGGATACACACCACAGTGGGCAGGGCCTCTCGGGGATACACACCACAGTGGGCAGGGCCTCTCGGGGATACACACCACAGTGGGCAGGGCCTCTCGGGGATACACACCACAGTGGGCAGGGCCTCTCGGGGATACACACCACAGTGGGCAGGGCCTCTCGGGGATACACACCACAGTGGGCAGGGCCTCTCGGGGATACACACCACAGTGGGCAGGGCCTCTCGGGGATACACACCACAGTGGGCAGGGCCTCTCGGGGATACACACCACAGTGGGCAGGGCCTCTCGGGGATACACACCACAGTGGGCAGGGCCTCTCGGGGATACACACCACAGTGGGCAGGGCCTCTCGGGGATACACACCACAGTGGGCAGGGTCTCTCGGGGATACACACCACAGTGGGCAGGGCCTCTCGGGGATACACACCACAGTGGGCAGGGCCTCTCGGGGATACACACCACAGTGGGCAGGGCCTCTCGGGGATACACACCACAGTGGGCAGGGCCTCTCGGGGATACACACCACAGTGGGCAGGGCCTCTCGGGGATACACACTACAGTGGGCAGGGCCTCTCGGGGATACACACCACAGTGGGCAGGTCTCTGAAGGCCGCGGCTACTCTCTCTGTCCCTCTCTGTCTCTGTCTCTCTCTATCTCTGTCCAACTCCCTGTGTCTCTCTCTCTCTCTGTTTCTCTTTGTCTCTCTGTCTCTCTGTCTGTCTGTCTCTCTCTGTCTCTGTCTGTCTGTCTCTCTCTCTGTGTGTCTCTCTCTCTCCCCTTCCCCCTCCCTCCCCTCCTCCCTCCCTCTCTGCCTCCTGGTGTGTGAGTGTGAGTTGCAGTGTTCACCACACTCACCACCATCATGGGCTGAGCCTCTCAAACTGGCCTGACCTCACTCTTTCCCCTCTCGGGTGCCACTCTCAGGTACCTGACCCACAGTAGCTGTCACTCAGTTGTCACTGTCCCAGTTAGCTTCCTCATGTGGCAAGAGCAGCATTAGGAAGAAAAGGTCTGCTTTGGCTCACAGCACCGAGACACAGTCCCTTGGGGGAAGCCACAGCACAGGAACACAAGGCAAATGCCACAGTGCATCCGTGGGCAGCAAGTAGAGAAATGTTGGTACTGATTTTCAGCTCATTTTCTCATTGTGTGAGGCTCGGGGTCCCTGCCAGTGGAATCCTGACACCCACACCCAGAGCGTGTCTTCCCACCTCAATTAACCTGCTCTAAAACGCCCTCATAGACATGGCTCCTTTCGCAACTGATGGCCTCATGGGAGAAGCCACACCTCTGGCCTGGCCTCTGCCTGGCCATGGCACAGCCACACACACACATCCCTTCCTGGCTGTCATACCTCGGCTTGGGACAGGGGGGCTGATGGGCCCCAGAGGGGAAGAGGCTCAGCAACATTCCTTGCACTCCGCTTCAGTGACACTTGGGGAAACTGAGTCCCTCAGACAAGCATTGGGTGCTCACTGCTGGGATGGGGCCGGGAGGCCAGGCCAGGGTGACAAGAAAGGGACTGTGTGCTGTCCCTTCAGCATGGAGAAGTGCTCTCCCCTGCTTTAGAGTCAGCGTTTTTCCTAGAGTCCCGCTTCAGGTGCCACAGGAAACCCAGCAGCTTTGTTGTGTGGGCACTGTGCAGATCTCCAAGCGGACTGAGCCAAGGTCTCCCAGACTATCAGGGGGTGGGGGTAGGGGGGAGACAGTAGGGCATCGGTCCTCTGCGGGGTGGGCTACAGTGGCTTCCTTCTCATACCCCCAGTGCCCAGTATACCCCGAGTCCTCAATGCTTGTGGCCAATGGATAAATCCGATGACCCGAAATGCTTGGCTTCACACCAGACCTGCCCCGTATCCCTGAAGGCATTAGAGAGACGAACATTGAACGAGTTGAGTAAGAATCCTCCCAGGAGCACCCACAGTGCTCCCCCAAAACACATGTCTCACCCCCCCCCCCATCCCATCACACACACCCCCGACATCACAGAAAGCAGCCTGGGCTCCTGCGGGAGTACCCAGGACAGCAGTTATTTAAAACTAGACCTATGCTGGTCAGTGCTTGAAACCACAAGATGGCGTCACCAGGGGCCAGCAAGTGTCATGCAAAAAGTCCACAGATCAAAATAAACCAGCAGCACCCGGGCACGGGGTCCTAGCAGGGGGCAGTGTCTTTAGTCAAGGGCAAATAGGAATGTTCAAACCTCTTGATACCTGAGCCAGGGAGGGAAAGGGACTTCACAGGGGCCAACAGTGTGTCCACACGATGCCCCTCCCCAAATCTTCTCAAGGTCCTTTCCTGAATGTTTCCTGCCTAAAGAGGCTTCTAGGCTGACTCTCTCTTTCTCAAAAGAGTATAAAAGGGACCGTGAGCCACAGGAGTGAGTCATGAGCACCCAGGATTCTCTGTTTGTTGATTGACTTACTGAAACGCACGGCCCACAGGTGCACACCCACAGCCGCACAAGCCGTGTTGGCATGCAGTGCACACAACCGCTGGAAGATGGGGGTTCAACGGGCCCCCGGGCAACATCTTTGGGAACAGGATTGATTCCTGAGAAAACAAACACATGCACACGCCCCAGCCCCCTCAGCAGCCCCATGCTTTTTTTTTTTCTTTCCTCCCAAGCATTATGGAAATGAGATTGGGGTGAGATGCCTCATAGCTCAGCTATTTCCTGACGTCGTCCTTGGGGCCCAGAGCCTGGGCTGCACACCACACTCATCTCTTCCTTGGCTCGAAGGGATAAGTTCGGAGCCAAGAGCCCCAAGATACGGGGAGGAGGCACGAAAGGCCCTTCACACAGACCAGCCAGGCTGTCTGGCCACAGAGCTAAGCTGAGCAGTCCAAGCCCGCCCATCCCCGGCTGCACCCACTGGATGAGAAAAGGACAGACCTGACCCACGGGGCATCAGAATGGTAGCTGCATGTGCCCTCGCTCCCTCTCCCTCCTCCCCTCTGCTCCTTTTCCTCCCCCTCTCCTCTCTTTCCTCCCCTCCCCTCTTCTTCCTCTCCCTACTCCTCTTCCTCCTCCTCTCCTCTCCCCTCCTCCTTTCCCTCCTCCCTTCCCCTCCTTTTCCTCCTCTCTCTCCTCCCCTCCCCTCCTCTCCCTCCTCCCCTCCCCTCCTCTTCCCTCTCCCTCCTCCCCTCGCCTCCTTTTCCTCCTCCCTCCTCCTCTCCATCCTCCCTTCCCCTCCTTCTCCCTTTTCCTCTCCCCCTCTCCTTCCTTTGTGAGTCTCTCCACCTCTAACCCTCAGAACCCTCTTCACGTGCACATCCCGTGACCTTCCTTGTCCCTGTACCTCAGCCCGTTTCACCTCTCTCTTCAGCGTGTCTCTGCCTCTCCACGTCTTTTTCTCTTGCAAACAAGGAGATCAAGCTGAGGTTGTCTGAAAACTCCAACTCTGTGAACATCCCATGACAAAACAAACCCTCATCAGGTCCCGTGCTGCGTCCATCAAATGACAAAAGTAAACAGCTAGACCACCAGGCCCATCACTACCAGAGGGTAGAGCAATGGGTTCTCTCAAAACGGCTGAGGTGCCACACCAGCCTCATCACTGGGTGCTGTCTAGAAAGCCCACCTGCCTGGGGGCCGTGGTGCCTGGCAGGGCACGGGGTGCAGGGAGACAGACAAGGGCGCGTGAGTCCCCATCCACACACACTTGTCTGCAACAGTGAAAGCTGGACACCTCTAAGACTCACACTCCACCTCGCTGACACATTACCCGACAGCCACAAGCCCTTAGCTTGAAAGGAAGCGTGTAAGTCACACTAACAACCACATCTGGGAGACCCAGAGCATCCTGCAGAGATACTGAACCCGTTCCAGCCGAGTTGGGTATGACTTTGACGGCTCCAGTGTGTCTCTCCTTCACACAGGGCCTCCCTGTCAGCCCTGTGCCGGGCAGTGCATGCAGAGAAAGATGGAGGCTACAAGGGCAGTCATGTCCCTGCGTGCGGAAGTCACCTGCTGTTCACAGGGAAACAGGGAAACGGAGGAGTGGGTGGGTGCTGAGAAAGTGTGATCCTGCAGCTCTGAGAAGAAGCTAAACTGCTGAGCATCATGGGAAAGGTCCAGGACAGATCATGCCCATGAGAGAGACTTAGCACTGAGATGGGTGGTCTGGGCACAGTGGTCCCCGCTTGACTCCACTGCACTCGTGGGCACTGGATTTTTGTGCGTGGGTGAGCTTGTTAAACACAACGGTAAAGACGGGGAGACGCTGCCCCTTCTCATAGCCCAGTTAGCTCCGCGCAAGCTCTGTGAGACAGGAGGCCAAGCGGGTCCACTCCAAAGGCAAAGTAAGTCAGGGATTCTGGGAGGGGCTTCCAGCCTCGGCACTGGGGAGCAGGGGAGGAGAAGCATTTAAGTGACCCCCCCCAACCCCAGAGGCTGAAGAGCACTGGGCTTGCTTTTTGATGAGCTGCTCACAGCCCAAGAAGGGCAGACCCCTCCTGCAGAAAGTGTCACCTGACACCGTTGACCTAAGCAGGCTTGAACCACGGGCTCCTAGGAGAAACGATCCTCATCTTACAGACAGGAAATGCCTGGTCCAAAATGCTGGAGCCCCCGGTCCCCAACGCCACCTAGCATAAGCGAGGGCCAGGATGGGTCCAGCGCTCCACACCAGCAGAGGACAAGTTCTCAACAAACAGCACAGTCACCGAGTGACTTTTGGTGGTAGGATGTCTCTGCCTTGCCATGTCACATGTGAGAGCGGGAGAAAAGATGTCGGGTGACTTTCTCTGGGCACCTTTGGAATCGCCTAAAATGGCCACAGGGTGATTTCAGGGCAAGGGTGGGGGAGAATGAAGAACAGTCATTGCATGGTGGCCAAACACAGGTCTAGTTTTAGCCTTCCTGGTTTACCTATGTGACTTCAGGCAGGTTCCTCCACCTCTCTGGCACAGCATGGATGGGGGAAAGAAAGCAGCAAGGAGCTGAGAAGGGCCCATGACGTTGGCCACATCACCTCACAGTGCCCTTCCATGTGGCTCAGCCATATATGACTCCTTGTGACCAATACATATAGGGATGTTTGTTACACGGCTTTCTTAAGGCTGTGGTGACTGATACACCATCCCATGTCTCTGCAGATTTCACCTTCTAGAATTCTCTTTGCCTCCTTCAACTCTCTCCCTCCCAACCATTGCCCTGACAGGTTTTCTTGATTACATTAACTGAGGTGGGTCTCAAGCCCACTGTGGGTGGCACCAGTCCCTGGGCTAGGGCCCTGGACCAAATGAAAACCAGAACTGAGCTGGGCAGCAGACTTCCTCTCTCTTCTTCCAGACTACAAGTGTCAGGTTGACCAGATGCTTCAAACTCCCATTGCTGTTAGGTCCCAGCAACGGACCATGAGCCAAAGCGACGGTGTAGTTACCGCAAGGAGAAGCACTGAAACAGCACCGGGCACCGGGAATACGGCCACCACTGGGATGGGCCTGACGTCCTTAGGCCTGTGGAACTGGTGTGTGGAGGGTTGTGCAACCACGGGTTAGAAAACCCTCTGACTGGGACAGGTAGGATGGCTCAGTGGGCAAAGACGCCTGTCACAGAAGCCTGGTGAGCTGAACGCAATCCCTGGAGCCCACATAAAGGTGGAATGACAGGACTAACTCCATGAAGTTGTCCTCTGACCTCCTCGGGTGCACTGTGGCACACGTGTCACCCTACCCCCAAGCACTACGCAGAGAGAGAGAGAGACAGAGAGAGAGAGAGAGAGAGAGAGAGAGAGAGAGAGAGAGAGAGGCAGAGACAGAGACAGAGACAGAGAGAGGAGAGAGCAGGAAGTGATGAACATTTAAAGCCCGCCTCCAGTGATGTACTTCCTCCAACAAGGCTCCACCTCCCAAAAGTTCTATAACCTTCCAGACAGCATCACTAAGTCGGGGACCAAGGTTCAAATACGGGAGCCGGCTGGGGACATTTTTTTGCTCAAACCACTACACAGAGAAAGTGTTTCCCTAGTAGGACCAGCAAGAGCTCAGAAGTGTCACCACATGGTGCTGGCTTTGTCTAGGGGCTCATAGAGCCTGGTCCCACCTCTACGTAGAGAACTGTGGACAACTCAGGAATTCTAAGATCAGGAAAAATGGTCTTCCCAGCAATGGGCCCCTAAATGGTTATCCAGTGCCGAGTGGTCAACACCAAGATCATAAACACACAGGCAACACACTAAGCAGACAAGGTGTATTTATGCATTTATATATACTGTATGTGTACATTGCATATATTTACATATGTGTATGTAACAACCAGGAAGAAAAGGAGGCCATAAAGTTGATAGGAAGCAAGAAGGGACAGGGAAGGGGAAGTCATGTAATCATACTTTAATTCTTGAAACAATGAAGTGATATGTGTGGTGTCGAGTTACCAGGAGGTGATTGTTCATCTCAATGGGCAACTTGAGACCTGCAGCCGGGAGACCAGCCTCTGGGCAAGCCATGGGGATTCACTTCACGGGAAGATTCGCCCACTGCAGGCGGCACCATTCCCCAGTGAGCGGGGTCTCAGCATTCATCACCCCCTGCTTCCTGACTGCGGGTGAACGGCGTGATGCCTTCCCCACGCTCCCAAACGTGGTGACGTGCATCCTGTGTGGACTGTAACCAGGGGCTGTGAGCCGAAGCAAGTCCTTTCTTCCTTAAGTGCTTTTGTCTGTGTTTTTATTGCTTGTTGTTGTTGTTTTTTAATCGCGGCAACAGGAAAAGTAACTAAACACCAACATCCTCTCTTCCAGGCTTCCACGGGGGCCTCCTTCCAGGCCACTGCCTGACTCCCCTCTACTTCCTCACCCCAAGTGACTGTGACTTTCCGGGGGGCTCCCTGAGGGCACAGGTGATGTGTCTGGGTTTCCAAGCGTATGGAGCAGAAATGCTGTGAGGAAGAATTTCAGACACTGCGCCTGGCAGTCCATGGTCCTCCTGTCACCAACACGTCGCCTGAGGCCCAGACGGGAGCAGAGTCAGTGGAAAAAGCGATTGCCGGGCGAGCTTGAGGACCTGAGTTAGGATCCTGGCACCCACACAAAAAGCCCGGCGTGGGGGTGCACACCTGTAACCCCAGTGCTGGGATGGGGAGGCAGGCAGATCTCTGTGGCTGCTGGCTGGCCAATCCGCCTAATTGCTGAGCCCCAAGTTCATTGAGAGACCCTGTACCAAAAAATTAGGCAGAGAGCAATGCTCTCGGCCTACCCTCCCTCCACGGAAATAATACAGTCTGGGGAGGCAACACCCAAACATCTATGGAGCTGAAAGGATCTCTCAGATTCCATCTTTTCATTGTAGAGTCAGAGAAGCAGGCCCACAGACGGAGAGCAAGGTGCCCAGCGTCACACAGTGACTCTGAGGCAGGAACATCCATGCGTGGGCCGGGCGCCCATGGCCTGGTTGCTTGTGTCCCAGTGCACATCCGGCTCCTGTTTATCAAATGAATGAACAACAGCCCTGCTTCTCTCTTTGGCCACTTCTGCCCTGTGTCCACCCCACAGACATCTGCTGTGCCACAGAGAATACGGGTCACCCCTCCTCATGTCGCTACTGCCTGCAAACCGCGGGTCCACACTCTCCCTGTGTGCAGTTTCCATAAACCTGGGACACCAGGAAGAACCAGGGTGGTGGCATTGCTGAAGGGGTGCCACCTCGACCAGGCAAAGGGCGGGTCCTCTGCTGCCTCTCTACACATCTGTGAAACGGGTTCGTCAGGGTGAGCTGTGGGCACTGGTGGGCACTGGTGAGCACTGGTGAGCAGTGGTGGGCACTGGTGAGCACTGGTGGGCACTGGTGAGCACTGGTGAGCAGTGGTGGGCAGTGGTGAGCAGTGGTGGGCACTGGTGAGCAGTGGTGGGCACTGGTGGGCACTGGTGAGCAGTGGTGGGCACTGGTGAGCACTGGTGAGCACTGGTGGGCACTGGTGAGCACTTCCTCTCCTGATCATCTTCTTCAGTCTCCTAACACTTTACTAGGCCAGGAATGGAGATAAAAGAGACCCCAGGAGCTTCCAGTATTACTCGTGTCTCACTCGCCCTGGGGCCCGTGTGCAGGGTGTCCATCCACACCAGATTTTCCAGTTACTTTTGCTCAGTCATCCCCACACAGGGTGAGCGCTGGCCAAGGGTCGTAGAGGAAGTGGTGGTAGTAGGTGGTCCCCAAGAGGAGGACTAGGCTGGAGGAGGGGAGCAGTGAAGGCGGCTCTCCCTTCCCCAAGCAGGAGCCAGATGCCAGGTTTGCCTTCCAGCTTCACAGGCCAGCCCCTCCCTCTCTGAGCCTCAGTTGCCCTCCCACCTCCCCTACCCCAGCGAGATGGGGGGGGGGCGTCCTGTGGGGTTAGGAGGGAAGGTTTATGCCAGTGTTAGCTGGCGGGTGGGAGCTGGCGGGACTTACATGGACAGGTCTGAGCCCAGGTTAAGCCACCAGCCCAACACAAGGTGAGGCCACTCCAGTCCACCACTCCAACATCTGGTGGCCTCCCCCAGGCTGGTCACCAGGCCCAGCTCCAGCTGCCTCTCTCTCTAGACCACCAGCCACCAAGCCAGGCAAGAAGGAGTTAAACAGGGGCCCCTCCAAAGCAAACAGCCAGCGCCAGCTTGAGCCCAGCCAGCCCTGACTGAACTCAAAACACATGGGGAGAAGAAAGACCCTCCCCCACCTCCTCACCATCTCCTGCCCACCCCTCTGGTCTTCATGTCTCTGGCCATCCCTTTATTCTGTGTTTCCATATGCTCCAGTGGCTTGTGGAGTCACCGCTGTGGGAGGCCTGATCCCCACCCCGAGAGCCCCACCTGCAGGGGGGGGCCTGCCCCTTCTCTGGCTCTACAGCTGCTGGGGGAGGGGCAGAACCTGGAGCCCACCTGGGCACAGGGACGCTCATAAGATGCGGGCACTGGACATCTGAGCTGCTCCCGCTCTGATGGGCACAATGGCATCTTCTAGAGATGGGGCCCAGCCGGTCTGACAGTGCAATCTGAGTGGGGTCCCTCCTCACAGGCCTCAGAGGACCCTGGGTTGGAAGCATGGCTCAGAAAACCCTGTCAAGCCCCACCGGTCCTCAGCATCACCCTCTGATGGTTTCCTCTGAGAGCGGGGGGGTTGGGGGGCTTTGGGGGGTGGGGGGGCAGGGGGGGCTTGGGGGGTGGGGGGTGTCAGGGGGTGAGGTGGGGGGCGGGGAATCTCCTGCTTATTACCCTACCCACACTGACTCCTTTCCCTGCTACTCCCCTGACAGGAGCCACAGTCTCTCCATTTCACAGATGAAGAAGCCAACAGTCAGAGCAGTTAGAGACTATGACTTCCAAGAGGACGAGACCTGAGGATCCTGCCGCTGTCCCTATCACCCTCTTCAGTCACCAGTCGCCACAAGTAAATCATGACCCTTTTTCAGGACCCACAGGGGCGTCTACAGCCTGCAGTGGGGCTGACTGAGGGGGCAACTTCCTGGTCCCTGCTTGAGTGCTGGCCTGCCTGTGGCGCATGGCTCTAATCCCAGCATTTGCGAGGCAGAAGCAGGCAGATCTCTGTGAGTTCGAGGCCAGCCTGGTCTACAAAGTGAGTCAAGGACAGCCAAGGATACACAGAGAAAGCCTGTCTGGAAAACCACACCTCCCCCCCCCCAAAAAAAAGAGGCTCTCACTTGCCCATTTTTCAGACACCAGCTCCAGCCTCCTAGAACCCCAGAAGTCATTGGTCACCGCCAAGACCAATGCCGGTGAGCCTTGGAATCCTGGGGCAAAGGGGTGCCCACCGCCCTACTTTAGACTCCTGACTCTGAAAGTCTCAACCCCTTGGGGGATCCATCAGTGTTTTTACAGGGGTCACCTAAGACCATATCCTATGCTTGCATTACAATGTATAACGGTAGCAAAATTACATTATGAAGTAACAGCGAAAATAATGTTATGGTTGGGGGGATGGGGCTCACCACAACATGAAGAGGGGGGCTGGGGGTCACCACAACACGAGGAGCTGTATTAGGGGGCCGCAGCATTGGGAAGGTTGAGAACCACTGGTCTAGATGGGCCCTGGAGTTATGCATCCAAGTCGCCATGGCTACCACTGCTGGCCAGGGCAGCTTTAAGCATGAGCGAGTACACTGGGGCCTGGGGTGCATTTTAGGGTTGTTCTGAATGGGGATGCCTGAGGTGGGCTGTCAGGGTGACCCCAGACAGTCCACGTTGTGACCAGCCACACTGTCCTGTTATAAAGCTGGAAAAACTGAGTTCCCAGGAAAGAATGGGACAGACCCCAAAAGATATTGTCACAGCTAAGAGAGCTCCTGGGCAGGGAAGGCTCTAGACCAGGCCACAGAGCCAAGAAGCTGAGCATAGATGTCCTGGGTCCCAGCTGTCTTGAGATCTGCAGGACACAGGCCCTGCACATCTACAGAGCATTGCATCCCTGAAGCCAGCCCAACCCCATTACTGGTCTTCCTGGGTGGACAGTCTGGGGCCGTTACTGGGGTCACACAGGTGACCCTGAAGTCCTGCTGCACCTGCCTCTCCAAGAGTAGCCGGTCATCTGTCCCCAGGTGAAAGGCGCAGCTGGCCACCTGCTCTGGATTTGGGCTTGTTTTCTTTAGGCCCGGAGAGACAGGGAAGCTGATCCCTGTAGAAACCCAACCCCTGAAGAATGTGGCCTACCCTGGCCCGGCTCCCTGGCCCACCAGACCCCCCGCCCCAGCCTGCACCAGAAAGTTCTGAGAAGGGGAGAGTGCCAGCTGGCAAAAGGAGAGAGGGTTTCTTTAAAAGTGAAGGACCAAGAAGTTGCGGCCCCAAGGGCCCGAGGAAGAAAGGAACGAGTTGGGGTCTAGGGAATGCTCAAAGTGGAGCACCACCCCACCACCTGGCGCTGTCCGGCAGGTCTGTGTTGAGAGGGCAGAGCGAGGCCCCGCTGCCTTCCAAGATCCCCAGCCACCGCCAGACAGCTGGAAAATGACCATGTTGTGGTGGGGAGGCCCACGTGAAACCACACATGGGGCTTGGTCCCCTGGTCATCTCGGGCTCCACTTCTGCCTCTCCAGTGTCTTCCAGGAAGGGGAAGAAAGCCAGACACAGGCAAGATGTCTTGAGAACCTATTTATGTCACCATTTGATCTGGGGACCACAGAGAGAAAGATGAGAGGGGTCAGAACTCTTGTTTGTTTGTTTGTTTGTTTTACACAAAATCTTCCTTGTAATCTGAGCCTTTCTAGCAATGTTCACATTTTGGATGTTTATGTTAATTTTTCAGAAATCTTGAATACTGATTGATGAGTAAATAGAAGGAATGTGTCATATCCACACAATGGAATACTATACAGCCATTAAAAGAAGTGAAGCAACGTATCCAACAATGAGGCCGGGCTTGAAAACACGATGCTCGGATAAAAATGGCAGTACACACCTACTGTCTTAGTTTGTGGGAGGCAGGAGGATCAGTAGTTCAAGGCCAGCCTCTGCTATATACTAAGTTTGAGGCCCACCTGAAATACATGAGACCCTGTCTTTAAAAAATAATGAATAAAAACATGATGGTAATTGATTCCAATATAGGAAATACTCAGACTAGGCAAATCCAGAGATACAGAGAGAGACAGTGAGACAGAGACAGAAAGAGACATGAGATGTGAGGCAGGCAGAGGCAGGTGTTGGGGTGACGGGGCTGCGAGGGGCAGAATGAAGCACAGCAGCTAAAAGCATGATTCTACTTTCTGAGTAATGAAAGTGTTTGGGGACTGGCTGGGCAGTCACCACACACAGGACACACAGCGTGATGATGTCACCACACACACAGCATGATATCACCACACACAGGACACACAGCATGATGATGTCACCACACACACAGCATGATATCACCACACACAGGACACACAGCATGATGATGTCACCAAGCACATGACACACAGCATGATGATGTCACCATGTATAGGACACACAGCATGATGATGTCACCATGCATAGGACACACAGCATGATGATGTCACCATGCATAGGACACACAGCATGATATCACCATGCATGGGACACACAGCATGATGATGTCACCAAGCACATGACACGCAGCATGATGATGTCACCATGTATAGGACACACAGCATGATGATGTCACCACACACAGACACACACCTGATGTCACTTCAGCATGCACCTGGCAGTGGCGGTCCATAGCCCAGGGTGTTCATCCTAGCTTTAAAACTATCTTTGCCAGGCTTGGGAGCACATGACTTTTATTCAGGATGCAGAGGCAGGTGGATCTCTGTGAGTTCGGGGCCAGCCAGGTCTACAGAGTGAGATCCTGTCTAAGAAATGAAGTGAAACACCAGCCACAAACATGAAAGTAACCTTAGCCACAGAGGTGGACAGCGGGCACGTCACTCCAGAAGCCTCAGTCAGCTGCGCCCCTGCCCCCAAGAACCCTTGGCCTGGTCTGTCTCCTATCAGACCCCCAACAGAATGCATGTTGGGTCCCCAGGGGCCCCAGGAGGACATCAAAAGGGACACTGTTCAGAAAAGCCGCAGCTGGAAACTCCTCAGGCAGCATCAGCAGGGACACAGAGGCACCGACTGCAGAAAGCTCACAAGACAGAAAACACAGTGTCCATGCAGCTGACCTCACGGGAGCAGCACGAACAAGAGAAGCCATGGAGAAAACACACCCTGATTCCTCTGCTGCTGGTGGTGACGCTGGTGAGGGGTGAACACAGGGACTGTCACCTCAGAGTGGAGCACCGAGGGGTCCCTGTGAGCCAGGCATTGGATGTGTCCACGCCCATTTCACAGATCTGGAAACCAAGGCTTAGAAAGGCGAAGTGCTGAGCTCTTGTTAGGGGACAATCTGCCTGATGGGCTGTGCTGCAAAGGCAACTTTCCCTGTGTCTTTAACCCCTACACTATGGCAGGTCCAAGTGGATCTGGACTCTGGACTTTTTTTTTCCCCCCAGAGACAGGATTTCTCTGTGTAGCCTTGGCTGCCCTGGACTCGCCTTGTAGACCAGGCTGGCCTCAAACTCACAGAGATCCACCTGCCTCTGCCTCTCGAGTGCTGGGATTAAAGGCGTGCGCCACCACCGCCCAGCTAACTCTGGACTTTTATGAAAGCCAGAACATGACAACAGCCTCTCAGGAAGGTGCACACATTGTGCTCCCTGCAGAATTCCCATCTGCACTGGTTCCAACCCCAGGAATGACCACTGGCCCCTTGCCCAGCAGGCAGAACGCAGTAGGGAGTGTCCTTGAGGAGAAGCAGTCTTGCATCACACAGTGGGATGGGGACAGACGCCGGGAGTGTCCAGGTGGAGGCTGCAGCTTGGATACACCTGGGTGTGAACCTTACTTCTCAGAGGGACTAAAGGTGATGGCATCTTTAAGAGGCGGGGCTTGCTCCTGGAGCCCCGCCCTCACGCATGGACTAATTAATGAGTGGGTGAGCCCTCAGGAGAGGGGACTGTTATGAGGCCCCTCCCTGCTCTCCATTGCTGTGGCCTAAACGCAAATGCCCTGAGGCCATCGCCACAGTTTGCCATCTGTTCCAGGCACGCTCTGGACTCTCCAGAACTTGGAGGTAAACCAACATTTTTTCTCTGTACAGTCTCATATAGCAGCAGGAAGCATTCTAAGGCAGAGACCCGAGCTCCAGGTTCCCGGGGCCTCACTCCTGTTGGCCGGCTACGTTGGCCCCAGCGCCCTCCACACCTGGCCTGGATAGGAGGCGCTACCGCGGTGGTTCTCGACGTCCCTGACCCTGATGCTGCGACCCTTTAGCGCAGTTCCTCGTGTGTGGTGACCCCCCAACCATAAAATTATTTTATTGCTACTTCATAACTGTAACTTTCCTACTACTACTGTTATGAGTGTAACACGGGTATCTGACGCGTGGCCCCTGTGAAAGGGCCGTTTGACCCCCAATGGGGTCGCAACCCACAGCCTGAGGGGTGCTGAGGTAGAAAGTGGGCCTGGGCCCAGACAAGCAGCTGGACATCAGGATTGGCGCTGTGAAATGTGCGCTGCAGACATGTTCAGACTGACCGGAGGCCTGAAGGCAGGCTCCGGGCATGGTGCGCAGCCCTCCGCGCCCAGCTTCATAAAGGAACACCACACACCTACCACACACCTCTGCTACCCTCCCTGGGCAGGACTGGAACAGGCGGACTTCCCGTAATGGCTGAGGCTACCCAAGCGGGCAGCACGGGGAAAAGGCTGAAGGTGTCCGTATCAGTACATTCATTCTACAGCTGGGGAAACTGAGGCCCGCATGGAACTTGGATTAGCCAAAGGCCAAGGGAGGAGAGTTGGGGGGCAGAACAAGAACCCCAATGCACGTTTCTGTCCACAAGTGATGCAGCTCACGCCTC
This sequence comes from Acomys minous, assembly GCF_964271855.1. Classification (NCBI taxonomy): domain Eukaryota; kingdom Metazoa; phylum Chordata; class Mammalia; order Rodentia; family Muridae; genus Acomys; species Acomys minous. Next base: position 96,867,213 of record NC_140498.1, read on the forward strand.
TTGCTGTGTGCTCTTAGAGGCTCTGGCCCAGTCTATCACAGTTGTCAGTGGAGTACCAGTGAGTCGCCAGGCCAGCTCCACAGGGAAGCTGAGGAAGGCAGCAGTGAACGCCCAGGGCCTCCCTGCCTGGGGGTCTTAGAGTCCAAGACACACGCAGCTGGCACAGCCTCGGGGCGGGGAGGGGGCAGATAAAGGGGGCAGTCCAGGGTCCTGGGAATCACGCTGTGCTCGAAGCTCAGCCTATTTACTCCTCTGTGAATTGGGAACAATCACAGAGCCATGTCCCCAGGCTCTTGCTGGTCTAAGCAGAGGCTGAGTAAGCTCCCTGGAACTGTGCTTAGAAAACACTGTCTGAGCAGGGCGTGGTGGCGCACGCCTTTAATCCCAGCACTTGGGAGGCAGAGGCAGGCAGATCACTGTGAGTTCGAGACCAGCCTGGTCTACAAAGTGAGTCCAGGACAGCCAAGGCTACACAGAGAAACCCTGTCTCAAAAAACCAAAAGAAATAAGAAAAAAAGAAAAAAGAAAAGAAAAGGAAACACTGTCTGGACTCTGCAGGGGGCATGGAGTCGCTGTAGGCAACGGGAAGTTGGCAAGAGGAGAACACACAGGGCCCTGGGTGCCTGCGCAGGGATGGAGTGCTGGCCTGGCCGGAAGCTTCCATCCTGCCTGAGTCCCAAGCCACAGTGAGGGTGCAGTCCTTCTCCGTGCACTCTGCACCCTGACATCAGCTATGACACAGAAGCCGCAGGAGGCTGGAGCAGAGAGCAGTGCAGGCTCTGACTCTAGCTCGGGGTCAGTCAGCCAGGTTTGTCTTTACAGGGAGGTGGAGGCAGGCTGGCACCTACGGGGGGCGGGCGGGCGGGGAGCAGGGGTGATGGGGGTTAGGAAGCCACGCAGAGCAGAGGAAGCCAGTTATTGATTGATCCTGTGGATTCTTGATTCAGCTCCGCTCTGCACACCAACAGTGGTGTGTGTGTGTGTGTGTGTGTGTGTGTGTGTGTGTGTATGTGTCTGTGTCTGTGTCTGTGAGTATGTATGTGTGTATATGTGTGTGTGTGTATGTGTGAGTATGTGTGTGTATGTATGTGTGTATGTATATGTGTGTATATGTGTGTGTGTGTGTGTGTGTCTGTGTCTGTGAGTATGTATGTGTGTATATGTGTGTGTGTATGTGTGAGTATGTGTGTGTATGTATGTGTGTATGTATATGTGTGTGTGTGTGTGCAGGTGTGTGTGTGTGTGTGTGTGTGTGTGTGTCTGTGTCTGTGAGTATGTATGTGTGTATATGTGTGTGTGTGTATGTGTGAGTATGTGTGTGTATGTATGTGTGTATGTATATGTGTGTATATGTGTGTGTGTGTGTGTGTGTGTGTCTGTGTCTGTGAGTATGTATGTGTGTATATGTGTGTGTGTATGTGTGAGTATGTGTGTGTATGTATGTGTGTATGTATATGTGTGTGTGTGTATGCAGGTGTGTGTGTGTGTGTGTGTGTGTGTGTGTGTGTGTGTGTGTGTAAAAGCCCCTAACTCTGTTAGAAAGAGGAAAATGAGGTCCATGGAGGAGAAACCTCTGGGCAACACCTACTGACCAGCGCGGGTCTCTCACTTCACTACCACGGGGTCCCACGATTTCAGATGTTCAAAGCATCTGGGGGGCGGGAGGGGGGCTGGTCTCTACCCCAGTGGCTCTGCAGGTCCCTTTCCTCACACACAGGCCCCTGAAGCCACAGAGGCAACTGCCGAAGCAATGGAAAAGTTTAGGTCTTCCCCAGGGAGTAAAGCAGTGGGGGGGGGGGGGAGGGAAGCTACAGAGGCCAGGCGCGGGGGAGGAAGAGGGGCACACTGGAGAGGAAGAAAGCACTGGAAAGGTGAAGAAGGGGGAAAAGGAAGGCTGGGGAGAGGGGCCATTGGAGAGGGTGGGAAGGGGATCATTGGAGAGGGGCATGCTGGGAAGGGGATCATTGGAGAGGGGCATGCTGGGAAGGGGATCATTGGAGAGGGGCATGCTGGGGAGGGGATCATTGGAGAGGGGCATGCTGGGGAGGGGATCATTGGAGAGGGGCATGCTGGGGAGGGGATCATTGGAGAGGGGCATGCTGGGGAGGGGATCATTGGAGAGGGGCATGCTGGGGAGGGGATCATTGGAGAGGGGCATGCTGGGGAGGGGATCATTGGAGAGGGGCATGCTGGGGAGGGGATCATTGGAGAGGGGCATGCTGGGAAGGGGATCATTGGAGAGGGGCATGCTGGGAAGGGGCCCATTGGAGAGGGGCATGCTGGGAAGGGGATCATTGGAGAGGGGCATGCTGGCGAGGGACAAGGAGGAGAAACAGAATTTCTTGCTCGAAGTTACTTTGTTGTCACCGCAGAGCATGTTGAAAATTGGTTTCCACACTCCAGGCTCAGTGGGGGTCAAGCGGCCAAGAGGGACACTTGACAGGCCTTTGTCTCAAGAGGCTGGCCATGGGGTTCCTTCTTGCACCTTCCCTTGTGTGCATCCAACCCAGGCCCCCAGGCCTGATGGGTGGTGGGGCTGTGTCCCTACGTCACCACCAGCTTCCTGCCCGTGACTGTGTCACTCCTAATGCTGGTTTCCTTATCTACAACATGGACACACAAGTGGTTCCATCTAGGTGGTATCAGTGGGGCGGCATTCCCAGGGAGGACAGACGGCTGTGCAGGATCTCACGGCATGGTGGCGGTCGGTGCACAGCCGAACGCCGAGGCCCTTGCTGAAACTGCACTAAGGAAAGAGAACCTCACGGTGGAGGCAAGGGTTGGAGTCGCACAGGGCCCAGCAGGCTGCACTCAGCAAGGGTTGGAGTCTGAAAACATAGCAAGGGGCTCACTTTCGCTTCTCTGGACCGACACGGAAGATTTGCTAGCATTCAGCTCACAGCCTCTGAGAGTTTAGATCCACCACAGCAGGGACAGGCAGGGGCAAGGTGGCTGGTGAGACGGGGAGCCTGTTCACATCACTGTGGACCAGGAGGAAAACAGCTCAGCAGGAACCAAGAGAGAGATCTGAAGGGCCTAGCCTCAGTGGCCTGCTGCAGCAGGGTCCCTCCTCCTGACAGTGCCACCTGTTAGGGAATAAATTAGGAGCCTGTGGGGAGACAGCGGGACGCAGCTGCTCTGAAGCGGCCTGGCCAGACGGCCCACTAGGTACAAGAAGTTTGGTTTTTTATTCATTTTCTGCATGCTGTGCTGCAACCAGGAACTGGGGACCAAATCTGTGGGGCCTGTTTGCTGCAGTCGTGTCTCCGAGGCTCTACCCAGTGATGTCTGAGAAGTGTAAGTTAGGTGCAGCCTGGCTAACGTGATCTGCCTTTGACAAGTCAATGTGGAGGGGACCCAGAACATCCAAGCGAAAGGCACATAGGTGCTGAGGCTTCTGTAGCTTTGGCACATGGCCAAGCTGCATGCCAGCGCAAGGAGTGGCTCCAAGCTCCAGGTGCCCAGGAGGCTTCTAGCCTGGGCCCGGGGACAGTTGGCACCCATGCCTCCTACCCAGAAAAAATACCTAAGCTTTTCATACTGTACATTGTCCCCAGGGTCCTGAGGGGAGACCCAAGTGTGTGCCCGGACGGTGGGAGACGGACACCAGGGTTGCCTGAGTTCAAATCCCACGGCCTTGGGTGAGTGGCATGGGCAAACGAAGATTGTATATAGCAGCTGTTACTATAGCAACCATCAGGGGAGGATGACTTGTGGAAAGGGTTGCCTGGCTCACAGTCTGGAGGGTTCGGGTTGTGCCTGCTGGCTTGTGACTTTGGTCCAGGCAGCACAACATGGCAGGAGTGTGTAACAGAGCAATTTTACTACCTTACAGAGGCAAAAGTGAGCAAGGGGTCCTAGGCCCTTCAGGTTACACCCCAGTCACCCAAAGATGACTCCGCACCCCTCCACCCCCAGCAACAGGCTCCTCAACAGCTCTGCCTGAGGACCAAGCGCTTAACACACTGGCCTTTGGGGAACATCCCAGATCCACTGACCGCAGGTGTGGGAGAGAGAGTGCCAGCATCCTAGTTCAACAGATCAAACAGGGCTGACACGTACGCAGGAGCCCAGCCCCTTGCGTGAACTGAACAGATGCCTAACCATTATGGCCACCACGCCTCTGGGCCTGTCCCCTTGGCACCACTTCTTTGTGGCTGCATCACAAGGGGTCATCGGCCCAGGTGAGACACGTTAGCATGCTCTCAATACAAGCAATCTCACTCCTGAAAATACCCGAGAGATGAATTTGGCCCCTGCATGCAAGAGGCATATCTGGGCACATGCAACACTGTGCTCACAACTCTGAGGCAAGAAGCAACTGTGTGCCCACAGTAGCTGGCCAGGGAAACCAGCCAGGGGGCATCTTCAGAAGATAAAACTGTGTAGTGTTAAAAACAAGCTTGTCACGCTATCCAAAGAGGACTCCCGGGACGGTTTCGTGGTGACAGAACTGGCCTCTATCCCGCCTCTGCTGGTGGCGTGCCCTGTCTGTACCGATGCTAAGGGAAGCATCCCTGCCCTTGAGGTGACAGGGTCACACCTGTGCCAGGTCCTGGCTCTGTGACTCTGAGGGAGCTGGGGAAGTTTCCCTGTGTGACCGCACTCCAGCCACCAAGAGCCTTACGCTCCCCGGAAGCACTCACCTAACTACACCACCTTTAACCTGTGGTCCCAGCACTTCCGGATTGAGTGGAATTTGAGGCCAGCCTGGGCTACATATAAAGCCACTGCCTAAACAAACAACGAGGGGGGCAAAAGTGCACCGTGGCCGTTTATGTTGAGTCAGAACAGAGAGGGATGAGGAAGAGCCAGCCAGACCCTGAACGGGCCCCTGGGCAGCGTGGCGGCCATTGCTGAGAGATGCCAGGCTTCCCGTGTGTAGTGTGTCTCCCGTGACTTATCCCCAACCGCTGTCTCATGCGTCTTCTTTCATTTTCATAAAGTAACTTGGGAAGAGGTGACTTCTTTCTGAAGCAGTTTGGTCTTTGGAGACGGAAAGGTGTCATGGATGCTGCTGGCTTTACTGTTAGCAGCCAAGTGCTCTGGCCGGGTCACCAGCTGGGCTCCACATGGGGCAGCTACTGAGGGCACTGCACCCAGGAGCTCCCAGCATAGCAGAGCTCCACGCTGCATTTCTGTGGGGACCTCTTGGCCCGATGTCATGGACAGGTACCTAACTGTTCCTCCATTGTGTGACCTCGTGTGGTGTGCAGAGCTCTGTGTGGGCCACAGGCACTTTGTCCAGCCTCTCTGGCACTGGCATGTGAGAAGGAACTGAGTCACCAGAACATGCTTAGATGTGAGAACAGCCCGGGGAAATGCATGGTTGCGGAGGTCACGGGTGCGTGTCGCCTCCCCACGCAGGGTACAGCCGAGCTGCTGCAGCCTAGGCGAGCCCCTCCCTCAGGTGCACACTGTGCTGCCTTCTCTCCTCTGCAGTGTTGAACGGGTCTCTCAATCCTTGTCTACTACGATGCAAGGTTCACCTTCATCTCCATTTTCACTCCCCCGGCTCAGGTCTGTTTCAAGCCTGGTAAAGCGACCAACTGCCACTGCTGTCATCGTCACCACCATCCAGAGCAAACCTTAGTTCATTTCAACCTGCTTCCATCTCCAAACACAGGCACACACATTAACACGTACACACATGCACTCATGTGCACATACACATGCCAGACTATACACGCATACACATGTACACGTGTGCCATGCATATTCATTTGTACACACATTTATACACATGCACATACACATGCCAGACTATACACACATACACGTGTATACGTGTGCCACGCATATTCATTTGTACATACATTTATACACATGCACATACACATGCCAGACTATACACACATACACGTGTATACGTGTGCCACGCATATTCATTTGTACACACATTTATACACATGCACATACATGCACATACACATGCCAGACTATACACACATACACGTGTACACGTGTGCCATGCATATTCATTTGTACACACATTTATACACATGCACATACATGCACATACACATGCCAGACTATACACACATACACGTGTACACGTGTGCCGTGCATATTCATTTGTATGCACATTTATACACATGCACATACATGTACATACACATGCCAGACTATACACACATACACATACTGCATACATTCACATGTACACACACTGCATGCACATCTACAAGTATATATACAGATGCATGTGCACGCACACATGTACACAAACCACACCAGACACACATTCACATTTACACACACACACACACCACACACAGTCACACGTACACATACTGAACTATACGCATACATTCACACGTGATACACACCACTTATAGCCACACACATCACACATATCCACTCACACATCCACGTGCACATTTGGAAGCCGGACTATACACACAAATAAGACACACACACACACACACACACACACACACACACACACACACGGCTGGTCGTTCACGTTCAGGATCCGGAACTCTTCCTAGTGAGAAAGAGCAGGAAGTGGCTGGTGAGCTTGGCCTGCACATCACTAGGCAGCGTGCCTGGGGCGGCCATCACTGCTGCCTAACCCTTGTATCCTAAAAGTCCGCCACCTCCTACGCCCCACCCCTCCCACCACCCACAAGGAGCCCCTTCCTCCCCGTCTGCCCTGGGAAGTACGTTCCTCTTCTATCCTGTCCTGCAGCTGAGGAAGAGCCCGGCAGTCGGTCCACAGCAGGTGAAGGGCTGGCAGAGTGTCTGTAAGGAGTGGCCCGTGCTGATAAGAGGGCCACACATGCATCTCAACGCACAAACAGTGGTGTCAGAAACAGGGAGCCGATGGGCCATCGTGGTGTGCTTAAGGGCTGGTTCTCCGATGAAGCTGCAGTGGTGGCCCTGCTGTCCCTGGCTTTTGTTTGTTTGGTTGGTTGGTTGGTTTTTTGGTTTTTTGGTTTATTTGAGACAGGGTTTCTCTGTGTAGCCTTGGCTGTCCTGGACTCACTCTGTAGACCAGGCTGGTCTCGAACTCACAGAGATCCACCTGCCTCTGCCTCCCAAGTGCTGGGATTAAATGTGTGCGCCACCACCGCCCGGCTTGTCCCTGGCATTTAATACACACTGGAGGATCCAGTCCTCTCTCATAGGAGGCTGACTGCCGAGGAACCCCAGGCTCCCAGGAAGTGGTCTGAGTCACTCCTGTGGGCCTGCGCTCTGGGTTACCAACTTATCTCCAGCCCAACGGTCAACACTTGCGGATACAGTAGAATGATACGTTTCCCTAGACTTGTTCCACAAAATGGCTTCCCGTGAGCCAGAACCCTTGCCGGGTGACCCGAACCTCCCAAATGGCCTCCTGGCCCCCAGTTTCCAATAAAACCCCCGAGTTTGCAGCCAAGGCCCACACGACGGGCCGTATTACAAAAGCCGTTGCCTGCCAGAGCCCCAGCATGCGGGCTACCTCATCTTTGTAATATTAGAAATATTGAAAATAGCTCACAGACACCACCATCCCACACCACCACGTCAGCCACTGCAGCTGGCCCAGCACCCCAGGAACTGGCTCCATGGTCCCCACATAGCCACCAGGCTGCCACCAGGTCTGAGCTGGTGAGGGAGGCCGACCGCGAGGCCAGAACCTGCTGGTGTGTTCGAGTTTTAACCCCTCTCGCCAGAGCCAGCCAGTCCTGAGGGGCGTTGGGATGGGGGGAGGAGGTCCACTCAGGCAGAGCCGTGGATCCCCCCTCAGCTGGCGGGACATCAAACCTTCCCAAAACTGCTTCCATGTGGTGCCAGGCCTGCGCCCGAGGCCTTCACATTGGATTAGTCCCGGGGCTGTCGGACAGCCGCGTCCTCACAACTCCGCTTTCATGCTTGCCCACAATTTGAATGTCATCACACAAAATCAAGGCTAATTGTGAACAGGCCTGCCCCCTCCCCGCCCCCCCCATCCCTCCTCCTCCGCCTTCCCAGCCACATCTGGATTCCACAGTCTCTCCCGGGGCCTGGAGACCTGCTCAGGCTGCGAACTCTTAGACCAGCTCGACTTCCCTTCCCAGCCTCCTAAATACACACTGCCGAATGGTCTTTTCTTTCCTCTGACTTTGGCCTTGGGGGTTGCGGTCGTCAAGCCCGCCCTGCCTGTGAACCCGGCCTTTCTGGCCTTGCTCCCAGCAACGCTGAGGCTCCTGCAAAGCCCAGGGCCTCACTCTGCGCTCAGGTGGGTACAACCTCCTGCCCTCTCCTAACAGCCACCGATGCCCACCCTTCAGACAGACTGTCCTACCAGGCTTTACCCCCTGGTATGACACCTCAGCCGGGCCACACTACCCATAGTCCCCCACCCCAGCCATCAGTGATGTCTGAACCAGAGCAAAGGGGAAACAGTCCTGCTGGCCAAAGCTTCTGGACTGAGGCCATAGATTTGGGGCAGAAGAGAGATGGAGACACTTTGTCAACCATGGTGAACCCCCAAAGGAGGCAACCGCAGTGCTCCCCAGGGACCTGTTGCAGTAGGTTAAGGAGACACTGCAGAGGCTCTCCGTAAGCTGAATGTGCCCTCAAGACCAGGGCTCTGTGGAAGGGACGGTGCTCGTGAAGCTGGGTTTGGGAACAGGCACCCGTTGGTGCCAAATATGCAGCAGAACTACCCGAAAGGGAGCCCCTGTGCTAGAGTGACATCAGTCGTCTCTGCCAAGACAGTCGTGTAGTCGCGGAGGCTGTGGGTGGCCACTTGACAGCCCACCATGTGAGCGGGAAGCTGTGGCCAAGAGAAGGATACTCACCCAGGGCTGAGCAAAAAGGGGGTCCTCGTCCTCGTGCTAATGGTGCTTGCTGGGGGACCCCAGAGAACATGACCCATTCTGAGGAAGTCCATGAGGGACAGGAGACTCTGCATCTGGGTCCCCACTTGGCAAACACAGCTCGCGGACAGTTGCCCAGGGTGGGGGTTGCCAGCCCAGACCACAAGGAATCAGAGTTGGGGGGGGGGAGGGGATGGATGCAGAAGAGGAAAACTGAAGGGGAGGGAAGGATTGGAGCCAGCTCCCCACAAGGCCTCTGTCCCTCACACACTGCCTGTCACTGGAGCAGGGACCTGGCCCTGCAGGATGAGCCTGCACCCACCTCCTCTCTTCAAGCACACGCTGATACGGAGCCTGTTTGCCTGAGAACAACGGGGTTCATCCCGATCTGGCCATTCTCACTTCCAGGGGCAGAAACTTGGGCTAGGATGCCCCTAAGATCCCAGGAGACGCCAGGATGATGAGAGAAAGATGTGGAAAGGCATTATGGCCTGTTTGATACATGCAGAAGCCAGGAGGTTAAGGAACAGACTGAAAAGTGAACAGATGAATGAATGAATGAGTGAGTGAGTCAGTGAATGAATGAATGAATGAATGAGGAAATGAGTGAATGAGTGAATGAGGAAATGTAAACCTCCCTCCTCCCCTGAGCTCCGAGGCTTATGTGGCCTCCTGCACTTGGAGGTGAGCATAGCGCCTATCTACCCTTCTGAAGACTGTGACAGCAATGTCTGTGCAAGCTCCTTCACAGGCAGCTGCTGAGAATGAGGCCCTGGCAAACACAGTCCTGACAAAGAACCAACTCTGTCCCCTGGGGAGACGCATGCTGGCACCCAGGAGCACTGTGGGATGACAGCTGCCCCACCCCACGGCAGCTCCGCCTTTGCCTCAGACCTTTCCCCCCACTGTGTAGCTGAAACGGGCTATCCTGGGCTCTCTGTCTGGTTAGCCAAACCGCTAGAGCACAGCGTGAGGTCCAGGTCCACCCACAGCCCTTGTGACCCTTCTGGGCAGGGACACTGTCTGTGGAAGGGGCCAAATAGGCCCCATATACCAGCCTTTGTTCTGGGGTTCAAAGACCAGCAACTAGAGGCCCAAATTATAGATCCAGAAACTGAGGTACAGCAAGAGGGAATACCCATTTCCTGTCACCCAGAAAACTGATGATAGGACCAAAACTTCTGTCTTCCTCCCCAGAGCCACGTGGCTCTGATGCTGCAGTGGTAGTCAGATAATCACCATGGCAACTGCAGGACTCCACCACCCCCCCCCCCATCCCCCAGATAGAAGGTGCAGGGGCTGCAGAGGTCACAGGCAGAGGTCAGACCCTGTTCAACTCCCAAGCTGCAATCCCTGGAGGATGCTGCCCAAGTCTTGCAGTTCCAAGACAATGGTGATGGGACTGGAGAGATGGCTCAGTGGTTAAGAGCACCACCTGCTCTTCCAGAGGTCCTGAGTTCAATTCCCAGCAACCACATAGTGGCTCACAACCATCTATAATGTCATCCGATGCCCTCTTCTGCAGATAAAGCACTCATATACAATAAATAAATAAATCCAAGACAAAGATGATGCCATATTGCAGAGCAAGGCTCCGAGGGTCAGCTGATACCACAGGGACGCAGAGAGCTCCCTGCACACCCCCCCAAGTGTGATGCCCCACTGAGGCATGATCCAAGATCTCTTCGCCCAAACTCTGAGCCATCCTATCCTGCTAAAGCTGAAGCATCCCCTGCCTGGCTCCAACCCCTGCACTCGCGGCCAGTGTCAGAAGCCTCAGCCTTGCAGTCTCCATCATCTGCAGGCCACGTTTATGTTTGCAATAAAAGCTAGCGGGTGCCGGCGATTGAACAAATCAGCCCAGCGCAGCCCCAGATGCCTGCTGCTGTCCATCTTCAACACGGCATCTCTGAGCATACAGCTGTCCAGGTCACCAGCCAGCCCTGCACACCCCAGTTGCACACATGAGGAGCAGATGGCAAAATGGACAGTCCCCCGAACCCTGAGACTCAGCACTGTAGGAGAGAGACTGCCCAACTCCCCCGTCTGCTGCGTGCACACTGACCTGAGGCTCCTCCGGCTCTTTCTCTGGATCTGTCTCTCGGGGTCCAGCCAGAAGGACTAGGGTCAGAGCGAGGGCCCCACAGGGCAGATGAGGAGTTGACCTCTAGAAGATCCTTCTCAGGTGACAGCCCCAAAAGTCACTGGGCAGCTCTGGTCTTTGTCCGGGGTCGGCATCCATCAGCCCTGTTTGGGAGGCTCATCAGAGATCCGAGTGTGACCTCAGACTTGCCCCATGGGCCAGTGTGGGCTTCAGTTCCCGTGTCTGTTACGTGTCCGAGTTAGAGCAGGCTTGCCCACTCGCAGTAGTGTCGGAACAGGCTGCCTGGACCAAGAAGTGAGGCCTTCCTTGTGTCCTTTTCCTTCCTTTTGAAACCAAAACTGGCACTGGCCTCTTCACACCAGCTGTGCTGGTTGGGACCTGGGGGAGAGAGTGCTTGGAAAATCAGTGACGTTCCCCCAACCGGCCCCCACCCCATTTATATCTTGTTCCTTGGACTTTTATGCCTCACCAGGCTGTTCCCCCCAGCATGGAACTCTGTCTCTGCATTTCTACCCGCTCAGCTTTCCCTCGGGTGACTAAGAGTAGCCCTTACGAGCGCAAGTGACCTTTCCCAGCCTCTGAGTCTGACTCCCTGAAGTTGCCTATGGAGAGCAGGCACTGGTCTCGTGGTCCACCCTGGCTGGGAATAAGGGCTCTAGGCCAGGAGACACCTAGGTACCAGGAGGAGAAGCTGCCAACAGGGACCACCCCCTGTCCCGCCCATATCACAGTTGAAATTGATGGGGCCCACAGTCAGCATTCATGTGGCCAAGGATCCGTCCTGTGTGGGCCCCTCCCCCTTGGATGGAGCTGCGGCCACTGGGTCCTGGAGGCTGGGTGCGCTGTGTCCCCCCAGGCTCTGTGACAGGTCTGAGGTGCTCACCACAGGTAGTTATCAGCTGTCTGCTTGCTCGATATTTATTTTCAGTAAAGGGAACCCAGGCACAGTGCTGACTTGTTATCTTGTCTCTGTTGGTGCTGTCTGTTTGTTTTCTTATCCCGAGGCTTTTAGTCTGAGGGAGGGAAGCCCACCCCGCCCTGCCCGCTGTCTCTGAGGCATCCTCCCCTCACTGTTCGCTTCTCTCTCTCTCTCTCTCTCTCTCTCTCTCTCTCTCTCTCTCTCTCTTTTGGTTTTTCGAGACAGAGTTTTCTTGTGTTGCTTTGGCTGTCCTGGACTCACTTTGTAGACCAAGCCGGCCTTGAACTCACAGCGATCCACCTGCCTCTGCCTCCCAAGTGCAGGGATTAAAGGCATGCGCCACCATGCCTGGCCCACTGTCAGCTCCTCTTAATGACCTGTGAGTGGTATTTGCCTTCGATTCCATTTCAGCTATGCTAAAGACCATGTGTATGCCCTCCTTTGTAAGCACAGTCTAGCTTGCACAGGCACCGTTGATGCCCAATGCCAGGCTTTCTGGTTGTGTGATCCTTGGCTGCCTCCTGTGCTATGAAGTGGGCACTAGGAGGCCTGTCTGTTTCGGTGGCTGAGCTTTAACCTGCGGGTCTCTGACACTTACAAGCAAGGAAATTGAGGCTCATTGAGACCAAAAAACTTGACAGGTGACCGAGCTTGGAGCCATTTGTCCACGTGACTAAGACACACACTGAGCAGCCTGTATCACACAGATGTGAGTCCCGACCCGCCCTATCGGTTCCCTGTGGGTGGTGAAGGAGGCTCAAGTTCACTGGTTTAGCATGAAAGGCACTTGTGAGATCTGCCTGGCCACACCACGGGCCTCACCTGTATCCCCCAGGTAGCCAGGAACCCCTAAAGTACCAGGTTCACCCTGGGCTGTGAAGGTCCCCTGCCGCTGGCCTGTGGGGACTGGGCCTTTGTGTGCAGCCTCTAACATTTTCTATTTAAATGCAAATTCTGACTTTTCCTTGGCAGCAAGCTAAAGTTTTTTACACTCAAATGAGGGTCAGGATTATAATTTATCCACAGGCCTTTTCTAACAATTATTATTTATTCAAGGGGGAGGACAGAGACTCTGGAGCCAGGGAGAAGGGGCTCCACTTGGAGCCCCTGGGAACAGCTGGCAGAGGCCTGGGTCTCCTTCCTAAGGAGGAGGAGGAGGAGGAAGAAGAGGAGGAGGAGGAGGAGGAAAGGAGGAGGATCAAGCAGAGAGGCGGGGTCTCCCTAGGGCGACAGAGGGATGTGAGCCCAGAGGCAACACAGACTGCTGACTCAATGACATTTGGAGTCTGGTGTGGGTGACTTGAGATTGACCCACTCTGACGATAATGATGACAACGTGGGCTGCCATAGGCTGGGGGATAGTGGGGACCCAGAGGAGGGCCCTGGGCCAGCGTGAGAGCCCAGGAGGGCTTCCTGGAGGGGGTGACAATGGCTCACAGACTCCCAGGATGCTGAATACTCTGCCAAGCTACTCATACCCTGGTGTCACCTATGAGGGAGAATAAGTTAAACCCATCCATGCAATAACTGTGGTTTCCAGAGAAGAAATAGATGTTTATGCTGTCTGAGATCAGTCAGTGATGTGTTTTAAATCACAGCAGAACACAACCCAGATACTCAGCAGAGAGGGGCCAGGTGAGTGACTGATGCCGAGCCACGTGATGGAATATTAGGCAACCGTGTAAAAGGTTAAGTGCTTTATATGTAATAGAGATGATTCCCGACTCACGGGAAGGCGCAGCCAGTGTGTGTGTGTGTGTGTGTGTGTGTGTGTGTGTGTGTGTGTGTGTGTGTGTGTGGTGTTTGCAAAATGCTACAGGCAGCTACTATTCAATATAACCCAAACAAAAATGTGGTGGAATTTGTCCATGACTGGGTCGGTCGCAGAGGCCAAAGCACAGAGATGGGAGGAAAGGACAGGCCTGCAGTGTCTGTGTTCTGAACCCAGTGAGTGTGGACTAACCCACAAGCTGAGCTTAGAAAATAAAATTTCAAGCTTCCCAACTGAGGGGTCAGGAGGTCAGCAGCCTCCCCAACCCATCCTGGTTTTAAGGGACACCAGTGTCACGGCCCTGGGGCTTTGCTGGAGATCAGCCGACCTAGTCTAGGTGTAATCACAACACGCCTTGACTGGTTATGACAGGCCTGGCCAGTACTGTCCGCTCGTGTGCCTGAGAGCCCAGTAAGTTGGGGTGTCGCAGCCCCTGCAATAGCGGGAGGCCAGGATGGGGCACAGCAAGAACGCTGGTGCATGCTGGGAGAGGCTAGGGAGGCTCTTTAGAAAAGAGCGTTAAGACGGCTATGAAAGGACGAGGGGACAGGGAACCGTACGCTCCTGGCTGAGGGACAAGGGAGAAGGGGACTCAGCGGTGGACTAGAGACCACAGGACTCAGAGATGAGTGAGGCCAGAACAGACTGTGAGGGTCCTGGGATGGGTGCCATTGGCCAGCTGTGAGCAGCATGGTGCCCCTCTGCTCTGCGAATCAGGAAAAGGCATCGTGGTTAGAGTTGGGGCTCACTGCGGGTGACCTGTCAGGATAAGGAGGAGGGGGTAGGGAGAGAGGCAGCAGAGGCGGGGTGGGGGTATGGGATGGGGTGAGGGTGGGGTAGGAGTTAGCGGCTTTCTGCTTGTGCCAGAGGTCAGGGTAACTGTACTTACTCAGCACTGGGGGAGGGGAGGGAAAGAGGCCTCCTGGGAGGTTGCGTACCATAGTCTAAGAGAGACCAGCCTGGATGGGGTGGCCAGTGCAGAGCTAGTAGCTGCCCACTGAGACTGTTGCGGGGGAGATAGGTTGAGTTCCGCTTTGAGGGAACCTAGCATAACGATTGATATCAACTCATGGGTCTCCCATGAGTCAGTGGGTCTAGGCTGGCCTCCCTGACCTCTGAACCAAGCAGAGTCTGCTCTCTCGAGTTGAAAGGTTAGTATCTTTACCAACACCCAGCACCCGGTCCTCACAGGACACACAGACACGGCTTGCCCATCCCTCCCTGAGAAGGAGGAGGTTGTCAAGCCTTTCTCCTCTATACATAATTTAAAAGCCAGCACATCCGCGGAGATGTCCACAGCCTGGCTGGGCCGAGGCAGGATGGGAGACAGCGCTGGGAGCCGCAGATAAGGGGCCGCTGCAGACAGCCTGTCGCTCAGCCTATTAGACATTGCTTCAGCCCTCCCCTCCCCTGCTCATTAATACTCAGGGTGAATAGAACACTGAATAAAAACCAGCCCGGCCACAGACGGAGGATTGAAAGGTAACTGTCAACAGGAGCATTTGCTCCACAAAGGCACCAGCTTCACGCTCAGCAAGTGATGCTGGCCTGTGTCTCCACAGCTGCGTTTTCCAGAGATTGTGGGTGGGTGTTTTTTTCTTTTTTCTTTTTTCTTTCTTTTATCCTTTCTGGGTTTTTTTTATTTATTTATTACCATACTTTTGGAAAGTTTGTGTTCCCTGTGCTGTGTGCCCACTCCTGAGTGTATGTGTGTGCACACGGCCACGTGTGTGTATCTGTGTGATCTTTCTGCTCTGTGCTCACTCCTGTGTGTTTTGTGTTCTCTCTGCTGTGCACGCACTCCTGTGGGTATGCACACGTGTGTGTGCATCAGTCTGTGACACTCTTCATTCACAAACACTGCATTTGTCTGTTCCTGGTCTGACAGGTCCATCTTTCAGAAAGTAAAATAGGTGAGCCACAGAACAAATGGATTCTGGGAAATGACGTGTCATAAGAGGACTGGGAAGTGGGGAAGAGGGAGCAGGGGTGGGAAGAGGGGGGGACATATAGCTGGGACCCCACCCTGGCCTCTGCCTCAAGGAGCAGTTGGGGAGAGGCATACTTCTCTGATTTGTCCACACCCTCCTACTCAGGGACTTTATATGAGCTGTGGGTATTCAAAGAGGGGCTGTGCATACACACTGGCCCAGCGGTCACCCAGAATTCTGCTGTGAAGACTTGTCCCTGAGAACTCAAAGCCAGCGCCCCAGACGGCCAAGAACACAGCCCGACAAGGCAGGCGTTTGGAAGAAGACAAGCCTGGGGTAAAATATCAGAAGACCGCTTCCGTGCCCTCAAGTAAGTCGGCATGAGTTGAGGGAGCGTTCACAGGACTCAGGGGAGTCGGGGGAAGCCTGGGGCAGAGCATGGTGGGGGCGTCATCACTGCCACTGAGCAAGTCAATTTCCATTCTCTTCCCTCAGTTTCACTCATCTGTGAAATGGGCTGTTAGGATCTCTTTCTTCCAAAACCTTGCTCTCAATCACGAGGCAGCGGCTCACTGCAGAGAGGAACGGTGTGAAGCCAGGGGGGATGTCTACCGCTCACACGGCAGAGCAGCCGAAGCGGTGTGAAGCCAGGGGGGATGTCTACTGCTCACACGTTCACACGGTAGAGCAGCCGAAGCGGTGTGAAGCCAGGGGGGATGTCTACAGTTCACACGTTCACACAGCAGAGAAGCCGAAGGGGGGATGTCTACAGTTCACACGTTCACACGGCAGAGCAGCCGAAGCGGTGTGAAGCCAGGGGGGATGTCTACAGTTCACACGTTCACACGGCAGAGCAGCCGAAGCGGTGTGAAGCCAGGGGGGATGTCTACCGCTCACACGTTCACACGGCAGAGCAGCCGAAGCGGTGTGAAGCCAGGGGGGATGTCTACCGTTCACGTGATCGCACGGCAGAGCAGCTGAAGCAGAAAGTCAGGGTTCCACGAAACACCAGAGAGAACTGGGCACAGTGGAGACTCCGCAGAGCGCAGACTACAGGGAGTAAGGACTAGTAAGTTGCCAGGAGAAATATCAGGCAGGAAAGCAGGCTGCTAAACAGCTCAGCCGTTGCATGCCTGGGCATTCATCCCAAAGAAACAAAGACTTATGTTCCCATAAAAAAAAAAAAAAACCTGTACAGAAGTGTTTATAGCAGTTTTATTCACAGAAGCCCAAACCTGGAGCCAACCCTCACGCTTTTCAACAGGTAAACAGAGACAAACGGAGGAACCACTGTGCTGGGGAATACTACTCAGCCAGGAAAAGGGAGAGTCACTGATAAACACAGTAACCTGGGTCTCCTGAGACTCACAGTGGGTCAAAAATGCTCAAACTCCACAAGGTCGGAGAGGGCGCTTCTGCCCATCTGCCTTCCTGACGTGCGGAAAGGATGGAAGCAGAGAGACCGGAGGCTGCAGGAGCTCGGGCAGGCGAAAGGGTGCGCACAAGGGAACACAGCCACCCTGTGCCAGTGGAAACGCATGGTGCCATGACAGAGCTGGCTCTCACCCACCAGGGTTAGCGTGCCATCTCCAGGGCCTGCCAGGTGCCACTAGTGGAAACTGAGGAAGGGCTGCGTGAGAATTCCGTGTCCTTTCTGGCAGCTGTGAGTCCCGCTGTGCGTCGGACAGAAGGGTGACCACCTACAGGACCGTGCCTGTCATGTGACTGGGGTACCTGCGGGCAGAGTTCCAGGTCCCTTTGTCACCCTCTACCTCCACTCTCCTCAAGGCATGCCCACAACCTGTGGGTTGGTGGGCTGTGGACGTGGTGTCCACAGACGTAGCTCTGCACTGCGTCCTGCTTGTCGCCAGCCTTGACCTTGCAGAATGCCAGGCTCTCTGTGCGTGGACTTGTATGACCGGTGGCCATCTAGACCTTGTAAGCATTCTAGGCTGGAAGGGAATGGACAAGCCAGGTGACACTGGGGCAGGTGTGCCCGGAACACTGGAGTCCACACATAACTCCCTCCTGCGTCGGGCCATGCCCTTCCACACTCACACCCCACCACGGGCGCTCCCATCCCATGCCCTGACACATCACCTGATGCTTCCTGTCTGTTTTCACAGCTGAGTCCAGAGTCCCTGCCTCACACAATAGGGCTGCACCAAGCCTAGCAGAGAGTTCTAGAAGCCCCCAAGTCTGGGACCACCCAGGCCTCAGGACATCCTGGAACCTGGTCAGACACCAAGCAGTTCCTTGTAAATGGAAAACTACTGTGCCAGTTAACAGATGAGTCAAGGGACATTCGCATTGCTGGTCAAGCATTATTTAAATACTGGACTTATCTACAAGGAAGTTTCTGGAAGAGACGGGGAGGAAGACAGGTCTCCCCTGTATAAATGGCTGTCCCAGCCTACCAAGACCTAGAGAGAGCAGAAGATTCCTTCCTCACAGAGATGTGAGGCAGCCCCTGCCAGGACACCTCCCCCACAGCTTCCAGGTCTGAGTGAGTCCTTCCTCCCACTGAGTTCTTGTTTAGGGTTTTACCACAGCACCTCATGACAGCACACACCCGGAATCTCCACTGCGCTACCCACAGGGCGCAGCAACACTGGACCCCTCACCCCAGGGCACACAGCAGAGAGACACTTTTCCTGTCTGGGATTTGACCTAATACTCACTTGACCTTGACTCCATCCCCTCAGCACCTTCCTACATGGATTTTTGATAAGAACACTCTCAAACCACTACTGATTCCTGGGAGTCCTGAGTGAGGGGTTACAGGACCCCCAGTCACAACTATAAAATGTATGATACAGGTGGGGAGGAAGAAAATGTCAGAAAAGGATGATAGTGCTTAAGGCCAGGGCTGAGAAGGCTGAGGACAAGGAGGAGGAGGAGGAGGAGGAGGAGGAGGAGGAGAAGAGGGGGAGGGAGAAGGGGGGAGGGGCAAGAGGAGCCAAGAGATTGAGGAAGGGTAGGAAGGTGAAGCAGGAACCGACCAGCTGCCCCACACCTCCTCCCTGAGAGCATTGCTCGCCATTGCTGTCCTTGCCCATGTGTCTCCCAGCTCAGTGCTGGGCACAGAACACTGCTGCCTTGGTTTCTGAGACAGTTTCTCATGTAGTCCCGGCTGGCCTTGAACTCACTCTGTAGACAAGGACAACTATGAACGTCCTCCTGACTCCACCTCCCCAGAGGGTGGGGAAGGTGCAGGGATCCTGACAGGCATCACCACACCCAGTTAATGGAGTACCGGGGATTGAACCCAGGGCTTCGCAAATCCTAGGCAAGTTGACCTAGATCCAGTGACTGTTTTCCTAAAGCCTGGACACTTGGTGAGAGGCGTGCATGCGGAGTGAGTCCTCGCCCCAGAAGGCTGTGGGTCACCTGGGCTTGTTTCCAGGCTCTGTGCCATCCTTGTTTCGGAATCCTACAAACATTGCTTTCCTCACTGCCCCGAGCCTCAGTTTCCCCACTTTGAAATAAGAAGGGTCACACTCTCTAGCCAGAGCTCACCTTGGGCTCTTTCTTGCATATAATCCTGTTCAAACTGTTCTCTTAAGCAGGGCCACCAGAGCACAGGACTCCTGGGACCTTGTTCTCCACTCACAGGCACATCTGGTGATTTGTTGGAGTGAGTGTGACACCCTCAGCCTCAGCTCAGGATGTCTCAGAAGTGCCCAAGACAAATGCAGCCTGAAGGGAGGTGACCATAACAAGGGCTACCTGTCAGATTCTGGGTATGGTAGCCATGGGGGGAATCCTGGGGTCCACTCATTCCCAAATATCACTTACCATGGCTAAGAGTGACTCTCACCAGGCATAGGCTTAATTGACACTGCATGCATGCATGGATGGATAGGTGGATGCACGCATGGATGGATAGGTGGGTACATGCATGCATGGATAGGTGGGTGCATGCATGGATGGATAGGTGGGTGGATGCATGGATGGATAGGTGGGTGCATGCATGCATGGATAGGTGGGTGGATGCATGGATGGATAGGTGGGTGCATGCATGGATGGATAGGGGGGTGGATGCATGGATGGATAGGTGCATGCACGCATGGATGGATAGGTAGGTGCATGCATGGATGGATAGGTGGGTACATGCATGCATAGATAGGTAGATGCATGCATGGATGGATAGGTAGGTGCATGCATGCATGGGTAAGTGGATGCATGCATGGGATGGATGAATACATGCACACACGCACAGATGGAAGGACAGATGGATGGATGGATGGATGGATAGGTGAGTGGGTGGGTGCATGAATGGGTGGATAGATGGATGGGTAGATGCGTGGATGCAAGGACAGATAGACAATGCATGCACTGTATAGAGGCATGGATGGTCAAGCAGATGGTTGGATGGACATGTGCATGCATGTATATGCATAAATAGTTGGGTGTATGACTAGATTCTTGGTTGGACAGATGCGTGAGCAGGTGGTTGGGTGGGGGAATGGACACATAACTGGTTGTTGGGTTGGGTAGATGCATGGATGGATGGACGTATTATGGTGTGGTGCTCAATTCCATTGTTGAGTTAATTGGATTGGCCATTTTTAGGGCATTAGAGAAGCACACCCCATATGTAGCTGTAAGAATACTTCCAGATAAATTAACAGAGGAAAGACACATGCCCTGAGTAGGCCATGATGTCCCACTGGTGGGGCCTCCACGCTGACGGGAGAGATGAGGGAGAGCTAAACACCTCTACGTGGCTCCTCATCCACTGAGTCTGACATCAGAAACCCCCAGAGCTGCCTCTGGCTTTCACACCTCAGATCTCCTGGCTCACCTTGGTTTCCAGAATCCCTTGCCCTGTGAAACCTGCCCATCTGGGAGGTAAAGCAAGCGGGCGGAACATGCACCTCCTCTCAGAGGGCTGTGGCAGAGCCCACATCAGCCCCGCGCCCCGTCGAGACCCCACAGCACACACAGGACGGCTCAGAAAATCTGTAGGCTCCAGGACAAACATCAAAGCCCGCAGCGCCCCGACCCTGAGGAGAGCAAGGTTGTGGAAGCAGAAACTGGAGCCGTACATCTGCTTCTCCAGCCACCGTGCCCACCAGCAGGGCTTGGGCTCCCTGGGGTTCTAGGAACTTCCCACAACTTCATGACTCAGGAAAGCATTGGCATAAGTGGGAGGCTTCAGTGGTAGCCAGCTCCTGGCATCCTTGACTGAGGAGGGGACAACGGCCACACCAGAGGCCTTTTCAGCACGTGAGAATGAAGGAGAGATAAACCTGTTTTTGTTATGACCCCAAGTGTGGGATGGGGAACAGTCTTGTGATAGAACAGGTGAGGTTAAAACCACCTTGTGTGGGAGCTTGATTGTTGCCAGCTGAAAAGATCCGGTGAGCAGACTCTGGGAGGAGATATATAAATGAGCCCAGAACTGGAGGCGGGGCCATTTGGAGACTTGCGATAGTTTTGGCTGTTCATTGCTCCACTTCCAAGACACTCCTAGAGAGAACTGCTCTAGGGAAGGCTTTGGGGCTCCGGGCTCCTGCTGAGGCTCTGGGTTCTGGTTACTCCAGGTTCCAGCAGGAGAAATCCTGCTAATTATGCCAGGAAAATCATTCCTCAGAACTGATATCCTTACGGTTTTGTTATTGTGTTCTTTAATCCTCTTTTCCTATTGTTTAGGTTAGCTGGGTTATAAGCGACATACACTCGGTTAATAAGCTCGTAATAAAATATATCCATTAAGAAAATTGAGCCTACAAGAGAAATTCAGCCCTCCATCCATGCAAGCCCCATGAGCACTGGAGAGAACCATTCTCCAAGCACCTGGGACGCTGCTGGGGGGATTTTTCCCATTCACAACCATTCCATCCCAAACTCCACACGGTACCCACGGACAACCCCATCCAGCCCTCTCAGAATAATGCCACAGAAAGCCCCTTCTCCAGTGTCCTCCAGCAGGGCCCCAGGATACAGCTCTCAGGATAACAGGATGATCCCTGAGTGTGAACAGCAGTAGGGAGAGAGGGTGAAGAGCCCAGAGGAGAATCTCTCGCTGTCAACTGGTGGTCTATTTCTCTGATACCATTTGCTTGTATACAGATAAGGAGTTATCTTAAATGGCCATGTCTTTCTCAATTTGTCCTTAACAGTCAATCCCATTTTCCTCCTATGATACTATCTAGGCAGGATGAGAAATGCATTCAGTAATCCCCTGGGATCTTCATATATCAATATCAAATGGTCTGAAATTGACCTGGTTTTAAAAAAAAAAAACACACAGTCCTCCAGCCAGCAAGCGGCGGGGAAATCAGAAGGGAGCAAATTTTTGGTGCTCACCGCGCTTGGCGGAGGTTGGGGGCTCCCAGCACCAGAGCCTGTGTTTTCTTGGGCCTGGAAGAGAACAAAGCATCCTCTGGAGAGTTCTTCTGGATGAGGCCAATGGTGAGGTCTGGGCACCGCAGGGGAAGCTCTGAGGTCCAGGGGCAGAGCTTAGACCTGGAGACATCCTTCATAGGACACCCCGGTCACCCCGTCACCGTGCCCATCCTTCCAGACCTTTCCGCCAGCTTGGCTGGTAGTGACTTAGACCGGAGCCCTGCCCACCAGCAGCCATGGAGCTCGATGGGGCGGCAGTTTCTTCCTGCTTCCATTCCAAAGCCTCCAGGACTTACTCCACTCGCAGTCAGGACGGAAGCAGCAACCAAAATCTTCTTTATTTCACTCGATTTCATCCCCGGGGAGAACCTTCATTTGAGACGATGAAATTAACTCCTGGGGTGCTAGACGAACTTCCCAAAGCTGTGCATGGTAGAGCTGGGGGAAGGGGAGGGGGAACATCAAGCTCCAAACCCAGAAAAATCTGTTCTTGGCCACTGCGGTCTAACTAAGCGAACACTTGGTCTGATGGTTCAGGCAGGAGGTGGGAGAAGGGAGAAGGGCAGAGGTAGGGAAGGGAAGAAATGAGGGGGAAGTGGAGGAGGGGCTGGGGGGGGAGACTGGGATCCTGAAGTCAGACCCAAGCACCCTGCATACCTTGGGGACAGAGAGAGGAAGGTGAAGTCCCATGAGGGGGCAGTCAGGACTGAGCCAGCCAGGCTGAGAAGCAAGAGCCATGGCTCCTCGCTCCTGTCCCATCCTACTAGGTGGGATCACACAGGTGGGGAGGATGTGGGGCCCCCTCTAGAGAGGAGGCAGCCCAGGAGCCAGGAACAGAGTACAGAGGAGTTTAATCCAGAACATGGCTGCTCTGGCAAGGGATCACACCGGGGGGGGGGGGGGGGGGCGGGGCTAGAGAGATGGCTCAGAGGTTAAGAGCACTGTCTGCTCTTCCAGAGGTCCTGAGTTCAATTCCCAGCAACCACATGCTAGCTCACAACCATCTACAATGTGATCTTCTTCTGTCATGCAGGTTGAGCACTCATACACATAAAATAAATATTTTAGAGAGAGAGAGAGAGAGAGAGAGAGAGAGAGAGAGAGAGAGAGAGAGAGAGATAGATCACGTCCAAACACCTTCTAGGTCTGTGTGATCCGGCTGGAATGCAGACATGCCTTTAATCCCAGGAGACAGAGGCAGGCAGATCTCTGAGTTCAAGGCCAGCCTGGTATAGAGCAACTTTCAAGTAAAGAAAAGCTTAAGATTTTTAGGTGGTGGTACATGCCTTTAATCCCAGCACTCAAGAGACAGAGCCAGGTGGATCTCTGAGCTCTAGTCAGTTCTGTTGAAAGTGAGGTGAGACACAGTGCAATGGAGTGGAGTCTGTGGCAGTGCAGTTGGTAGAGTTCAGAGGCTGTATTTCCCGGGACAACTTTACAGAGGCAGGCTGAAGAGAGAACAAACCAAACACAGGTAAAGACAGAACAAGCCAGAGACTGAGAAGGAGCCAGAAGATTAGAACAGATTGCTGGAGGTTGTTTGAAGCCAAGCAGAGCTATTCATTGAGAAACTGAGAGAAGCCAGATTGAATCAGTCAGCTTGGAGAGGGGTTTTGGGCCAGAACTGCTGAGTTAAACCAGCCAGCCGGAGTTCAGAAAGAGCTAGAAAAGGTGAGATTAATCAGCAGTAAGTCTCACAGGCTGAAATCATCCTAAACCTAGGTTAGATTGTATGGATGATGGAAGCTTCCAGGACTAGGCCAATGTTAGCAGACAGAGACAGTAAACCTCAAAGACAACAATTAAATCAGGAAAATAAAAGTTACTTTTATAATCAAGCCTCCTCTCCCCACCACAAAAAAAAGGGGGGGGGGGGGAGGAAGACATCTCTGTCTCCAAGATGACGCCCAGAAACGTGACACAGGCTGAGGACAAGCTCCACCAGCGTCCTTGAGGATGTGCAGCGGTTCCCTCTTCAATTCTCACATGTTGGGACCCAGAAAACAAAGAACAAGAGTGACCCTGGGTGGTTAGAAGTGCAGTGCAGCTCCCAGGCCGGTCAGCTGCTCACGGAGCAAGGCCCGTCCCCATTCCAGAAGGATGGCCACAGGTCAGGGGTGGCAGGTGGTTCCTTGGTTGGTCGGTTCCCAGTGCTTGGGATGTAACTGCCTCATGGATAGATGGACAGACAGGAAGACCAGGTGGATGCATCTCATCCCTCAGGAAAGCACGGCTCATCTCTCCCACCCGGGTTCTCACCCTGGAGCTGCTCAGCTCCTTCCAGAGAAATCACTGTGTCTCCCAGTTCTCACAGCTCTCCAGTGTGGGAGGAGCTAGGACCAGGAGTCCACCAACAGAAAGGCTGTGAAACCGAGAGAGGATCAAAGTGAGTCTCACCCTGAATTCCTGGTGGGGGCAGAATAAAAAAAAAAATAGGTCCCAAAGACAGCTTGTGCAGGCCAGGCTGGGGGCAGGGCATGGCTCTTTTCAGGCGAGCACTGTCAGAACCAAGCAGAACATTCACTGGATACCAGGGTGAGAGGCCTGTCAGCGTCTTCCAGGGACCACAGCAGCCCACCTGACCAGAGACTTCGCCCCACAGGAGAGAGTTAAGGAGTCCTTCAAACTGCCCAAGGCCAACCTGGAAGTTGAACGCAGAAGCCAGGCACTCTTTACTCACCGTGCTGCATACTCAAGGCTGTACTAGGTGGGGGCACGGGTACAAGCAGAGCCTCCACCATCCAGACAAGCAGGCGCTGGGTACAGGTCTGTGAACAGATGTGTGCACTGTGGTGTGAGCAGATGTGCACGGGGAGGGAAGTGCGGGAACCGAGGCTGGAGATGCGTGCAAGGCTTCCTGGAGTTGTCACGATGTAAGGCTCGAGCGGCAGTAGTAATGGCTGTGTTTACCAGAAGGTTCCCAGGAAATGGGTGAACTGACCCCCAAACAATGTTTTCCAGGGTAGTCAAGTTCTGGCCAAACAACATACAGCACAGTGCTCCGCCTCTCACCAGGCGCACTCCAGCTGCACTGGCTCTCCTCTCACAGCATGAATGCTCTTGGATCTAACTGCCCTAGGACCTTCCTGTGTGCTGTCCTCCCTGCCCAGAAAAGCATCCCCCACCTCTCATGTGATCAGCTTCCTCTCTCTGAGAAACGCTTTCCCTGCTCATCCCTATGGGGCAAAACAGTCACCTCCCAGTTCTTCAAGCTTATGTCCTAGGAGAAAGGTAAGGTTTTAGCCTGTGCACACATCTGTGTCTTGGCTTGTCTGACCCATCTGTCTCTTAACGTTGTGGGGTGCTGAGGGGAAAGGATGAGAACCACCTGCTACAGTAACTGCTTGGCCTCGGTACCCAGCACACAGTAGGTACACAATATAGAGCTAGATGGTTGGGTGGATGGATGGATGGATGGGTGGATGGATGGATGGGTGGATGGATGGGTGGATGGATGGATGGATGATGGATGGATGGGTGGATGGATGGATGGGTGGATGGGTGGATGGGTGGATGGATGGGTGGATGGATGGATGGGAGGATGGATGGATGGATGGGTGGATGGATGGGTGGATGGATGGATCGATGGATGGATGGATGGATGGATGGATGGATGGATAGATGGATGAATAGATGGATGGGTGGATGGATGGATGGATAGATGGATAGATGGATGGGTGGATGGATGGATGGATGGATGGATAGATGGATAGATGGATGGGTGGATGGATAGATGGATAGATGGATGGATGGATAGATGGATGGATGGATGGATGGATGGATGGATAGATGGATGGATGGGTGGATGGATGGATGGATGGGTGGATGGATGGATGGGTGGATGGGTGGATGGATGGGTGGATGGATGGGTGGATGGATGGATGGATGGGTGGATGGATGGATGGATAGATGGATGGGTGGATGGATAGATGGATGGATAGATGGATAGATGGATGGATGGATGGGTGGATGGATGGGTGGATGGGTGGATGGATGGATGGGTGGATGGATGGATGGATGGGTGGATGGATGGATGGGTGGATGGGTGGATGGATGGGTGGATGGGTGGATGGGTGGATGGATGGATGGGTGGATGGATGGATGGATGGGTGGATGGATGGATGGGTGGATGGGTGGATGGATGGGTGGATGGATGGGTGGATGGATGGATGGATGGGTGGATGGATGGATGGGTGGATGGGTGGATGGATGGGTGGATGGATGGATGGATGGGTGGATGGATGGATGGGTGGATGGGTGGATGGATGGGTGGATGGATGGATGGATGGATGGATGGATGATGATGGATGGGTGGATGGATGATGGATGGATGGATGGGTGCATGAATGAGTGGACAGATGAACACGTATGTAGGCAGGTGAACACGTGGGTGGATGACTACTACACCAGGAAGACCACTTGTGGTCAGAGGACTTGGACACTGAACTTTGCTGTGTGGTTGTGAGAAACCATGTCTGGTCACATGGGGTAGGATATACAGGTCATGACTATCATCCCCTGGTCTGTGACGGAGGGAGCTGCAGCTGGCTTCCCAGAGATGCATTCCTGCTGAAACTGAACGTGATTTGACGTCTACTGGACTGAGAGAACAGCACCCATAGGGTGGGCTCTTCCGTGTGGGGTGTTTTACCAAGAGTGCCTTGCAGCAGTACCTCTGTGATGGGAAGGTACACGTTTAAAATTAAGATAGCAGGGGCTGGAGACGTGGCTCAGTGTCTGAAAGCACTTGCTACTCTACTGGGCTCCAGGGGAACCAGGCAAAATGCCCATACACAAAATAAAAACAAATAAATCTAAAACACCGCTGATCCCTTAGGCCTCATCCCTCTAAGCTGGAACCTTTAAAGTCTCCAGAATATGTGTCTGCATTCTTACCTGCATTCCCACAGGCTTGAGCCCCAACCCCTGTCTCTTTTGGTTAGTCGAGAACCAGGAATCAAACTGAGCCAAACAGCAAGCCACCGACAAGCTGCCCATACCTCAGCCCTCAGCCCAAACTCGCTCTTGGTCCCTGAGATGTGGATCAGCCCAGCGCAGCCCTTCCTCTGAGACCCAGAAGATCTCTCTATCCACAGTTCCAAAGAACTTGGGCTGACCCCATCCCTACAGACTGGCTGAGTCATGGTGACCCTGTTCTTCATGGGCGCTGAGTCAGGGCCAGAAACCTGTAAACTTGGTCCCAGCATCACTCATGGGAGGTGGAAGGTACAGACACATGTTTTGTTTTGTGGGGTTGTTTTTTTTTTGTTGTTGTTGCTGTTTTTGTTTTTGAGAGAGAGAGAGAGAAAGAGACTGACTTGGTCCCTGCAGCCATCTGATGCTATGTGATGGAGACAGTCTTCCAACTGCCGAGAAAACCACAACGCCGTCACAGCCACACACCTTCATCTTTGCTGGATGCTCCAGCTTTCATCCCATGGAGAGCCTGGGAGCTCGCGGCTCTAGCTCTCCAGTGTCCCGGAGTAGAGACTCTGAGTGACTGGGTTCATCAGCAGCTAGGGCAGAAGGAGGAAGAATCTGGAGCCTTGTGGGAAGCCAGTGGGGCAAGTTGAGGTTCAGAGGATCCATTTCCACCTCTGCAGAACAGGGTCCACCCTGACCCCCTCTTGCCCTGGAGCCATGCCCAGTAGCCCTCCTCTGGCTCTCCCCAGGCTCCCGGGATGTCCCATGAGGAAGAACCGATGCCTGTCTGACACAGAGTAACACTGGACGGACACGTGATACACTCGATTTGCGCAGCCGGACATCAGATTAACCGTCGCAGCCTCTGTCTCCCTCTCCAGTGCGGCTGCAGCCACCTCAGGACCCGCTGGAGACAGAGAGACAGAGGCCTCCATCTGCAGAAACCACTCAAGCCAATGCCTACTTATCACTGCTTTGCGGTTATGAGTCTCAAGTCTTGGGGCTGTTTGTTTCACAGTTACAGACAGCTGACACACAGAGAGAAACGGATAGAAACACACCAAAAAAGACGATAATCAGTCAGTCCTCGGTATTTACTGCTCCTAGGTGCCAGCCAGACCCTGCTCGTGGTTGCTGTTCATTCCCTGGGTACACACCAACACGAAGCTGCTTTAACAGAAGGGCAAAGTGAGCTCAGAGACAGGAAGTGACTGGCCTAAGGGCACACAGCCTGAGTGAGGGACCGACCGTTGGCAGCTCTGTCAGGCTCTGAATTGCTTCACACCCTGCATTCCAGACATGAATATGGACCCCCTCCCATCCCTACCCCACCCCCACCCTATCATATAGTTACCTTCTAATGGGGTGTTTTTCCCAATAGGAAAGACGTCGGCAATCCTCCAGGGTAAGTCAGCTGAGACCTCAGCATCCCCGAATTCTTGGATGGCATCAGAGAACCACAAGCAAGAGAAAGAAAGAAAAAAAAAAAATCCCAGACCCTGGAGGGAACTCCGGAGCCCAGCAGGGACAGCTGGGCTGCTGTCTGCCTGCCGGAGCCGCAGGGGTTAAAGAGAAAGGCTGGCTTGAAGAAATTCTCTGAGCTGGCGTTAGAGCGGGGAGGAGAAGGCAAAATGCTTGTAAATTCCACCGGGGGAATTGGGCCCCGAATCGGCTCACCTTTCGTGGACACCCCCGCCGCCCCCGCCCCGCCTGAGAGGACAGCTGACCTTTGGAGGGAAATAATGAAAAGAAGAAATTCCTTGGAGAAAATAATGTGTCCGGGCCTCAGTAATGAGATCGGCTCCTTTCATGTTACCATGGCGACGGCAGTCATCTTATAATACAAACCCATGAATGGTCGGGGCGGGCAGCCTCACAGCCGAGGGGCCAGGGAGGGGGTTAGCCTCTTGCAGGCTGGGGTCAGGGGCCACCGGGCCTCATTTCCCCGAGAAGCAGCCTGGCTCCGGGGTCTCCAGAGCTGGGGGCCTGGGCCCGGCTGGCAGCTTGCACCATAGCCCTGGGTTCACGGGAACTTTGCAGCCTGCTGTTGGCAGCACCTTCCCGTGGCTAAGTGGCAGTGACCGCGACCGCGACAGACAGGCAACGCTGGGGTTGTTCTGCAGTTGCCTCACAAAGGAGGGATGGGGTCTCTGCTGTCAGATCGGGAAACTGAGGCACAGGCGGCAAAATGGCCCCCTTCTGGTACAGTTCTTAGGTCACAGCTATGTGAGACCCAGGCCCAGAACCTCTCCAGGCAACAGGAAGGCCGGAGGGAAAGAGGTTAGGAGCTCCTCTCAGACTGGCAAGACCTGTAGAGGACCACCTGTGTGTGAAACCGCTTTGTGCTGGGCTAGCCTGGTGGCAGATCGCCGCGGGGGGGTGGGGGGCGGGGGGGGCAGAGCAGAGGGGCATCCCAGTGGAGGTTGAGCTTTTCGTGCAATCGTGAAAACCCACAGGGCCCAACACAATAGAGCAAGGGTTTGCCAGCCCAAGGCGCCTGCCCAGTCATGGGAGGCGGAGACAGGAGGGTCGCTAGAAGTTCTCTGGCCAGCTCGCCTGGAGACCACACAGCACATAAGAGACATGGATCAATAATCCCAGCACTCGGGAGGCAGAGGTAGGCGGATCGCTGTGAGTTCGAGGCCAGCCTGGTCTACAAAGTGAGTCCAGGACAGCCAAGGCTACACAGAGAAACCCTGTCTCGAAAAACCAAAAAAAAGAAAAGAAAGAAAAAGAAAAAAAAAGAGAGAGACATGGATCAAATAAGGTGAAAGGTGAGGGCAGACACCTAAGGCTGCCCACTGACCTCCACACATATCAGCACAGGCGTACATACATGAATACACATGCATACATACACACATGCATACATACATACATACACACATGCACACACATATGTACACACATGAGCACACACATCACATGCATACACGTACATACAGAATTGTTTACAGTGTGTGCATGTGTGCACACGTATGTAACAGCAGGAAGGAGGGGGTGCACAGGGAATGTCTCTGTTAGAACTAAACCAATCTACCCCACTAAGGTGCCCACACACCCCATACGCTGCCCTGGACTCTGCATGGGGCAGTGCCCTTCCTGCAGGGTTGAAGATGGGTAACTGTAGTTCAAGGGCACGGCAGGAGACTGGGCGTCCTCCAATGGGCTTTGACAGAGACCGGGAAGATGAGAGCAGAGATCACAGGACAGGCAGGCGAGGCAGGAGGAGCTCAGGAGAAAGGCCTGGTAAAGAGTGGGAATAGAAAAGTGGATGCAACAAGGAGGTGGGGGGAGGGGCGCCTGCTGAGAGAAGAAGGCAGCAGGTGAGTTAAAAAAGGTGGCCCAAGGCTTCAGAGCCGCACACCTTGCCTCGTGACCTTGGGAGGATGCAGTCCCACGTGGCTTCCCGAGAGGTCCTGGGAGCAAAAGAGGGTGGGGATGCCCCTCGAAGAGTGAAAATGCAGCCCCCACCTCTGAGGGCCATTGTGGCCCTCTGTCTCCCCCTAACCCTTGGAAGCCCCTGGCCGTGGGAACCAGGCCTGTTCCCGCAGAGACCCCCAGGCAGAGATGTAGTGATGACATCGCTTAAAATAACAGCGTGGGTGAGCTTTTTATAGGTCTTTGTCTGACAGGACAAGTTATAGGGATTTCTGACTGCAGAAAAATTCAGATAGGCCAGTAGACGCATGCCTGCAAAGGCGCTGGGCGTGGCGCACATCTTGCAGACTAGGTTGTCGGCAGCTCGCTCGCCTCAACTTCCTCTTGCTTTTTGGGAAGGGGCCTCTGTGGCTCGGTGCTACCTGGACCACCAACCCATGTGGTCCCTCACTGAAGTCTCACAGGCCATCTGTCATCTCAAGGTGAGGAAACAGAGCCTGGGAGAGATCAGACATTGAGGTCAAGATAACCCAGTTTAGCTGGGCTGTGGTGGCGCACGCCTTTAATCCCAGCACTCAGGAGGCAGAGGCAGGGGGTCTCTGTGAGTTCGAGGCCAGCCTGGTCTACAAAGTGAGTCTAGGACAGCCAAGGCTACACAGAGAGAGAACCTGTCTGAAAAAACAAACAAACAAACAATAAAAGATCACCAGGCTTATGAAACACCCACCACCTGCCTCACTGGGAGCCTGGTCTCCTAAGCCTACAAGCCATTCCCGAGGCTCTGGTGTCTGTGCCCTTGACCTACAGCTTTAGAAATCTCAAGCAAGTGAGACAGTTGGACCCAGGGCGAGAAAAGAGTAAGTGTTGAGGCGGGGACTTTGGAAGAAGGAGGAGGAGAGGGTGGGGAAGGAGGGGGGTGAGGGAGGAGGAGGAAGAGGAGGAGGAGGAGGAGGAGGAGAAGTCAGTCCAGAGCAGCTAACAAGATGACAGCAGGTGTCTCTCTATCCCCTTGTGTGTCTGCTGCAGTAGATGGAGTTGCTTCACTGCGTGAGGAGCCAACCCAGCCCTAGCCTAGGTGTTCGCCATGACCTTGGGCTCCATGCCCCGTGGGCACTCGGGGGAACAGTCAGTCAGTTTCCTTTGATTCTAAGCACCATGGTGCCATGCCCACCTGGTGAGGCTGGCCCTGTCGCCAGACGCACAGACAGGGAAGCCCAGGGTCCAAAATGCAAAAGCCAGTCTCCAGTCTGACACAGCTTGCTCACACTCTACTGCAAGGACAGCCTGGTGACCCTGTGACCTCATCGGTGATAGTCCTCTCAACCTGGGGCTGGATGGTGTTGCACGGACGTCTAAGGGCTGTCTCAGCCCTCCCAGCCTTCCTGTTCCTGAGGAGCCTGTGGTGCTGAGAACATCTGGCCAGTTGGCCATAGCTGTAGCCAACATCTGGAAAGAGGAACGAGAGAAGGGAGAGAGGGCGAGAGGGGGAAACTGGGCCTCCCGGAGTCTGATGGACAGGACCCTGGACCTGCTCCAGATGGCCAGGTGAAAGCTGTAACTTCAGGTCCTGAAAGTGTGTGTTTGCGCATGCAGGTATACATGGTGTGTGTTTGTGCGCACATGTGCCCACACAGGAGTGCCTAGACATTTGTGCATGCGTGTGTGCTGGGCCCAGCGTGTGTGTCTCCATGTGCATTCTGTCATTGAGGAAGGGTGTGCTCACATATATGGCGTGTGTACAAATGTTCCTGTCTTCGTGGACAACTGCCTCTGTCTAGCTCTGCGGACCTGGATGAGCAGGAAAGGACGGCGGTGAAGCACCTTCCTAACCGTGTGACCCCGGGGCCAGGTCACACAACTCTGACGTGTTTCCTGCTGTGGCTCTGCTGGGGCAGTCAGGGGTACCAGCCAACCAAAGCCAAGCGGCTGGTCCTCATGCTCAGGCGCCTCTGCTGCTTGCCGTACAGGCCAGAGGCCCGTCTGCACCCCCTCCCCGCCCGCCCCCCACCCTGGGACAGCCTGCAGCAGGAATGTGGGATTCTATCTTCTCACAGACAGCATCAGCCACTCAGGGCCCTTTCTCTCTGGCTTGCAGCCAGGTTTAAGAGTTTTACAAAAATTCCCAAGACCTTTAGCCGCCTCGCCTTGAGAAGACTGGGCTGTCGGGTCGCAGAGAGTGAATGGCTGACTGCTGAAGGCAGGAAGCAAGCTCCTGTCTCAGCCCAGGGAGGTGCAGACCGGGGGCACAGAGGGGTACAGGACATTTCCCTCGGAGCCAAAACTGCTGCGTTTCATCGAGAGCCATGCAGGCACTTCTGCCCTAGGAACCAGAAGAAACAGTGAATGGGTAGTCGGTACTGAGATGGGGAGGGAACCAGAGCCACCGATGGGACTGTGTCCTCTACACTATGGCCCAGGAAGCTGTGTCCCTCCTACCACATCCAGAGCTTACTCAGGTTCAGACCCCAGTCCTGTCCTGTGCTCGCCGGGTACCCTCAGGAGCCTCCTAGCTTTTGTCTCTCTGAGCCTCAGGCCCCTCAACTTTAACAGGGGAATTACCATCACTGAAGAGCTGCCCCTGGGGACACATGGGACTGTGTCTGTGAGCTTGTCCCAGGCTCCTTCCACAACCAGGCAGGGCCAGACTTGTTGGAGGGACAAGGACACCCCCCAGATCCCAGAGTGAAGCTTCCAGACAGCTCAGCCTTCTCTGAGCTGCTCTCGCTTGGCCCCACGGCAGGAGCTGTGTCTCCTGTGTGGCTTCAGACAAGCCAGCAAACATCTCTGGACCCGGTCACTGCAGAAGACAGCTCAACTGGACCTTTTGTCACTGGGCCAAAATACCTAAAGTGAACAACTTCGAGATTCTGTTGGCTCAGGTTTCAGTTCAAAGCAGTTATGAAGAAGATGGGGGGGGAGATGGGGAGAGGAGAGGGGAGGGAAAGGGAGAGGGGGAGAAGGAAAGGGAGAGGGAGAGAGAGGGGGAGGAATAAGGAGAGGGAGAGGGAGAGAGAGGGGAGACAGGGAAGGGAGGGAGAGGGAGAGGGGTGCAGGTTTAGTTGGGGTGAGAATGGCAGCCTCTCTCCTTTTGGTTCTTTTATTCCAGATAAGGCCAGTAGACTATGGCGCCACGCACAGTCGGGACTGGTCCCTCTTCCCTTCTCTGGACCTGTCTGGACACACCCTCACCAGGACACTTAACTACTTGTCTGAGAACAGAATTCTGCACTGTCCTGGTCTGTTGTCTGTCACCACAACAAGATACCCAAGACTGGGCTGCTTGCTTGGCTCGTGGCTCTTGTTCCTGGTCTTGTATGCCACTACCCATCATGGGTCCCCACTCTCAGGACCCCTTTGACACCACCTCACCCCCCAAAGGCCCCACTGCAGACACCATCAGCATATGAATTAAGTGGTTAGGACTCTAACCCAAACCACATTCAGTTATAGCAAGGGCTTTTAATCCTGGGCTTGGGGGGGGGGGGAGGTGGGAGGGGTAGGGGCGGGGCAGGGGGGGGGAGCTTGGAAACGCAGCACACAACAGCAGCCCAACCAAACATGTTCTGAAGATTCTCAAGGGTGGCTTCCACCTTACAAACATCACTGTTGCTTCTAACCTGGGGGTCGGGTCCTGCCCTTGAGGCTGAGGCTGGATGTTGGGGTGTCAGGGTCCTGTTGCTAAAGCTGGGGTCTTTTCATTTTGTTAGTGAACTCGTACCACTTTAGGTTTTAAAAAAAAAAATGACACCGGGACGACCACGGCCAGGGCATCTCCTGACCCGAGGGTCAAAGTTAGGATCAAGCTGCGTAAGCCCTCTGCCTCAGTCTCCCCACTTCGGAGGAAATGGACATGATGAAGCCCTTCACCTGCCATGGGCAGGATACATGCGAGCAAGGCTTGAGAGGCCCCGGGGAGCTGGAGTTTCCCCAGGGTTAAGGCCCAGCGGCTGCAATAGGCCATCGCTGAGCACACCGCTTGGGAAGCCATGCTTATGAGGATCGTGGCATGGAAACGGCTGTGCCCACCTAGCCATGGGTATGCATCTGAGCCACAAGCATGCACACCAGAGAAAACACAGGATAGCGTTCAGGAAGGGCCCTAGGGGTTTCCAGCTTCCCAGTTTGCAGGCTTGGGGGTGTGGAGAAAGAAGACACCACCCCCACCGAGTGACTGAAGCCTGAGCGTGGGACCTCATTGCACCCTCTCTGCCTGTAACACGTTGCCTGCACAGGCCGACAAGAACCTAGCAGTGGAGGAATGAAGCTCACTGTGGGACCCCAAGTCCTTGGACCTCAGCCCCCATGGCTCCACTGCCTGTGCCTGGGGACACAGGAACAGCAGAAGGGAAGAGATCAGACAGTGCCAGCCCCATAGCACCACCTCCCTCACGTGTGACGACAGTGTGAACGCAGAGATGGCACAACAGCTGGGCCCTGCTCCCATCCAGATGTGGGAAACACAGTTTCTCCCAAAATACCTTGGCTGTGAAGTCAGCGCCCCTCTTGTTATAAACAAAGAGGCTGCTCGTGTCTCCGCCTGACTGTCGCTGAGCTCCTGGAGCCTCAGCCTCAGCCCCTTCCCCTGTTCCCTCATCCTCTCCTAGGAAGGAAGAGAGTGTGAAACACAACTTGTGTTTTTCCACAAGGTTCTGGCGCTCCAGATGGGGCAGGGGCAGGCCCCTGCCAACTCCTGAGATTACCTCTCTGCCCCTCTCCCTGCCTTTTCCTAGCTCTGCCCCTACCTCCCAGGCACATTGTGAGGTGCTCAGCTAGGTGTGGCTGTCTGGTTCCACCTGTGAGTTCACTCCACCGGAGTCACAAGGAAACAGGAAACAAGGAGTTGTCTCGGACCGCAGGCTTGGCCCAAGCCCAGCTTTGCTTGGGAAACTGAAGCTAGGGTTAAGAAGCATGCGACCTACCTGAAGCTCGTGGCAGGTTGGTACCGTGTGCATCCCGCCTGCCTATGCAGGTCTCTGCGACCTGCTCTGGCCCATTGAGGAGCAACTGTGGACTCCGGGTCCTGTGGGGCCCAGGAGGAGGCAAAGTTCCACCAGGGCCTCAGCTATATGACTTTTGTGTCAGAAACAAGGGTCAAGAGGGGGCTGAGAGAAGCAATGGGCAGGCGGGGACTAGAAGCCACAGGGCAGCACAGATGACAGGACGACTCCTCAGAAGAAGTGGCCCGGATGAGTGCTACCACGGGGCAGGATTCGAACTCAGCCCAGACAGAGCCTAGGTTTTCATAAGTCCTACACGGAAGGCTGGAGCCAAAGGGGAGGACGAGGAATCCACTGAGGCCAGAGAAGTTGCAAACACCTAGTTGGGTTTCCCACACATGGGAACCACCCCTCAGGGAGAGAGAGGCACAGTGGCTGCCAAAACAAAACAAAAGAAAAGCCCAACTTAACTTCAAGGTGGGAAGTGAGTGGACTTGGTATATGGGGTGTGGCTCAGCATCGCCCTGGCAACCCAGGACAACAACTTCACAAACAGCAGTTGGCCCCCACAGGGAGGCAGGCGGGACTGAGGCCTCTCTTGCCGCTAGGATGGGATTGCCTGGAAAAACCACAGGTTTTTGAGAACAGGTTTGAGAAGCCAGAGTGATGACAGAGGCTGGGAGGGAGGCTCCGAGCCACTGAGCTCAGGGCAGTGCTGAGGGAGGGCGGCCTGGCCAACTCCCAGCCCACACTCATAAATACCCAGCAGCAGGGCGGGCAAGCCCTGTATGGAGATGTCTCAAATTTGTTTATGTGCCTCTAACAACAGGGCGCCCACTCCTCATTCTAGGGGCAAAGGAAGCTCTCTTTATAGCGGGGGTGTCCCCTGGGTCCCAGGGTGAAAGGACCACTTGCCACTGTTAAATTTCTTGACTTGCCTTTGGCTGGGGGAGGTGGGGGCGAGGGAGAGAGAAAAGCTAAGCTTCTCGAGTCATTTGTGTGTCCTCACTGCCATGTCCCTGGGTCCCAGCCTCTGGCCTGCATTCCACAGATGTCCCTCCTGGTTAGGACAATAGCTGAGGTAAGCATGCGTGTCTCCCTGGTGGCTCAAAGGTCCCTGAAGACTGGCCCAAAGTAAGACGACAAGGCAGAAAATGCAGCAGGTTTCACAAAGTCAGTCAGGTGAACAAGCAGACCCTGAAGAGGCTGCCGCCAAGGTGACACCCAGGAAGTGGCATGGCGGAGCCAGAGTTCAGGTCCCTTTGTACCTTTGTCCCTCTTCCCTGTACCCCACGGGAGCCTACAAGGCAGGAAGACCCTCTGGGGCAGCTGAGGAGGTAGGTCTAGGCCGAGTGGGAGAGGTCCACGCTCCCTCTTGCTGGACCTGCGCAGTGCAGCAGGCACAGCAGTGGCTACGGTTTCCTTGTGGTCTCACTGCCCGGCTGTGCAGCCTCAGGGCAGTGAATGAACCTCTTTTGGCTCCTCCATGCCAGATGCCCACAGGCACTATAAGTGCCTGGTCTGGCAGGCCATGTGCAGATATGAACAGGAGAGGCCAGGTGAGCCTTGCATGTCAATCAGATCAATGCTTACCACCTTCCAACCGCCGGCTCTGAAGTCACATCGGACACAACACAGCCCTGGGGTGGGTGGGACAGACCCTAAAAGTCAAAGCTGCTGGAGGCTGTGTGTGTGCTGTGTGGGCACGTGTGTGTGTGTGTGTGTGTGTGTGTGTGTGTGTGTGTGTGTGTGTGTGTGTTTGCACGTGCATGTAGCCATGTGTTTGTCACAGGTCAAGAACTGACAAAAGTAAGACACAAAGCCTACACTTCTTGCCTTGGGTTTCCCTGCCTCTGCCTGTACCCTGCCCCTCTGTCCTGCTAGCCACAAAATGTCATAGTCTCCCAACCAGACCCAGGAGCCCACCAACCTGCAGGTCTTCGAGCATGCCGTTCTCTCTGTTGGAGGGCGGGGCTGTACACAGCCCAACAGCCTCTTTTTTTTTTTTTTAAGAATAACTGGCAGGTAATCCTGAAGTCTCAGGACAGGGCACATGGCGGCTCTCAAGGCTAACTCACTAGGAGTGGGGGTTGGGGGGTGTCCTCCACTTATCAACAGGCTATCTGTGCCAAGGCCATCCCCACCCCACCCCAAATCTGCCTTTCTCCTGCAGTTCCCTCTGCATCCCAGGTTACAGAGAAAGAAATGGAGATTTGAGTGGCAAGGCACAAAGGTGAAAGGGTGGAGAAGGGGTTTGAACCCCAGGCGGAGCAGCCTGGCCTCCCCCTCGCCACTCCTGAGGGGGAGGGAGGGAAGGAGAACTTGTCTGCTTGTCCTTCCAGGCCCAGCTGCTTCCTCCACAGGCAGCTGAAGCCACAGCCACGGGGCACCAGGCAGTCAGGCATCCCAGCTGAGGACACGCCCTTGGCCCGGCTCCCAGCCTCTGGTCGTCCTGCTGTGCACCTCACTTTTACTCACTTCATTAAACACCTTCTTCGAGATGCCCTCCTGGCCTCCATGCTGAGCAAGAACAAACATCACAGCCCTCAGGGCAGGGGCATAAATCACCAGTGTTGGCAGAAACACCGTGCGCCTGGCTCACCTCTGGAGGCAGCGGCCAGGCCCCACCAGGTTTCCTCAGACACTCCTGGAGTAGGTTGGGCTACGCTGTATGCCTTACGGTCCCCAGGGCTTGGGGCCCAGAACTATCGCTCAGGACCTCCGTAGAATGCATGCTGTGCCTTTGGCTTCCTAGCTGGAAGTCTCACAGCTATTTAATCAAAACTCAGTGTTCCACAATCATACAGGAGATGTCACCCGAGTCTCAGAAGGTGTCATCATTGGCTGGGTGTGGTTTTGCAAGAGAACGCTCATCTAACAGACATTAAGTGTCAAGTTCCGTTCCTAACACTGAAAAAACCCTCACCACTATCCTCATCACCACCATCAACACCCCACATCCCCATCAACACCCCCACACCACCGTTAGCACCCCCACACCACCGTCAACACCCCCACACCACCATCAACACCTCTACATCCCCATTAACACCACCATACCACCATCAGCACCCCCACACATCCATCAACACCCCCATCACTATCACTACCATCATCATCACCATCATCATCATCATCATGATCTATACCATCATCATCACCAACATCCCAAGAGCCCAGGGTGACCCTGACACAATGCCAAGCTCTTCACTCATATCCTGGGAAGGGTGACAAGCTGTGGCCGTCCATGTGCCTCTAAGGTTTCTACCCCTCCACATAAGTCTTACTGTTGGGATTCTGCCCCTGGAGGGCAGCGGCCAGACCAAAGGGCACCAGTGACTGGACCCGATCCAGGCTACAGTCACCATCAACCAGACTGGGGCCTCTGCTGCTGCCACTGAGGACACTGAGGCACACACACATTCACACACTGTCACACACTCACACTCTCTCACACACACACTCACACACTCTTTCTCACACTCTTTCACACACACTCGCGTACTTCACTCACACATACTCTCTCCCACCCACACACACTCACACACACTCTCTTTCACACATACTCTTACATTTTACTCACACACTCTCACATTCTCTCTCTCTCTCTCTCTCTCTCTCTCTCTCTCTCTCTCTCTCCCACCCCCCCTCTCTCATTTAGGGATTTCTCCATGCCTAACACTACCACCACCACCACCCCATGACAGAATACCTTCCCCAAGCTGTGGGGAGCAGGTCCTTCAGCCCAGAGTGCCTAACACTATCACCACCCCAAGATCTATGCAGCCCTTGAGCAGCCTCTCCGCCCCCCCCCCCCCCATTTAGGACAGTCAGTCCCTCCTTCCTGCCCTGGGACTGTGGAGAAAGGGAGAAAAAATGGCAGCAGCGGCGGCGGTGGTGGTGGTGGTGGTGGCGGCAGCGGCGGCAGCGGGAGCAGCAGCAGCAGCGGGAGCAGCAGCAGGAGCAGCGGGAGCTGTCCATGGTGACCTTTCCTGACTCAGCCAACTGCACAATGAGAACTGGACCCCCTTCCTGCCTCGGAAAGCCTGCTGCCGCCCCCATGGGAACTGTTCAAATGAACACCTTTCCTGCTTCAGCCTACTGCCTTCACAGTGGACGGTTTGTAAATTTTGGACACACTGTAAACTTTATTACCCATCAGGGCAGAAAATTGGCCCAACGTCTGCCTGAGAAAGCTCCAGCAGCCCAGCCAACCCCGACCCCTGTAACTGCCATCTCCAGCCCCTCAGTAGGGCGCATCCCAGATTATGCTAATTTGTAATGGGAAGTCTGGACAAGACCCACAAATCCCTGTGCTTCCCATCCACACTGTGGAAATCCCTGTTCCAGAAAGCCCCGCCCCCTTAGGAACCCTATATAAAGGCTGTGTCTGCCCAGTTCTCTGCTGTGTCCTCCTGGGAGCAGAGGCAGCCACTCTGGATTCATCCCTTCAATAAATCTCTTTTAAGATATTTACTGTTTGCTGTGACTCCTTTATCAGAGGAGGAGGAGGAAGAAGAAGAGGAGGAGGAGGAGGGAGAGGAGGAAGAAAAGGAGGAGGAAGAGGAAGAGGAGGAGGAGGAGGAGGAAGAGGAGGAGGAGGAAGAGGAAGAGGAGGAGGAGGAGGAGGAAGAGGAGGAGGAGGAAGAGGAGGAGGAGGAACGCTGCAGTCCGTGATGTCAAAGCATGGCTTCAAACAAATTCTGCCATGAATCCTGGCCACTGCACTCACCAGCGTTGAGGGCGGTACCCACAGCCACATCCCAGGAGGGTCCTGGTGTTACACCTCCCTTATCTACCCATTCCAATACTATCAGCTCAGAACCCACAGGAAGCAGCAGGTGTCAGCCATTGCAGTCCTTATTGGCCCTATGAGTCACGTGGAGGGCATCATCCCCAGCACAGGGGGCTCAAGGCACAACCTACAGGGTTCATTTGCTAACCTCCTGCTATGGAATGTGGCTACCCAGGTGGCTGCCATAGACTGACCAGGAGATAAGCAAACACACAGATGAAGTCTGATGGGTGAAGGGTGATCTTGGAAGGCCGTCTTGGGGATGGCATGCCAAGACTGGGTTTGTAGACCCATGAGGAGTTTTCTGGAGAGAGGCCGGAGAGAGGCGGGGGAGGGGCAGTGTTAAGTTCCAGGTGTCAAGGATCATGGCTGTGTGTAGGGCCTGGAAGAAGACTCGGGTGCTGTGCCTGGACACATTGCATCATGGGGGTGGGGAGTGGTGTGCGTGTTCGAGCACACCCATTCCCAGATGACTCTAGCTGGTGTCAAATGGACAATAAAACTAGCCAACGTAACCGACCCTTTGTCAACTTGACCCACAAGCACATCACTGTTAAACTATAACCTTTTCTTTCTTGCTCATTCCCCCAAGAGCTCAAATTAATATTACGATATAAAACATAACATTAAAATTCCCACAGTTTTTAAAAATTCAAGCACTCCAAAACTTTAGTATCTTTTAAATATCCAAAAGTCTCTTTCGAATTCCCAAGTCTAGCCGGGTGGTGGTGGCGCACGCCTTTAATCCCAGCAGTCAGGAGGCAGAGGTAGGTGGATCACTGTGAGTTCGAGGCCAGCCTAGTCTACAAAGCCAGTCCAGGACAGTCAAGGCTACACCGAGAAACCCTGTCTCAAAAAAAAAAAAAAATTCTAATTCCCAAGTCTATCTAAAAATTCTGAAAATCTCTTGAAAAGTTCAAACTCCTCAACCATGGGCTCCTTAAAAATAAAAAATAAGCTAAATACTCCAGTGAAGAGTTTCTCAACCTCAAGCAGCTGCCTGCCTTCTTCGTAACTCTGGGGAAGGGCCTGTGGGCCCTGTGAGGCCCTTTGCTGAGCCCAGGAGGGAATACAGCAGTTCTGAGGATAGGGCCACACCCAGGACACACCCAGCCCTGCATTCCTTCAAGGCGTAGCATGATACCCCTGCTCCCGAAGAGCCTGGTGGCCTGCTCTCTGTCATCCCCCACATCTAGGTGGCCCTGTAGTCATGGTGAGTCCAAATCTAAATGTCCCCAAAGACCATGTGTTGAAGGCTGGGGCACTGTTGCAGGCAGTGAAACCATTAGGAGGTGGGCCAGATGGGAAAGTTAGGCGTCGCAAGTGTTCTGAAGGTGACGTCATGACCCCCGTCTCCAACACACATTGTCACCATCACATGCTGCTCACCTTCATTCTTCATCCCTTGGCAGCCTCCATCCTCTCTAGAGAGCAGTTTTGGGGTGCGTGTCCATGGTCCCCAGCCTCTGCAAGAAGGCTGCTTCTGACTCCCCCACTTGCCTGCCCTCACCATCTCATCTCTTCCCTCTTTCTCTTTCCTGCCTACAGCCTACAACCTACAGCTACATCCTATAACCTACAGCCTACAGCCTATAGCCTACAGCCTACAGCCTACAGCCTACTGCCTACCGCCTACTGCTTACAGCCTACCACCTACAGCCTATAGCCTACTGCCTACCACCTACTGCTTACCGCCTACCACCTATAGCCTATAGCCTATAGCTTACAGCCTACAGCCTACCACCTACAGCTACATCCTATAACCTACAGCCTACAGCCTATAGCCTACAGCCTACAGCAGAGCCTCCACACACATCCAGAGTCCAGCTTTGGTAGGCAGGTTGCCCCCCCCCCCCACTTCCCAGCCGAGGCCTGAAGCAGGTGACTCCACCTCTGTGGGCTTCCTTCTCCCTCAGCTGACGTCTCCACATCACAGTCTTTTCAGGGGAACTGCATGTGGCTGCACATGTGAAACAGCCAGCCTGTGCCTGCTCACAGTACGTGCGCTGTTCAAGCCTCTGCGCTCTCCAGCCAGGAGCACTGCTCCCACCCACAGCCGGTCAGTATAGACACGGAAGGGTCTCACACAGCACAGCCCCCCAAAATGTGCACGGACTCAAGGGGCAGGGAATGGCAGCTCGGGACTTGTGAGAAGTCTCCTCGGTCTGTCCTGTTTTTTTCATTCCAAGTC
This sequence comes from Acomys minous, assembly GCF_964271855.1. Taxonomy (NCBI): domain Eukaryota; kingdom Metazoa; phylum Chordata; class Mammalia; order Rodentia; family Muridae; genus Acomys; species Acomys minous. The sequence continues at coordinate 96,909,305 of NC_140498.1, forward strand.
CCCAGCGTGGTGGGAAAGGCTTGGTTTCCCCTGGGAACTAGAGCAACAGCTGTAAATCAAATCCAATTACATGCGGCTAGGCTGGGGAAGCCCTTCCTCGTCCTGTAGCCTCCTCCCAGGCTCCTCCTCAGCTCGGAGCTCAGATTCCAGAGCTGGGAATGGTGGGCAGTGGACTTTGGAATGCAGGCTCTAAGGAAGGGCTGCCCCCCCCCCGATGTTAGGGGTCCCCGCCCCCCCGGATGTTGAGTATCTATTCTCCCTAGCGGAAAGGCAGACATTCTCAGCACAGCCGCCCAGAGTGAAGAACCCCTCTACCCAAACTGTTCAGGCAGACAGCCCTGCTCTCCTGCTCAAGGATACAGCTTGGTTACCCAGAACCCATGTGACCTTTATGCTCTAACTCTTGGTGCTGATGTTGAAAGAAAGCTCTGCCCTGTGGGCCTCTCTGCTTGCCCACAGCATCTCTGCACACCTCTGCTTCTGTCTAAAACCTCATCTGCTTGCTCCGTCTCTCTGTAAAATCCTACGGATCCTCCAAGACCCACTTGGAATGGCCCTTCTGAGTGTGTCAGGACTGACCACACAAGTGTGCACACGCCCTTTTTACCACCTAGAACACCATAGCTGGAAGTGTCCCAGGAAGATTCTCAGGAGCCCTGGGCTCGAACAGAATTCTAGAGTAGAGCTCCAAAGTGTAAAATAGGTGGGTGTGGGTAAGCTCCTGGTGGGGAGGCAGGCGCCTGGGCGTGCTCACAGCTGTTGTCACAAAACACTCGGGGCTGCGTATGAATACGTTATTCCTAATAGGGGTAAGTTTATTCAGAGCTGAAATCTGCGACCCAGAGGCACAGCTGAGGACCCCCGAGCTGTGTGCTGATATTGCGGAGCACCCTGTGGAGAGAGAGAGAGTGAGCTTGCTAGCTTGAGTATCTCTTCCTCTTTCCAAAAAACCACTGGGCCTCACACTGGTGACTTCATGCAAGCATGATGGCCTCCCTCAGGCTGTCTCATGGAAGTTCATCATATGGACATTTTCCCCCTTATATTGCATATGTGCAAGTGTGTGTGTGTGTGTGTGTGTTTGTGTAAGTGTGCAGGTCTACGTGTACAGTATAAGTGTGTGGTGGTGTTTAAAGAGGCCAGCACTTGGCATCCATGTCTTCCCAGTTACTCTCCACCTTATTTTTAATTAGTTAATTTACAGGATTTACTTCATTTTCTTGCATCTCTGTGTGGGTATCTAGATGAAGGTGAGATTAGGTCACCAAATTCTGGGCGCCGGATTTGCAGCTCCCCCCCCCCCCCATGCGGGTGCTAGGGAGTGAACTCTGGTCCTTTGGAAGATCAGCCAGTGCTCTTAGGGGATGACCCATGCCTTCAGTCTCATGTATGTATGTATGTATGTATGTATGTATGTATGTGTGTGTGTAGGTCAGAGGACCGTTTGCAGGAGTGAGTTTTCTCATGTGGGTCTCAGGCTTGGAAGCAAGTGCCGTTACCTGTTGAGGCAAATCCCCGACCCCATCTTATTTTGGGGGACAGGCCTCTCCCCCAAGCTGGTGCCCAGGGACTCAGAAGAGCTGGCCAGTAGCCCCTGGATCTTCCTACGCCTGCTTCCCCAGCACTGAGGTTACAGGCTCACACGTCTTGCCCATCTTGCTTTTTCACTTGGGTACTGTGGGTCGAACACGGTACACAGCATCCGCCCCGGAGCATCTCCCGAGCCACACACGGGGACACCTTCAGATCACAGCAGATCACACGCCACAAGCTGAGAAGAAACTCAACTTGAAACTAAAGCCGGAGCCAGCCGGAGCCAGCCGGAGCCAGCCGGAGCCAGCCGCAGCCATGGAGGCCTCGGGGAGGGGGGGGGAAGGGGGGTACGCATTGTGGCTGGCCCACCTTGCTTCTTTTCTGTGGCTCCTCTGAAGTCAGGGCCCAGATGGACCCACATCATCTTAGTGTCCACTCTCTCTCCTGCCTAAGCCATCACAAAGGAAACAGGATGCCTCATTCTAGAAAGTTCTGGGCAAGATGCAAGGAGCCTGTTAATCAGCTCTGATTGGCCAGACCTGGGCCATGTGACTATACCTAACGGGTCCTTAGAGCCAACCGAGGTCATCTGCTGATTTCATTAGCCAATCCCATAACAGGCGATCTGCTCTGGAACTCTGGGTAACGTGACAAGGAACGAAGAGAAATGCTCAAGGTAAAATTAGGATTCCCCAACAGAGAATCCAGACTTGCTCCTCCAAGCTAACACCAGCACACTCCGGGAGCCCTCACCTGCCCGCCTCCCCTTCATCCCCGTGGGACTCTCTGAAGCCTAGGTAGGGCAAGACATGATCTGAGAAACACTCATCTGCTTCCATCTGACAAGGGAAGACCAGAGAGGGAAATGAGTCTCTCTGAAGTCACACAGCTCACAGCACCGCCCTGCTCCCAGCTCTGGGATCGTCTGCACTTCCTGGGCAGGCTCTTTGCCTTGACCCATGGTGTCTCCATCACCAGGTTTGGCTGAAAGGATCCGTCGGTTGTAGACGTGCTTGTCTAACTGAATTAGTGTTTCACATCCTCCTCCAGTTTGCAAACTTTAAAAAAAAAATTAATCCCATCATTTCAACAAGTGTAACAACTAAATTATCATCTTTACATGATTAAGGAGTCTGCTGCGTCTCCCCTGGCAAACACCACATGCACATAATTTCACTAAATGTAATAAACCAACCACAGAACTATTAATTTTGTTATGGTACTCATAACAATTAGAAACGCGTGAACCTGGAAAGATAAAGACTGAACAGAATGCTGAAGTCACAGGAAATCCCCAGTCCCTCCCTGCAGGGTGAAGGAGATGTAGTGAAAACTGGATGGCATCTGACTCTTAATGTATTTGAAATGAGGCAGACCAGGGCGGGGGGCTTGGCAAGCTCGGTGAAGCTTTCTCCCAAATCTAGACATCTCTGGGGAGCAAAGGATCAGGGGAAATGTCATGCCACTTCAGAGTTTCAGTCATCCTTAAGAGCATCTGATCCTGAAACAGCTAAGGTGCCACTAACCCACTTCCCACACCCTTGGCAGACATTATTAATCAACCAAAGAACTTCCTGCCAGCCTAGGTAATCCCCACAGCCCTCTAGGCAGACGTTACCCATCAGTCACAAAGTGGATTATTTAGCATTCCTGATGTAATCCAATATTGGTAGTTTACAAGAAGAGGAAATAGATTTTAGACAGAGAAGTGGCTTGCTCCCAGTTAGGGTGTAGTAGGCTGAAGGAGGAGACGGCACGCTGTGGACAGAGTCGTGAGCCCTGTTTGACCGGTGGTTCCTCTTGAAACCTCCGGGAGAAGACCCCAGCGTTGGTCTCTGAGGACGGTACACAGACACAGCTTCCCCAGACTGTTAGCTGTACGGTTGGTATCAGAAGTGTGAGGAGCAAGTGGCTCCTTGTTTAATTTCTAGAATGTTCACCCGGGTATTACTCCACATGGAACGAAGTTGAAAGCAACCTGATAATTGAAGATGTTTTAAAGCATCTAAAAAACAAGAGTCTTGTTAACACACGTGCGCACACACGCACACACACAGACACGCATGCACGCACGTGCACACGACTCTTTTTCACGTGTGTGAGAGTGGCAACTTCAGGCTGTGAAGAACGAACAGCAACAGGAAAGGAAGAGCCAAGATTGCTGCACAGTTGCCCGGACTGAGCACCGAACAGCTACAATCACTTAAGCTATGATGCGCCTGGTGTCACGTGAGGCTGAGCACTCGACGTCCCTCCTTGGAGCCTCAGAAGTATGAACAGCTGTTAACCAAAGCATAGGCGGTGGCTTAGCACAACCTCCTGCAACAGACGAGGCCCCTTTACAAAGCGTGTGAGCGACAGTCCCTTCGAAGCATTCTGTGGCGTGTGCGGCGGCACCACGCTGCCTGTCCTGGCTGCCCGTGTGCTCTGACCGTGCGTGTGTCCGTGTGTGTTTGACAGTAAACTGGCATTAAGGAAGGCCCAGGTGCAGGACTTCCCATCAGACTTCAGGCTGTCCCTGGGAGTCCAGCCCACAGAGCAGGCTCACCATTAGGCTTGTGTCCTGTAAAGCCACAGTGGCAGTGCTGGGCAGGGGCGGGAGGTGGTACAGCGCCCAGCCGTGGTGCAGGGAGCAGGCTCCAGGTAGGCCTCCCGTGGATGCTCTCTGAGGAACATGTGCTGGGGGGCAGGGGGCCTGGCTTTTCTTCAAAACAGAAGTTCTGGGTGGGACACCCAGTCAGCATGCCAGGACCACACAACCGAGACAAACGCACGAGCAGAGACTGTCAGGACGCTATGGGCCCCTCAGGCCCTTGGAGCTGAATGCTTTGGGACTCTGGACCCCTGCAGCCCACACTGAACCTCAGTCTCCCCTGAGAAACAGAATCTCAAAGAAGTCAGCCATTGACGCTCCCTCTCTTGATCCCATGCCTCTTAAAGCTGGGGTGCAGTCCCGCCCCACCCCCATTTTCCCACCCATAGATACACGGTCGGATGTGGTGTGGCTTTGTTTCCTTTCAGCCCCACGTCTGACTTTGTGGTACTGCACCCACCGTATCATCAGATAAGACTCACTGTCCATCGTGGGCCCTGGCGACTGCCCTGAGGTAAGGTAATTAAGTTTCCCAAACCTAACACCGTAATGTCCCAATTCCAAGATGGCAGCTCACGCCTGCTTCAGACCACTGGGACTTCAGCACCCTGGCTTAGGGCACAGCGTCCTGTCAAAGTGGAATGGATGCACACCCAGCTTCCCGATACACTGAAACCTACTACAGTGGATGCCGAGGCGCAAACAAGAGAGGAGGACGTTCAATACAGTGAGGGAGGCAGAGTCACCTGAGAGCAAGAAGGTTCGAACAGTCTGCAAACTGAAGATAAAGTTTGGCCTTGAGGGTTAGGGGGAGAGTGATCTGCACATGGGCCCCATGGGCAGCAACTGAGAGTGGGGGCTGGCGGGACTGACGGTGGGCACGGCTGGGCTGTTCGGGGGTTCAGCTGTGAGACCCACCAAGGCTTGGAGAGGCTTGTGGGGCTGGGTAGCGGTTAAGGCCTGGACCCCTGTGTCTCCCATCACCCAGTCTTCAGGTGTCTTCAGCGTGTGTGGAAAATGGTCTGTGTGGGTGACAACAGTGTCCGCGAAGGCCCCTGAGGCCACAAGTGTAGGGTGGACGGGTGGCCTCTGTTGGGAAGAGGCAGCAGGGCTTAGGAGGAGGCAGAGGACGGGGTCAGATTGGGTTGGAGAGTCTGAAGGCCTCACAGGTGGCTCTGGGGAAGGGCTGGGGAGGAGCCCAGAGGCCACAGGAAGGATAAGGTGGCCTATGAGGGGAGGCGGGAGGCATGGCGCCCATTTTAGAGACTCTTCCCTCATTGCCACGTGCACATCTTTCTAACAACTCAGGGACACAGATGAGGGTCTGCAGCGGGGGAAAAAGAAGGGGGGAGGGGGATAGGAGGGGGAGCGGGTGTCTGAAGGCAGAGGTCTCAGCTGCCTCTGCCCTCTGGCCATGAAGCCTTGCATGAGGCCAGCCATGCAGGAAGAGCCGACTGAGGACCAGAAGACCTGGTGGGCAGGGCAGCCACTGTTTATGCAGTTACCTCCAAGGTCCCTTTTAGCCCCTTGAGCGACAGCTTGAGGAAGGGGTCAGAGCGAAGACTGTGTAGCAAATGCGCAAAAGGGACAGGCCAACAACTGGGCAAACAGCATTGGCCAGGCCAACAACTGGGCAAACAGCATTGGCCAGGCCAACAACTGGGCAAACAGCATTGGCCAGGCCCCGGAACTTTGCCCGCCATCCCCTCTCCCGGGGCAGGGATGCCCTGTTAGCGGGGAGCTGCATTCCACTCTGGATTGATGGGGGGAGGAGTGAGGAGGACGGCTGGACCAGGCAGACAGCTGCGGTGTGGCCTGAGCAATCACCTCCCTCCCTCAGCACCCACACTTTGTCCTCCACAGTGAGACCTCATCCTGCCCTGATCCCAATAAGTCTTTCAGTTTGACTCAAAACTCCACATTTTTCCTCTTTAGACAAATGTCACCCACATTCCTCTTTCTCCTTATTCTTACTTGTGGCTGCTGTGACCCTGGGGAAATTGCTGCTTGGGGAGGCAGCCTGTCCCCACCGTCGCCACATAGGACAGGCCTCTGCTGGCTGCTCGCTGGGCCCCTGCTGGACAAAACACCCACTGGCCTTGATCTTGAGCCCCAGCCACAGGCTACAAACACACACAGCCTGAAGTATGTACCATAGGCTGTTCCAAGCCTCTAGGCCTCTTGGCCTTTGACGGGCTGAACGGCAGCTGCCCCTGCCAGGCTCTAACCAGCTTGCCCAGCGGTGCCTCCTTCTTCCTCTCTGTACATTTGTACAGAGCCCTCCTCCCCTGCCTGCACTTTTGTGTCTTTGATTCTATCTCTGCCTCTTTTTTAATTCATTTACCCATTTTTTTCTCTCAGCAAGCATTCATCAACTACCTAACGTTGGCCAGGCAGCAGTCCAGAAGTGGGGTGTGTGATGTGCTCGCGAGACCGACAGTAAACTTCTGCAGTTGATCCCATGTGCGCCTCTCCATCACGGTTAGGAATCTGAGCCTTCATCCTCCACTCCGAGCCCAGGCGGGTCCCTGTGATTGCCTAGCTCATCAGGGCAGCAAAGGGGCTGCCTTACTTCGCTCTCCTGCAGAGAAGAAAGCTGCACTCGGGCCCAAGGTCACTCCACCCAGGGCAGCTGCCCCTCTGAACTCCGTTCAAACAGTAGATTTCTGGGTGCCACTGTTTTAAGATAAGTTACAGGAGAGTTTGCGGCGCAGACGGCTGGGGCAGTGTGTAAAATAATAATACGTGAGAAAGAAAAGTGTAGTGAGGCCGAGGCCCGGGAGGAAACCACATACCTATGGTACTGCTGAAGATGCTCTTATTAAGCCTGAGGATGCACTGGATGTGTTTGTGTTAAAGAAGACACCATGGGCACCTCGCCTCCAGGGTGGACTTTCTCTGCACCCCCCGCACCCCTACACCCCCATGTCCGTTCTATGCCTCCTGAGACCGCGCACTCTCCCCTTGCAGGACAACTCTACTGGATTCGTCAGGCATTGAGAGCATCCATTGTTCCACCGAGGCAAGTCTGTCCTCCTCCACACCCTCTAGGCTGTGAGGACGAAGGGTAAGTGTCCCCTGGCCACCTCCAGTGTCTCCTCTGTTGTGGCAGTCCTTAGAGAAAGGGACCAGTCTGAGGAACACAGCTGAGGTGTGTCGCCTTGTGGGAGCAGAGGTGGGTGGGATGGTCACTCCAGAGCAGCCTTCTAAGCTTGTCACTGAATGCAGGTAAGGTGGTGCCCACGCGTGCAGAAGCGTCTCCGAGGATGTACGTCAGCGGGAAGGCCCCCGACTTCGTCCTCACATCTCCAAGTCCTAGCCAGCTCTGCGGGGAAAGCTCAGACTTGGAGTTTAGAAACCTTAGTCTGGGCCCTGTCTCTCTCGTTCATTTGCTGTGTGGCCTTGGGCAAGTCACTGCGTTGCTCTGGGTCATGTTGGTGACTCCAACAGCTTTTCTAGAACCCTCAGCTTTGTGTGCTGCCTTGATTTCTCCCCCATCTGTACCTCTGAGAGGTCACCCCTAAATTAACATCCTTATTTTAGAAACAAGGGCATTTATCTGAGGCGGGGGGGAGGAATGAGCAACTATGTTGAGGCACATCTTTGGCAGGCTTTGGGAATCCAGCATTTCCAGCTGTGAGTAGAAAAGGAACTAGAGAAACCGAGACAGGGGCTGGAGAAACAGCTCTGACATAGAACTGCCTGCCGCACAAACATGGGAAACTGAGATCAGATTCCCAGCACTCACATGGAACACACACACACACACACAGATACACACAGACACAGACACACACAGATACATACATACACACACACACACACACACACACACACAGAGATACAAACAGACACAGACACACACACTCACAGACACCCACAGACACACATAGGCACACACTCAGACACACATACACACAGAAACACACAGACACACACAGAAAGACACACAGACACACACAGAGAAAGACACACAGACACAGACACACAGAGAAAGACACACACAGACATAGACACACACAGAGACATACACAGAGACAGACACACAGAAACACACACACAGACACACACACACAGACACACACAGAGACACACGCAGAGACAGACACACAGAGATATACACACAGAGACACACACAGATACAGACATACACACACAGAGACACAGATACACACACAGAGACACACAGAGACAGACACACACACACACACACACACACACACACACACACACACACACACCGTGCACAGTGGAGACAGGAGGCTCCCTACAGCTCACTGTGAGACAGTCTGGCTAAACGCGGGAGCTCAGTGAGACCCTGCCTCAAAAGACAAGGTGAAGAGCAGCGAGGTTGCTGCTATGGACCGCTGGGATGTACACAAGCATGCGTGTGTTTTCCAGCAATGAGCTCAGTCACCCCGCCCTGACCAAGAGATCTCAGAAGGGGCCGGCCATCTGCAGAGAAACATTAAAGACACCAGGGCCAACCTAAGACCCCGGAGGCTGTGCATCTGCAGCAGGCCAGGCGGCCTCACCTCTACCTGCCCCAGACAGACAGCTCAAAGGTGTGCGCACTGCCTCTCCTGCCTCAGACGGGAGCACGCCCTGGGGAGGGCCGAAGCGCTGCTTGCCGGGGGCGGGGGGCAGTAACAGGGGTGAGCAGGGCCCCCACCCCAAGGTGTTGCAAGGACCTTTGAGGAGGGGGTCTGGGGCAGGCACTGCAGAGAGACAAAAGCAGGTGTCTGTTCCCCTGGAGCTGGCTTCTCGGGGACAGTGGGAAGCTGATCTGTGGGTGCTGGGGGCCCCACAGACACCAACTGACTACAGGAAGGCGCAGGCTGACACAGGGTCCGCGTGGGGTCCTTTGCTCTGGTAAGTTCTCTGGGGACTCAGAACCCCAGCATACTCTGAGCCGTGTAGACGTCAACCCCTGCATCCCTGAGGGGTCCGATCCACAGGAACCTCAGCTTTCTCTTCGTTCCTCAGTTTCCCTCTGTACTGCTGACTCATCTACCTCTCTCAGGAACCCCAGAGGCCAGTGCTCTTAGGGGGCTGGAAATTACTCAGTTTCCTTTAGAACTCAAAGTTGTGTGTGTGTGTGTGTGTGTGTGTGTGTGTGTGTCTGTCTGTCTGTCTGTCTGTCTCTCTCTCTCTCTCTCTGTGCGTACGTGCATGCGTGCATGCGTGTGTGTGTGTGTGTGTGTGTGTGTGTGTGTGTGTGTGTGTGTGTGTCTGGCATGCGTGTGTGGCTGTGTACCGCATGCATGCCTGGTATCTGTAGAGGTCCGAGAGGGGACATTAGCTCCCCTGGAACTGGAGTTATGGAGAATTGTGGGTGCTCTTAACCTTTGACCCATCTCTCCAGCCCAAGGAACCTGGTGTACGTGTTTCTGCGTTGGCGTGCTCACAGGATCACACGTTTCACAGACTACATGTGGAGATCAGAAAACAACTTTTGGGAGTTGGTTCTCACCTTCCACCATGCAGACCCCAGGGATTAAACTCAGGTCGTCAAGCTTGGTGGTAGTTGAGCCATCTCGCCGGACCCAAAATGAACTTTCATTTTAATTTTTAAAAGTTACCTTTAGATTTACTTATTTTACTTTATGAGTGCTTTGCCTGTAAGTACGTGTGTGCACTATGCTCATTCCTGGAGCCTACAAAGGCCAGAAGAGGGCGTGGGACCCCTTGGAACGGGATTACTGAGCGATGTGAGCTGCCGTGTGGGTGCTGGGCACAGGTCTTCTGCAGGAGCTCTGACCTGCTGAAGCATCTCTCCAGCCCCCCTCTCCCCCACCAAACAAACTTTTAGAAGAATTCCACAGACACATAAAATCCAAATCCCCACCTCAGTGCTATGGAGTCATCGCACACGCTTAGGGGGTGTTCTGTGCAGAGAGAAATCCGGAACCTCCTAGAAGCACCAGGAAGGTGCTGGGTGCCTGCAGTCCTCACCACACCTGCTTCCACGGTTGATGCTGAGCTTCCAGGGTTTGGTGTGAGCTTCCTTCTGGGGCTCTCGAAGGTGGCCGCTGCTGGCCTCAGTTTCCCTTCGAGGCCTATAAGCCTGGCACACCCAGAAGAAAGTTGCAGAAGGTCCCTCTGCCACTCAAATCTGAGAATTACAGGTTCAGACAACCACCCTCTCCTTCTCCTGGCTCCCTCCCTCTCTCTCTTTCTCCCATGTTTATTTTTTTAATTCCAGGATGTTTGGTTTGGCCCAGCTCCAGCTCACGGTGTTTTCACTAGGCCATCTCAGATTCCTCCAGCCCCGGCCCAGTTTTTCCTGTAGGGGGATAAGACATCTGTCTTGGGGTTGTAGAAGAGCCTGGGCCTTGGTGGAACTGTGTGCTGGGTGCAAATGCAGCTTCCACCCCCACCTCCCCCACCTCCCCCACCTCCCCCACCTCCCCCACCTCCCCCACCCCCGCAACCCCACCCCCACCCAGGCTGTTCATTCTGTGCCTGGTGCTGTTCCAGACCCCGAGACCTCTGAGATCAGAGGACGGCACCTGAGAGCTGAGAATACAGACATGCTTAGGAGGACATGGCGGGGGGGGGGGGGGGGGTTTCAGCATGCGGTGAGCTCTGCATCCACCTCCAGAACAAAACACAATGTTTCACTAAAAGCCAGACAAGATAGAGCCCTGGCAAGGCTGAGGCAGGAGGATTTACCCTATGTGTGGGGAAACTGAGGCCCAGAGAGGCTATCAAACTGCTAAGTGGCCCTGATGTAACTTGAGCCCCACCCGCCTTTCCAGATCTTGGCTCTGCCCTCCCTTCCTCTGTCCCCCCACCTTGCTCTCCTTTCCCTTGCTTCCAGGGAGGGGTGACCTGTGCCCAGGTCACCTGCTGAGCAAGCTGGTCCATAAAAACTTTCTGCAAGGAGGACAGAGCCTACGGTCTCAGGACCCAGGAGAAAACGGGGGCTCTTTGCCCAAGGTTGCCCAGGCCAGGGAAAGAAGCTGCAGAAGCTAAAGCCCCCAGCAGCCCTGTCTGGGGGCTGGACCCCCTCTGCAGCCCCATTCTGGGCCCCAACCCTGCCTGCTCTTCCCCTGGACAATACAGCCTTTCAGGGCCAGACAAAGGCGAGTTTAGAAGGCAAGAATTCTGTTTCCATGGCTGAGGGGCAGGGGGAGGGGGGCGCCGGTGGGGAGGGGCCCCGGCAGCGCAAACCATGGTGTATTTATGCCCGTCTGACACAACACAATTTGATTTTCCACATAAAAGATCAAATAATATTTCGGTTACAGTTAATTACGCAGCCCAAGAGCCCATCAAAGGCCCCTCCGCACGCACCCAGCCCTTGCTCTGTGGCTCCGCGTGCACCCAGATTTCACGGCTTGCTTCTCAGTCTACACCATTGCAGCTCCCCATTCACAGAGGCCGAGGGCCCCCCCCCCAGAGACTACTGGGGGAGGCTCCATCTCTG
>NC_140498.1:96925862-96940862 GCF_964271855.1 Acomys minous
CTAATCACTACAAGGTCGCCACAGATAGACTTGCCCACAGGCCAATCTGATGGATGTGCTTCCTCAGCTGAGAGTCTCTCGTCCCAGGTTATGTGTAGGTTTGCGCCAAGTTGACAAAAGCCAGCGAGCACGGCGAGTAAAAGTGGAAGAGGGGAGCCAGCCCCACAAAGCTGTCCTCTGAGCCCAGAACATAAGCCCGGAACACACACATACCACACGTCATCATCATCATCATCATCATCATCATCATCATCATCATCATCATAAACCATTAATACAATAATGGAAAATGCACCACAGACGATCTGATGGAGGCATCTTTTCAAATGAGATTTCCTTCTCAGGCGTCTCTAGTTTATATCAAGTTGTCAAAAACCAACCAGCACTCCCTTTCTAGAAGAGCCCAGATACTTCCCTGCATCGAGGGTGAGGGCTGAGGAGGGAAAGTAAAAAGACAAGAGCCGGAAGGCAGGAGGAAGAGATAGCGGAGGATCGGGGGGATTGGAGCAGATCAGGGACAGAGATGGGACGCCCCCGCCAGCTTGCCTCAGCGGTTCCCAGCCTTCAGACTGTGGGAAGCTCTTTCTTGGTCAGTGCCCGTCAAACTGATTTACGGGTCTTGCTGTCCGCCGTGTGCCGGCCATCAGCCACTGCTACCAGATCTATTATTGATGAACTTTCCAGGACCTGCTAATTAACTGTGCGCCCATGGCGGTCGCTGGGGCAAGTGGCAGCAGAGACAGAGGCAGGAGGCCCAGCCAATGTCATGGCCACCGCACCCTGAGCAGACCGAAGACTGATTCTGCCTCCTGGGTGGCGATGGGCCCAGGTAACTACGGGCTACCCCCATCTGAGTTGGGGCGAGCTCACCTGGATTCTCTGTGGAGCTGGAGTTTTGGTCCTACTCTGATTTTAAGCTAAACAAGGACTTGGTCTCTATAAGCCTTGGCTTCCTTGGGAAAATGGAAATAAGAAAAGCAGCCTGAGGAAGGACCTGAGAGCTCAGGCTCCCCAGTGGACAAACAGGGCCCAGGGAAGCAGGTGCCCCGAGGATGAAGGGCCCCCTGGACTGCACAGGGAATCCACTACCTCCCCACTGAAGCCCAGTGACAGGTCTGAACACTCTAGGCTGTTTGCTTAGCAGCCGAGGCTATACCACCAGCCCACACTGCCACCCTCAGACCCAAACGGGGACCCTGAAGCAAAGGGTTACTCAGGAAGACCTGACACAGGACCTGGCTTCAGACTGGGGGTCTAGAGGAGTGTCTACAGGCAGCCAGAGACAGAGCTGGACACGTCCGTTCAGGGCCAGTAGGACCAGCTGGAAAGGCCCTGTGGTAGGAGAGAGGAGAGCACGGTTTGAGGAGCACCAGCATAAACATGCCCGGAAAAAAACTATGCCAGGACAAACAAAACCAGCAACGTTTGTAAAGAGGCTGCCAGGGCTGTGACTGCTACATCAAAGGCTAGAGCTACTGTCCAGAGCTTGACGCTAACTCGGCAGCTACCAGACTGCCCCCCAACCCCGCACCTCACTGCACAGTTAGGTGGTGTCTGTGAATTTCGTCACCTCCCACTTCATCCGTGTGTACCAGAACAGGAGGAAGACACTCCTGATGACAGGCCAAGTTTCCCGGCAATGGCTTCCCTTCTCACAAACAAGAAAACTGAAGCTCGGAGATGGGGCACGTGCCGGGCAAACCTTTCACCTCATTTCATCTCTGCACTTTGAAGAGGTGGGGGAACCTTTTCCACACTCCTTAGATGAGGTGCTGGGCTCAGGAGAGCCAAGGGGAGACTTGGTCCCTGAACCTGCTTGAACAGAATAGGCAAAGTGTATTTGACGAGCTGTTCTGGTGTCCTAGGCAGAGGCCGTTTTTCTGTGTGGATTTGTACAATCTTCATCTTATTGTTTGGGGTTGCCCCTTTGGTCTCCCCACCACCTCCAGGCAGGGCCTGTGTTTTTGTTTTGGGGTTTTTTGTTGTTGTTTTTGTTTTTGTTTGGTTGGTTGGTTGGGTTTTTTGGTTTTTGTTTTTTGGATTTTTTTGTTTGTTTGTTTTTGTTTTGTTTTTCAAGACAAGGTTTCTCTGTGTAGTCTTAGCTGTCCTGGGCTCACTTTGTAGACCAGGCTGGCCTCAAACTCACTGTGATCCACCTGCCTCTGTCTCCCGAGTGCTGGGATTAAAGGCGTGCGCCACCACGTCTGACTGTCCTGTGCTATTTTTGCAGTTATAGCAGGCTCCTGGCCAGCTATGTACTCCTTCTAACTTTGCGTACAGCATATCTGGAAGGGAATCGGGGAGTCCAGCAGAGCCAGGGGGACAGAGCTAAGAGGCTCTGGCTGGATCAGGGAACCTAGGGACCCAGACAAACGTGTCTCAGACATCAGGTCAGATGCAGTTTCCCTGCCAAATGCCGCTTCTGTAAAGTGGGGGTTCAGGATGCATGACCCCAAATAAAGCAGCTGAGACCCTAAGGTCACTCACCTTCCTCCTGCCCTCACCCCTGAAGCAAGCAGGCTGCCTGCACCCAGGGACAGCACATCCCGCGCCCTGAGGCCTCAGGGACACCTGCTATGCAGGCCAAGTCCCCAGGTCAGGTCCCAGGCCAGCCATGAGTCCTCCAGCTGCCTGCAGGAGCAGGCCACTGGTCTTCCGGCTTTCCCATCTGCCAGGTGTCATATAAGGCTTGTTAAATAAGCCCACCTGTGTGGCTCTTTTCTTCTAGGGGCCCCAGCAAGGAACTTTCTAGTACAAGGCGGCGGGGGGAGGAAATCCTCCCTCCTAGCAATGGGAGTTAGACCATAACCAGTGTTACCAGGTCCCCTGCCACAGCCCGGGGGGCCAGGGGGGGAGGCTAGAAACTGTCCTTGGCATAATTGGAAGCTGACAAATTCCTTCACCCCAGCTGGTACAGGACTGAGATAGAACATATCTTCATACAATGGTGGAGTTACCTCCTACAGGACAGAAGGGCCCAGACACACTGGACCTCTACTCTCAGAGCCCTCCCGATGAGCCTCCAGCTCCTGCTTGCCTGTCCTCACCTGAGAAGATGGCGTAAGGGTCTCACAGTCACTGTCCCAGCCTGGAGCTCTGCAGATCCCATTCCAATGCCCCTTCTGCTGGCGTCCCAGCTGGCCTGCCTTGGGCTTCTCCTGTCCTGACGACCACACCCCATCTGAAGCTGGTGGCTGGGAGGGCAGTGAGTTAGTGTGTGGCCGCAGCTGCAAAGACCACACCCTTCCATGCTATCACACAACACAGGGTGACCTGGCCTGGTTTCCTGCTCCCTTCTATCCCCTAACCTTCCTGAACACGTACACACACACACACACACACACACACACACACACACACACATACACACACACACACAGACCCCTTCATCTTCCATCCACAGAAACCAAGCTTCCTCCTCCTAACTAACAGGAAAGAAAAAATAAAGCACTCCACTCCCACTGTCTCCCGAGGCCAATCTCACGTGGTGCCCACCCTCTCTAGCTGGGCACACAGTAGGTGCTTCATAAAAGTCCCCAGCCTAGCTGGGTGGTGGTGGCACACACCTTTAATCCTAGCACTCGGGAGGCAGAGGCAGGTGGATCCCTGTGAGTTCGAGGCCAGCCTGGTCTACAATGAGAGTCCAGGACAGCCAAGGCTACACAGAGAAACCCTGCCTCGAAACAAAACAAAACAAAACAAAACAAACAAACGAAAAGAGTCCCCGGCCCTGCCTCAGTGCTCCCTTGTTTCAGTACAACTTCTACACCGGTCCACTCCCAGTTTCAACAGCTTCTAGCAAGGCCGCTGTCCCCTTCACATACCCACAATGTCTGCTCCCAGCTCTGTCCCTTTTAAAGTAGAAACAGACCAGTTTCTGCCGAAAACCAAATCTAGACAAAACCACCTCCCTGCGCTCAGAACAAAGCTCGGTGCTGCCTCACTTCCCACACCCCTCCCCCACTTCCCTTCAGCTCTTCCTAGGGGTGGCCTCGCTGTCCTGGGCCTTCCATTCTTCCCTGCTCCCAGGGCCCAGCTTGAACTCCCCTCCTCAGGAGGCCTGTGTGCTGTCCACACCCCTCCCCTCCCCCAGCCCACTCTCTGCGATCCTCTCTAGCACAACCTTGGGGTCCATGGGACACGTGACACCGTCAGTAGCCCTCACACGGATCCGCTCCTCTGCTCAGTCTGAAGATTCATAGGGCAAGGCCTTTTCTGGTCTGTTGCTGTGTCGCAGGGGCCAGGCCCAGCACTGAGCACACAGCAGGGGCCTACTAAATGTCAGCAGATGGGTGGTGGAGAAAGGGCACGCGTGTGGCACCCTCCTGGGGCAGGTGAGGCCTGACGACCACCAGTGCATGGAGCCTGGGCAAGGAGGAACATACTTCTCCAGACGCCGTGCCCCCTCCCAGTGGCCCTCATGTGACTCCATTTGCCATGAGTTCGGCTCTGTGCATCTGAAGGAACCAGAATGTAATTTTTATAAGCAACTTTCTATCAGAGTTTTGACTTGCAATGCATTACAAGCAAAAACAACATGAACTCTGGTGCCCCATATTTGACCGCTTCCCCTTTGTGGGCAGGCCTGGTGGTGGCACTCAAAGAAAGAATAAGCAGGCTACCAAGATGAGACTTGATAGCCTATGACCATAGAATGCGGGAGGAGGTCCCCCTCGGTCTTAGACCTAGGGGAGGGGAATAAGGTTAAAGTGGGAGGGAGGGAGGAACAGGAGGATACAAGTGATGGGATAACAATTGAGATATAATCTGAATAAATTAATTTTTAAAAATAAGCAAAAACAGCTACCTGCTGGGATTGTGGGATCAACGGTCTTAATCGTGTGGCTGCCCCAAGACCCTGTTCTGTGAGGCACCCCAGGCCTGGTACCCTCCTCGGGGGCTGGAGACTTCCCAGACTCCCCTTTGCTTGAGGCTTAGAGGCATCTGTGTAAATGGCCTCAACCCAGTTCCTGCCAGAACCTTCCAGCCCATGGACAGAGCAAAACAAAGAGGCACCTAGCCTCTCCTTGCCTTCCATCTTGGGCCAGCAGTTTGGGCTGGCACTGTGTGCTTTTCTGGATCTCCCAACTTCCAGCTTCTGGGCCAGAGGGCTGCCTGTCTTTCTGGCTGTGGGGTGCCGGGAAAGAACCTGTGCAGTGAGCTGGAGACAAGGACAAAGGGAAAACCCTTGTCCTGTGGGGCCTGCCATCAGGGAACAGTAAGGGGACACTATGTATGCTGTATAAATCTGTCTCACACACACACACACACACACACATGCACGTACACACACGTGCACACACACATGTGCATACACGTGCACACACATGCATGCACGCATGCAACCTCTGGTCACCATGCCCACACTTACCACCCACCAACTCAATTTGTAGAAATGGCCTTGGGTCCTGAGGGTCCCAGACTGTCTAGTGATTCTGTAACAAGCCCTCTCACCCGAGACGGCCAACCGAGAGCTGAGGGTGCATCTTTGTATTGTATCAAGTTTCATTCGAATTTGTTTTCCTACCTATTAGGCACAGAGAGCTAGGAGACCGTGTGCCCGCTATGCACCTGACGCTATGCAACGTGACAGAGATATACCACAGCCACCGCTGTGCAAGATCTGAAGCTGTGGGGCCAGTCAAGACAAAAAAACAAAAAACCAGAGCCCTGTTCTGCACCAGGGCCCAGCACAGCTAGCCACTAAGTGACCAAACGTATTTAAGCCAGGTCATCCAGTGACCTCATCTGCTAATGGAGCGAGAAGCACAGACTGGGCAGGACTTCTCTTAGTGGTCAGTTGGGCCCTCCTGAAGGTTGGAGTGGACGGAGGCCGCTGCCCGTCCAGGCTCCTTCCTCCCAAACACTAGGATGTGTCTAGGTCCTGATAAGTGTGTGGATGAGCCTCCTGGGTCACACCTGTGGAAGGGGTACATCTGCCTCCTGTTCCAGGGCCTGGGCGGGGGATGGTGAGGACAGAGAGCCTGAGAGCTGACGCTATACCAGTGACCCACTTCCTAGCAAGGTCTCTGCCTCTCCTGGCTTTCTGCCTCACCTGCCCGCCACGGTCTCAGGACTCTGAGGTCCTCTCTCCCTGTCTCCCCAGCCTAGCCAGGCTCTCAGGAAGATGTACACATGCACACGCCCTCCATCATGAGCACAGGGCTCATTCCAGCTCTAATGTGGCAGGCGCTCGTGAGGGCGCCAACTGAGCCTAGCATGCAAGAGGTGACTAAGCTGGAGGTGCAGGTGGAAAACCACCCACCCCGCACCCTTCCTTGTCCCAGAAGGGAGGAGCACCACCTGCTTCCACCCTCTCTCATCTGACTTATCTGTGGGGTTCTCAGAGGTCGCTCGGTGCACCATTTCCATGGAGCAAAATGAGAGGGCTGGGGACATAGCTCAGCCAAGTAACAAGTAACGCTGGCCCAGTGTGGGCGACGACCTCAGTTCAATCCCCAGTGCTGACGACAATGGTTTCCTCCTGGGGGTGGGAGGAAGAAGACTCCCCTAGGCTGAGAGGTTTCCTGGGGCTCCAGGCTTGGGCAAGGCCTCCTACGCTAGCCTGCTAAGTGAGTGTCACAGAGCCCTTGTCTTTGGCTGTCACCCAAGGCTTCCTATGGTATCAGCTGGTAATACAGAAGGGAGAAACGACCAGGGACAGGAGGGCCACAGCACGAGTTGCTCCTACCACACAGAGAACACACATTGGTAGCCAGGCACCGTGGCACACCGAAGCAGGCCAGCAGTCAACCAACCGGTCAACTAATACACAAGCAAAGGGGTCCAGGTATCACTACCTTGTGTGGGAAATGATCGTACGTGTCCCAAAATAAGTGGGCCCTCCAAAACACTGAGCGGAGGGGGAACTGCCTCAAATCTGCTTTTGGGTCAGAAACTGAATCAGTTCCTCGGATTCTACAATCTGCTAGAAGATTCCAGAGACAGATAAGTAGGTGCCCTGACTGTCAACGCCGGGGAGGAGCCTGGCTTCTCGGGTACAACCCAAGATGTCACCCTAGCCTCTTACCATTGTGTGAGGGTCTGTCTAGAGACATGTCACATGGTTAAGATCTGGACAAGGTGAGGCAGGAGGCTTCCGGGGGTGGGGGGGGGGCAAGGAGGGGAGGGCTTGTCTTTAATGTGTCCTTCAAGCTGGCCCGGATATCTGCTGGGCAGACCCTGAAGCAGAACACACTTGCATTCAGACATGAGTCTGGACATCCAGTCCCAAGGTGACAGAGAAAGAGGAGGAAGGCGCTGGTGAGATCCCCCAGGTCTTACTGGGCTTTGCCTATGAATGAAGGAAATCCCTTTACACTGTGTAGGACTGGGGCATTTCTAATTCCCTCTGTCCCCACCACACACAGTCGCTCCATGCTCTGGTTTTTGTTTCATGGCCGAAATTCCTTTAAGAGTGAGCTGGCTTGGCTTATTTATCAGGTTTAAGGCCACTTCCAGGGTACCTTCTCAGTGTACGCACAGTAAACACAACCACGTACAGATGAGCGCTCCTGTCATGCGGTCATTTGTGTCCTACGGGTCATGGAGGACCCTCGAGGACTTCAGGGCCCTTTGTGCCCACCTCTGCTGTTGGAGGGCGTATGGCACGCTGCCACAGTCAGGAAGGCTCTCCATCAGCATCGGGTGGAGGGCGAGGGGTTGTCGCAGAGAAAGCAGAGCCTGTCCCCTACTTGCTCATGGGTCAAAATTCCAGCTTGATGTCTTGGTCCTACAGCTTTGAGGTGGCTGTCAGAGCGTCCTCTATAGCCGGGTCACGGGAGGGGGCTGTGTGTGGCCCCCTAGCACCCAAACTACATGTGCCCAGTGAGGCTGCTGAGAGCTGGGTGTTTGCAGGCTCACAGTAGAGGAGTGAGTACCAAAGGTTTTGCAGGCTCTCCTGATCACCGTCCGTCCCC
The DNA here is from genome assembly GCF_964271855.1 of Acomys minous. Classification (NCBI taxonomy): domain Eukaryota; kingdom Metazoa; phylum Chordata; class Mammalia; order Rodentia; family Muridae; genus Acomys; species Acomys minous. The sequence continues at coordinate 96,933,782 of NC_140498.1, forward strand.
ACACAATGTCACAGGCCTCCAGATAAATCGCTGCATTGTTTTCTTATTTATTTCAAACACAATCTATTTATTGAATAAATGTTTAAAAAAAAAAAAGAAAACACCAATAACTGAAGAGTCAGAAAGAAAATCACCCGAGGTCAGGAACTACAGACCTCACCAACTTCTTACATTTAATTTTTAACCCTTTCTTTAATGTATAGTATATGTATTTAGAAAAAAAAAAGAGGGGAGATGACACGGATAATTTTGCAGACACACACACACACACACACACACACACACACACACACACACAATGATTTTGCCAGGTTTCTAAGCACCATCTTCCCTTAATTTACCGATAAATTTGTATTGACCATTGGCTGTGTTCACAGGTCCTGGGAAAACAGCAGTAAGCAGACACATGGCAGGCAGTGCCCACACAGCTGGCAGCATCCTCGTCTCCGACAGCTAACACTGCTGCTATATCATATGCACAGGTCCCATGCCAGTCCACTGTGGGAACCAGCAGTATCCTGTCTCTGCACCCGGGCGGGAACGTTCCTTCTCAGCATTTGTTGCTGTGACTGTCCCGTTGCCACCAGATCTCCCATAGATGCTGTGGTGGGCAGAGCCCTGTGTGCTGCTCTGGTTCTGAGGTCTCTCTGCTTCTCTTTGGGACCACCCTGCCGGCTGTGTGTACACCCCACCCCCACCCCGAGCCAGAGACACTCCCCTCAGTGGAACACAAACTTTCCCTTTTGTTTCAGATGCATTTGCACCCCACAAGTTTGAAACCCTCTAAACCCTAAGACTGCCTGTAAAAGGGAGGTGGCCGTCAGCAGGCGCAGGTGGATCTGCATCAGGAAGCTACATGCCGTGCACCCCTGAGTTTACCCAACCAGACTATCCCCCTGTGAAATGGAAGCATCTTGCAGAGAGGAAGCTATGCCTGCTGGCACCTGCCGGTGCCCCTGCCTATGGGCCCTGATTGCACCTCAGAAAGGAACTAAGAGGTGGGGGCTCCTGGAGCCCCACTGGAGAAACCGAGGCTACAAGTAACCCCACAAGGAGAAGAAGGCCCAGTGGCCTTCCCTAGCTCCACCCCTTTCATCAACACTAGTTCCCACCACGTGAGCAATTAGAAAACACTGGGCTCCAAGTCATGTGCTTCTAGAGCACCAGGGGGAGCTGTCCATTTGGGGGTGGCAGAGTTGGGGGTTCTAGCCAGACACTGGTGGTGAGTCCGTTGGGCATGGAGGAGCTGCCCCCAGGAAAGAGGGAGGCAGACTGAGCTATGGCTCCCACTTGACACAGGGAAAATGCGTCCACTGGGGGCCAAGCAACGAGAGAGGTGGGGCCTCTGAACCTAGTGAGGGTTTATGACAGCCGCAAATCTTGCTCCGACAACCCTAGGAAGACAGGACCATCCCACCTCACAAATGGAGCACCCCAGCTCCCAGTGCAAGCCACCTCCATTGGGGCCACTTTGTGAGCCCTGGGGCTGTTACAACAAAACCACCAACAGTTTAGGGAGTTAAAACATCACCAGTGGGGTCACGGATAGAACGCTTGCTGTGCAATCATAGAACCTGAGTCTTACTCCCAGCACCCATATAAAAAGCCAGAGCCGTGGCACACACTCAGAACCCAAGTGCTGGGGTTGTTTAGAGACAGGTGGATGCTGGGGCTTGCAGGACTGCCTTCCTAGCATACACATGTACACACTTGTGTACGTGTACACACACACACACACACACACACACACACACACACACACACGAGTTAGAGTTCTGTAGTGAGCTGGAGGGAGGGGGCAGTACCCCTCCTGGCTTTCCAGAAGCCCCTTCTTTGTTTCTGTGGATTGGTGGTGGTGTGGGGTGCCCACAATTACTCATGGGGTGAGCCCGCGGTCCTTAGTGGTGGTAGGGAGGTGGTGAAGTGTGCAGGTCATGGGTGGGGGACGTCTCCTCTAGGAGGGATGAAGGCAGTTAATTCTGACAAGAGGGTTTAGGGGCAACCCTGGCTGCTTGCCACACTCTGGTTTCCTGTCTGGCCATGTGACCTCTCCCCGCCTCTCCCTGATGAAGCCCTCTCTGCCTTTCTCTCCCTCCTTCTCTCTCCTTCTTCCTTCCCCGCAACTCCCTCCCTTTCCCTCTCACTCTCCTTCCCTCATCTCTCTTTTTCTCTCTCTGTCTCCTCCTCCTCCTCCTCTTCTTCTTCTTCTTCCTCTTCCTCTTCCTCTTCTTCTTCTTTCCCCTCCCTCCCTCCTCTTTCTCCCTCTCTCTGTCCCACTTCCTCCTCATGTAGCCCAGGCTTACCTGTAACTCTCATGCAGCCAAGAATGACCTTGAACTTCTGATCTTTGATGGGGTCACAGTGATGCCACCACAGACCCACAGCTTCATGTGCACTGGCAAGCACGGGGCCAACTGAGCCACACTTCCAGCCCACCTGACCTTTCTTCCTCTGCCCTTGGGATGTCCTTTACTATAGCAAATGACCCCCTCCCCTCAGAAGTTAGACTATGTTACTATAACAGACAACAGGCTGCTGTACCTGGCTCCCGAAGAACTGCCTCCAAGCGCTATTTCTGTGTAGCTTTTCTGCACAGAGCCACCACCCCCTCTGAAGGCCTGAAGGCTCGAATACATGAGCCACGAGGACCACAGCTCCCTCCTTATCTCAGGGTCCTTGACTTCAGTGTCCTACACCAGGTCAGGTGACTTAGATGTGGCCCCTGTGGAGGGAACAGGGCTCTAGCATCTGTAAAACACCTGAGCATAAGTTTATCCCAAATTCCACACGGGACAAGTCAGGCTATTTTATTCACTGTCTACTGGAAACTTGGGTGTCCTGGAGCAGCCCGTTTCCATGGCCACCGTGAACATCAAAACCCTCAGCTGAAAGGCAGCAGGCTGTAAGAAATCTCCCTTCAGATCGTGGGCCCGAGCAAGGCAAACAGCTTCACTACCTTCCTGGACCTCAGTTTATCAATCTGCAGAATGGGGGTTAGAAACACTAACCTTTCCAAAACACAGGCTCAGCTAGTGGCACCCAAGGGGAGTGCTTGTGCACTCTGTAGCACCCAGCAACCCCCAGAGGGACCAGTTTGTGCCCTCCTGCAGTGCCCAGCACTGTGACTTACAGAAGCACTTCCTGAGCTGGACAGATGGGGCTTCCGCCTGCTCAGGCTAGAGCCAATTTCCCAGCTCATTGTCCCAAACCAAATTAGGGGCTCACAGGCTATGCCACTCAGGCCTTAATTGGGACTCACAGATGCCCCACCCGGCACTGCCTTTCTTCCCCGTTCCCCTGTCCCCAGCCAGGCCATGCCTTGGGGGAGCCAGCGGCAGCCAGGGCTCTGCCACCTGGGCCCTCACAGACGGCCGCCTCGGTGTAAGCAATTAGGGCTAGGCCAGGCCTGCTGGTAATAGGGAGGTGCTGGGCAGCTGGGCCCGCATCGATCCCAGCCCCTGGTGACCCCAGGGAACAGAGACAGCCAACAGGCAGGCAGATGGTAGTCTCCAGGGCCCAGCCCCACCCCCAGTGTAGAACAGGCCAGGCAGGAAGGAGACCTGTGTTCCGGGGCCCCGTGTAAGCCTGAAAGCTTGGTTCATGTGTTCAGTCCTTGCATTGCAGACATATTCAGGCAGCAGCCCTCACCTTCCCTCTAAGCACCTGACGCCCCTGACCTGATTCTGCCCCAGCCTGGCCTCCTGAGGTGGAGGTGACATGGCCTGCCCTGTGCCCTGCCCTTGGAAGGTTGTACAAGCTGGCAGGGGACAGGAGTGGTTTCTGGCAGCCAGAGGAGGGAGGCCTGAGGGAAGGGAAGGACACACCATCCTTGGTATCTGAGTCTCACCTGCCCTCACCCCAGGAGCTGGCATAGGGGCTTTGCAAACGGAGCAGGAGTGCTCTGAGGGCGGGGTCTCCTGAAACTGCAGCTCTGTGGGCTCAGAGAAAACAGGTGCAGTAGGGGCAGGGGCAGGGGCAGGGGCAGGGGCAGGGGCAGGGGCAGGGGCAGGGGCCCCTCAGTGTCTGCACTGTGCGGGACAGGTGTTCTGAACCATGTGTCAAGTGACAGGATGCTGTGGGTCTGTGTCTGAGCTCCTTCCAGCTGCCTGAGAGGAATGGTACACACTCATGTGTGTGCATCTGTGCCTGGATGCGTTCATAGCGTGTGCAGATCGAGTGAACATGCACGTGAATGCATACATGCAGAGTGGAGGGTAGAGTGCTGAGCATGTACTTGTGTGTGTGTGTGTATGTGTGTTGTCGTCTATATAAATGTATGCATGTGGTGTGTGTGTGTGTGCAGCGTGTGTGTATGAGGATATATATATATATATACACACACACACACATACACAAAGTGGGTTGTGTGTGCATGTGGTCTGTTGGCTATACATGGGTCTAAATAGGAGTGTGGCTGTGTGAGAGTGTTTGTGTGAATGTATGCATGTCGTGTGTGTGTGTGTGTGTGTGTGTGTGTGTGTGTGTGTGTGTACACAAAGGCGTACCTGCAGAGTGCAGGGTATGCATGCATAAGCGTACATACAAAATGTGTATGTGTGTGCATGTGTATGTGTGAGAGTGTACGAGGAATGTTGGAGGGAAAGTGTATGTGTGGAGTGTGCATGTGGAGGGGAGCATGTAGGTGCACATACAGAGTGTGTGTGTGTGCACATTTGTGTTGTTTGTGTGAAAGTGTGGTGTGTGTACAAAGGTACATGCATGAAGTGTGCATGTACGTGTGTGGGTGTGCATAGGGAGTGTGCAGCATATGCATATTTTGTCTGCTGCCTGTGAGTGTGCACTGAGTGAGGGCAGATCAAACTCCGGGGCATGTCATGAGCAGAGCAAAGATCTGGGTCTGATTTCCATGTCCATTGCTAAGTGTAAAAGTGTTCATGGAGCTGGCTGATGCCAAGCTTGGGAGACCGCAGAGGCTTGCATCAACTTAGGAGCGCTTTCACCCTCTCTGGTTCCAGTTTCACTATTTACAACATGGCCCTGATCTTCAGTTGGGCCCCTCCCCCTGTGTCCTGAGCCAGGACACACCTTCAGCTTCAATACTGTGTCTAGCTGCTACTAACCAGGTGGGACCGCCCCCCCTCTGTCCAAGTGCAGGTCACATGACCACACAGCGAGGGCATGTGCCTTGCCTGCCTTCCCACCACCTGCATCTCTAAACTAATGTGTGTCAGTTTTCCTACCTGTGAAATGGATCGAAGACCAAAAACCCGAGTCACAATTGCCTTCTACATTGGTCTCCCACGCAGGGACAATTGTGTCCAGGAGCCGTGTGGGGACTTTGCAAACTGGCATCCATGCATGTCACCTGTCATCACCCTCACTGTCTCACAGGCGGCTCCCTTAGGTTAAGCTCTGCCCCTGCACTACCAAGTCATTCCTCGGGAGAATCTCTGTACCCACTCTGTGCGTCCAGAAGGGAAGCCACGGTCCCCCACAGCTGGACTCTGTAGTGTGCCTGGGGTGCCAAGCACAATGCTCCCTCCATCTGTCTCTAAAAAGAGCAGTAGCTGGGGACAGAGGAAGGAGAGGGCCAAGCCCCCTGCAGCCCTGGCAGGCCACAGGGCTGGGGAGCAGGCTGCCGTCCAGCCACCCAGCACAGGTTGGCTAATTGCCGCCGTGAGGCCACTGCCCTGGACCGTGACACGGGCCCCTGACAGATGTGATTTATGAAGGCCCTCGGCAAAGCGGAACCCACTCAATGGCCTATTACCTCACTTAGCAGACACCTTGTCACCGCCCGAGAGCAGGGTGTTAAAAATACAAGCCAGGCGGCCGCTGGCCGTGTGCAGCCTCCACCTGCTGTGCACCAGATAACGGCCCAGGGCTGCCACAGTCCTGCCCAGCTGGGCTCTGAAGATGCCCAGGCCCTCGCAGACGTCGTCAGCCTGGGTTCCAGCAGCAGAGGGTGAGAGCAGGGATGAGGCTGCCGAGTCTGACTGTCCCAATCACGGTTGACATCCCTGTGCAGCCCGCGCAGCTGAGGCCTAGCCAGTGGACCAGACCAGGTCCCCACACCCTGCGACGCCTTGTCTCACCTCTGTTGCTGTGAAAAGCTACAAGACACTCGGGGGACCACTGCCATAAGACTCTGGGTTCCAGGGGCCACCCTGTGTAATCCAGGCTGCAGCTCCTGAGACTGGCAGTTCCCTGGAGGTTTGCAACCATGTGCCGTGGACCTCAAAGGCCCAGTGCAAATGGAAACCGCAAAGCCTTCATCCAGAGAGAGGCAACATCAAATCAGCAACTGGAAGTGTGCTCGGTGCTGGCCTTAAACCCAGCCTCGGGAAAGATCTGTTCACGCCAGGCTTCTCGGCCCTAGCACACGTGCGTATCCACGTGCCCATGCCTGTGTGCATGGCCGTGTACCTACAAATGGTGTCAGTTGAGGATTCGGAGTGGCTGATCCGCTGAGCGAGACTCTGCCCCATCACAGGCCGCCCAAGAGTTTCCATCTCGGTACTAATGACATTGGTCCCTGTGTCCTGGCTGGGCCTTCTGGGAGGAGCCAGAGGGATCTGTCTGCAGGCCCACGGGCACCAGGCAGGGCAGGCGTCATCCGGAGCATGGAGGTGAGCAGGATCTCTCACCGCTCCAGTCACCCCTGGCAGGACCACAGGAGTATCCATCCACAGGCAGCTCACTCCAGGGAGCTCATAGCCCTCTGGGCAAGTCGGGAGGGGGCAGGAACCGTGGGGCACCCAGAGGAAGTTACTGAGGGATCCTCCAACCCCGTGGCAGGCCTCCAGAGGTGATTCGTCAGTGGGGATCGAAGAGTAAGTGGGAGTCAGACAGGAGAGACTAGATAGCGAATGTGGTACCAAGCCAAGGCCTGGGCTGGGAGGGGCCAGGTCGCCTGGCCTGTGGAATGCCTTTCCCTACACTTCTGCTGCCTCCTCTGTTTTATTCACTTCCTGTAACCCTTTCAGGCCCCACTTCAAACCCACGCTGACTCTGCGCATGTGCGTACAGCAAGCCTTCCTGCTCCCGGGTTCCACCCTCCCTGCACCTGCCCTCTTGTCTGCAGCCATATTGCATTACTGAGCCCCAATTCCAAGAAGGG
>NC_140498.1:96945862-97035862 GCF_964271855.1 Acomys minous
CACCGCAATAGTTAGGCAGAAGCACCCTCACTGCTCGATGTCACCCACAGGTATGAAGGAGAGACCTTGCTAATACGGACGTGAGCACAGGGAAGTTCAGGGCTGACGCTGGAAGGCCAGTGGGAACAGGACTGCTGGGCACACACTGAGAATAAAGACCGACCGAGGAGCAGCGAAGGAGCCGACGCAGCTGCAGCCCATGTGGAAAAGGAGACCCTTCTCTGTGCGCAGGCGCAGGCGCGAGCAGGGTGTTTTCCCTGCCGGTCCCATTAATCTGTTCGCTGTGTCCCGTTCCCGCCTTCCCACCTCCTGTGCCTGTTCATCCCGGGCTCACTCCTCTCCTGAGGGCTCCACGGGTCATTAAAACCGAAACAAGCCCAGCTCTGATGGTTAAACCAGATGCCAGGCGCGTCCTGCCGGCCCCTCTCGGGGTCAGACCATGGGGGGCCTAGGTTCCCAAGGGGGACGGGCCAGACGAGGGGAAACCGAACCCGAGACACATGGAGATCATTTGCCAGAAGAATGGGATCCGTGACCAGCTCCAGCAGAGGGCAAGGAGGAAGAGAGGGGGTAAGGGCAGTGGGGCCAGGCCAAACCGGGCGCCACCCTGTGCTGAGGCTGGCTCGGCCCAGTGCAGGCTCGTACCCTCCCCCAGCTCACCAAGCTCGGCCAGGCCTCCAGGCCCTCTGGGTCCCTGTGTCCTCTCTAGTGTGCCAAGGTCTGAGAGAAAGCATTCGCAGCCACTGTCCACACGCAGCACTCGGCGGGCACTCAACAGACAGCTGATACACAGGAGATGAAAGCCAAGGCTCAGAGAGGTCATGTGACTTTCCAAAAGACACACAGCAAACCAGCACAGTCATCAGCCAGGCATTTCCCAGAAGGCTCTGGGTAGCTTGTTCACTAAGGAGGGATGAACTCAAGTGGTCACGCTGTACCTTCGCGTGCCCCCCACCACCACCACCACCCCCCCCACCAGGCAGGTCTCCTGCCCATGGCTGGCCCTCACCTGCTGGTCTGTTTCTGTAATAACATTTGTGTTCAACACAACTCAGGCCACACAAGTCCACCCAGCCAAGCCGGATGGTTTTTCTGATGCATTATATCATTTTTGAAACTTTGGGAGGTTGTAAACATAAATTTTTTTCCGTTGGAAACCTCGTGCCCTCACTGTTTAGTCCAGGCTGGCGTCAGACTCACAGCGATCCTCCCGTCTCAACCCCGCCACTGGTCGTTTTAAGCATACCCACCAGCATCTCGGTGGCATCCATATACTTCTGCTGGCATCTGGTTGTCACCTTCAGGTCACCTGAAGGTTGTCACCACCTCACGCTGGTCACCTGTCTCCAAGTATCATGTATTAATTCCTTTTTCCCTCTGTGGCTCCTTCAGGCCCTAACTTTGGTCCATAAGCCTGCAACAGATGGGGTACCAGGCCACTAGCCCCTTTCCACTGCTGTGACCAATGTGGTAAAGGCAAGGCTGTTTGCACCCTTGCTCGCCCCTTGAGAGGGGAAGCCATGGGGTCAACACGATAAACCTATACCCCGAGCCGTGCCTCAACCCCCATCGCCTCTTGCTTGAACTATTGTAGTAGATACCTCACTACCCACTGCCTCCCCTTTAGCTCTTCCACGGGCTCATCGCTCATCGCAACCAGGAAGGCCACCTCCAAATTCTATGACACACACCCCTACCTTCCCGCCCCTGCCCCCTGCCTAAACCCGAATTGCTCTCTGAAGAGAATTCGTAGGCACCTTATTCACAGTGAAAGGCCTTGTGTCCCTTCTGAGGACCCACTGCTGCCTTTGTCCGCCTGCCACAACTCATCCCATATGTGTCCCCGCTGCTGACTCCTCTGTCCCTGTGGGTCCCTTGGGGGCTGGAGTCTCCAGACTGTGTCTCATCTGTGTCCCTCCAGGGTCCTGATCACAAGAGGTCCTCTATAAGTAAACATCCTTTGTTGATAAAGAAACTGAGGCTCGGAGAGCTGGCCTGTCTGAGGACACACAGTCGGATGTGTAGTGACCAGAAATGGGCCTGTCTGTGGAAGCAAGGCAGCAAGGCGGGCCAACAGGTGCTCAGCATGCAGCGCCAGCTCCCTCCCTTCTCTTCTCCCTGGGGATGTGCACTTCCTTGGGGTCAGCACAAACCCTGCCTCTAGCTTGCTCCCTGGTCTCTGCTTGGGAATTTGGTGGTTAGCTGCCCCCATCTCCTGCTTCCTCAGATCCCTTGTCCCAGATGGCCCCTCCTGGCTGCAGGTAGTTAGATGGGCACAGTGGGGTCGCAGGCAGGAGAAGCCATTGCTGGCAGCTCATTCCCCTGAAAGGGGCCCCTCAGCCCCTCAGGCCCGGCTCCATATCAGGAACAAAGGCCTTATGGACATTCAAAGCGAAGCTCTGGGCTGGAGGCCAGAGTGGGCGGCCACAGAGATGGCCACGGGGCTCGTGGCTGGGACGGCCAGTGACTGGAAGCTGTCCCTATCCATCAGTCAGCGGTGACAGCTCCTGGGGCCTCGCAGCCCCCCTGTGGTCCAGCCAGCTGACCCTCCTCCCTCCCTGCCTGGTGGCCCCAGCCAGTGACCTGAATAGCAGAATCTCGTGAGCAGTGACAAGCCTCTGCTCCAGGCTTCCTTCTCAGCTGCATCCCAAACACAGAGAGAAATGAGACAGACACGCAACCACCCTCACCCTGGCGGGGAGCTGATTCCTAGGAGCCCAGGAGATGGGAGGAACTTGGCATGGCCTGCTAAGAACCCCCTGAGTGACCCTGGGCCTGGTTCCTATCGGGCCTCAGCCCCAACACACACACACACACACACACACACACACACACACACACAGGTTGGATTGTCATTTCATGCCTCTGCTCACTCTTGCTGTGGTCTGTGACAAGTGACTGAATGTCCCTGAGCTGCATCCTCCAGGAACCTTGTTAAAAAAAAAAAAAAAGCAAAGGCCAGGCAGCCACTGTGAGGGTGAAAGAAGGCTGGTGTGATAAAAGCGTTCTGGGCACAGGAAACAACTGCGGAGGATGCTCAGAGGCAGGGCCATGTTGAGAGCATCTCACGCAGTCAATGGAAGTCACACTGCCTGTAACAGGGCAGCGAGGGGAGACAGACCGTGGCTGTGAGCCTGAGCTCACACTGGCTCTTTTCCTCACTGAGTGGCTTCCCTGGCTGGCCAGAGACGGACACATGAGTACAATACCAAGATCTGTCCTTGGAGGGTTAAGAAGGGCTGAGCTGTGAGCCTGGAGTACTCCCGGGTGGAGGAGGGCCCACACCTGAGAACTTGTTTGTCACCATCATCGCCATGGGCCATGTGGAGCCGTTTGGCGGCTGTTGTTGGCTTCCTGTCAGCAGGTACTTTTCAAGGAAGCCAGGGGTGTCGACTGGTCCAGGAGTTCCTATAGCCTGGGCGGCAAACGGGGAAAGCCCAGCTACACGCCCGCCCGTCACTGGGAAGATGACCCAATGCGTAGTGACACATCCGTGCTGTGGAATAGCCCAGCGCCTTGACCGCGTGTCAACTGGAGCGTCACGTATCAACAAGGATCAGTCTCAAAATGGGACCTTGAGCCAAGAACATGCCCGCAGGACATGCGTGTCGGAGGAGCACTTCGAAACGGGTCTAGCCACACCCCACTTCCTGAGCACAGAGGAGACAAGCAATGTGGGAAAGTTGGAACCAAGGCAGGATGGTAGGGCGGCCTACTGGCTGCCAGAACACCCACTCGCCTTCCCTTTAACTCCTCACGCACCCAGGGCTGCCCCATGCTTGCCCCTCGCAGCTTGTCTGCCTTTGCTAGGAGGCCACTCCTGAGGGCTGGTGTGGGGTTTTCCCTGTCGCTCTGCACCAGCTCCCTGAAGCCTGGGGTGTCAGGAAGCTCTGCCGATGGTGCTGGAGGGAGGGACCTGCAGGGTGAAGAGCACACAGGCCTTGGTGAAGGCGAAGACTAGGACAGAGGCAGGAGGTCACCAGCTCCTACCCTTGGCCTCCGTGGCCCCATACCCCGGCCAGGTCTCCTGGGCTCCCAAGCCCACTCTGGAACAGGAAGGGGATCCTGTGCCACCAGGAAAGATGATCGAAGGTCTGAGCACGGCCACCCAGACACAGGAGACACCTGGCTGCTGTCAAAACCAGTTTACCCTCTGAGTCAAAGAACCCAGAGAGACTGGGCCTTGCACAGCTGTGCCTCTGCCCGACACGGCCTCCCCTTGAAGTCCAAGGTGAAGGTGAGTGTCACCAGACTGACGCTCCCAGGGCCAGCATGCCTCCCAGGAGTGCCACTGGCTGCCAGCTCTATCTCCTGTCACTTCCATGTCACACTGAGCCCTCCTCTTAGGGGCTGTACCCTCCTGCCTGGGTCCTCTTCTCTACCTGCCACTTTCCTGAGAACACTGTCCCCACTGACTCCGAGCCATACACACACACACACACACACACACACACACCCGACACTGCCCCAGCTGCGGCCTCCAGTGCCTCCCCCATGGATGTGGAACACGCTGTCCCATTCCTGTCACCTTCTCCTTCCTCCACACAAGCATCAATCCTGGTTTGCTCCTTTTTTTGTGTCCCTCCTCTGACAGGCTTATAACTCCTGCCACAGCCTTCCCGGATGCGTGAGCTCCAGGACAGCAGTGTCCCATTTTTCTCAGAAAGGTTCAACTCTGGGCCCAAGGGAAGCTAACAGGCTCGGTAGCTATGAATGAACGAGCGAGCAAAGGAATGCACAAGTGGGTGAGTGTGTGGACACACTAGTGAATCAGTGTCTGAGCAAGTGAACAAGCGGGTGAGCAGGTGAAGGGGGGAGTGAGTGAACTGGTGAGCGGGCGAGTCAGCCTGTTAGTGGGTGAGTAAATGGATGTGTGAGCGAGTGAGCAAAGGATGACCGAGTGCACACGCAGATGGCTGTGAGTGACTGGGTGAACAGGTGAACAATGAGTAAATAAACCAGTGGGTAAAGGAGTGACTAGGCCACTGGCAGCTCTTCTGCATCAGTCCAAACATCCTTTGGGAAGTCTAGACGAGAAAGGGAGACCCCACCCACGCACCCACCCAGACTCAAGCCCTTTCATAGGGACTGAAGATGTCTGTCTGTCAGAGTACTTCCCTGCGATGAGCCCCAAGCTGACTTCCCCTCAAGAACTTTCCCACAGGAGCTCTGCCTGCGCATCAGGCTACCCCAGTGGCGGCCATGGCGCAGTGGGTTCCATTTGTGCATCTCATGGATCTTTGGGGGTGGGGTAGGCGAAGTGGGCTAGAACAGTTCCAAGTTCAACAGAGAATGTATTGGGTGAAGGAGGCAGCCAGGGAAAGTCAGGGTAGGGGTGACTTGGAGAGCCAGCCTCAAGTGCTTCCAGTATCCCAGTCTGGACCACGGATTGATTCCACACTAGGTACTTCTGTCTCAAGGACCCTGAAGCCTCTGACACCACGGGCGCTTTGGACCAAGGGACATCTGGACCCTGATGAGATCTGAACACTACTACTGTTGCCACACAGGCCTTGGGAGTATCCAAAAGCAAGCCTATAGGGGAAGGCCCTTAGCCTAGTGTTGAGTGAGTCCCTGCCCCCACAGTGAGCCCCAGAGAAGGAGAGGGAGGGGCAAGAAGAAGAAGGGGAGTATAGGAAAGAAGAGGAAGAAGAGCAGGAAGAAGATAACAGAGAGGACAAAGGAGGGAGAAAAAAACAAGATGAGACACGAGTGACAGAATTGAAGGGAAAGGAAAGAAAGAGAAGAGATGAGGTGGAAACAGGACAGAAGTAGTAAGGAGAGAGGAAAGAGGGGGGAGGGGAAGGGAGGGGAGAGAAGGTAAGAGGGAGGGAGAGGGGAGACACAGAGAAAAAGAGGGGTGTCCCATCCACATACAGGCCAGCTGTCAGGAGCTTCTTCTCTATCCTGTCCCAGGACGGGGAACAGTCTGCCTGTGCTACTTCAGATGGATAGGTGGACAGATGCACGCATGCATTAGAACCGGCAGATGGATGAGTAGATGGGTGGATGGAAGGATGAGTGGGTGGATGGATAAATGGATGGGTGGGTGGATGGATGGATGGATGGGTGGATGGGTGGATGGATGGGTGGATGGATGGATGGATGGGTGGATGAGTGGATGGATGGATGGGTGGATGAGTGGATGGATGGATGGGTGGATGGATGGATGGATGGGTGGATGGATGGATGGATGGGTGGATGAGTGGATGGATGGATGGATGGATGGATGGATGGGTGTATGGATGGATGGGTGTTTGGATGGATGATGGATGGATGGGTGGGTGGATAGATGGATGGGTGGACGGACGGATGGATGGATGGATGGATGGATGGACGGACGGACAGATGGATGGGTGGATGGACGGACAGATGGATGGGTGGATGGATGGATGGAGAGATGAGTGGGTGGATGGATGAGTGGGTGGATGGATGGATGAGTAGATGGATGGATGGATGGATGAATGGATGGATGGATGGATGGGTGGATGGATGATGGATGGATGGGTGGGTGGATAGATGGATGGGTGGATGGATGGATGGGTGGGTGGATGGGTAGGTGGATGGATGGATGGATGGGTGGATGGGTGGATGGGTGGGTGGGTGGGTGAATGGGTGGGTGGATGGGTGGATGGATGGGTGGATGGATGGATGGATGGATGGGTGGATGGGTGGGTGGATGGGTGGATGGATGGATGATGGATGGATGGGTGAGTGCATAGATGGATGGGTGGACGGACGGATGGATGGATGGATGGGTGGATGGATGGGTGGATGGATGGATGGATGGATGGGTGGATGGGTGGATGGATGGATGGATGGGTTGATGGATGGATGGGTGGATGGATGGGTGGATGGATGAATGAATGGGTGGGTGGATGGATGGATGGATGGATGGATGGATGGATGGATGATGGATGGATGGGTGGGTGGATAGATGGATGGGTGGACGGATGGATGGATGGGTGGGTGGGTGGATAGGTGGGTGGATGGGTGGATGGATGGATGGATGGATGGATGGGTGGGTGGATGAGTGGATGGGTGGATGGTTGGGTGGGTGGATGGGTGGATGATGGGTGGATGGATGGATGGGTGGGTGGATGGGTGGATGGATGGATAATGGATGGATGGGTGAGTGGATAGATGGATGGGTGGACGGATGGATGGATGGATGGATGGGTGGGTGGGTGGATGGGTGGGTGGATGGGTGGATGGATGGATAATGGATGGATGAGTGAGTGGATAGATGGATGGGTGGACGGATGGATGGATGGATGGACGGGTGGATGGATGGATGGATGGGTGGATGGATGGATGGATGGATGGGTGGATGGATGGATGGATGGGTGGATGGATGGATGGATGGGTGGGTGGATGGGTGGATGGATGGATGGGTGGATGGATGGGTAGATGGATGGATGGATGGATGGGTGGATGGATGGATGGATGGATGGGTGGATGGATGGATGGATGGGTGGATGGATGGATGGGTGGATGGATGGGTGGGTGGATGGGTGGGTGGATGGGTAGCTGGGTGGGTAAGAGGGTAAATGAATAGGTAGATGGGTGGAAATATATTGTATGGATGGGTGGATGAGTGGATGGATGGACTGGTGGGTGGGTAGTTGGATGAATGAAAGGATTGATGAATGGATTATTAAGTGAATGGCTGCATAGCAGAGTCCTCGGATGAACAGATGGATGGGTGAATAGGAGGGTGAGTGGACAAATATCTAGCTGGAAAGAATGGTGGCATACGATTGAACTGATGGATGGATGGACAGAAAGACAGCAAACGGATAGAAAGATGGACAGACGCATCCACAAATGGTGGATAGGTAGGTGGATGCATACTTACATACATACATACATACATACATACATACATACATAACACTGGTGGGTGGATGTTTAGGTGAATGGATGGGTGAAGGGCATGTGCCAGGAAGCATTGATGGACGGATTGATGACTGGCAAATATATGAATGGGCAAGATGGACTTGCCCAAGATGGGCTTGAGTGGAAGAAGAGATGGGCAGTTGGATGGACTACAGAGCCCACGCTGGTGAAGGGCCTCCTGTCTCCAATCATCCCGGCTACCCTCCAGCGTCTCCATCAGGCTCCAGACCCACAGGCTCTCTAATTCAGTAACTTACGGTGAGGACCAAAAGACAGGCCAGGGACCAGAATGCCAGGCCTGAAGCTCATGAAGCATTCTGGAGCACAAACAGGTCAGATGCAGGCCCAGAAGAAACACGGCCACCCAAGGTTAGTCCAGGCCCATGTCCTCGTGAGCAGGCCAGAGAGGGACACTATGAGTAGGCTTAAGTTACTGAGAGCCGGCGTGGCCCTTGAGCTCTGCCAGGCTTGCCTGGTGGGAAGGGTGCAGGTGGCATTTGGATGGGGATGCGATGGAGTCCGGACGCGTTTTAGAGCTGGGCTTGGGTCTTGGCAGTGGGAATGGTGTATGGATGTGTGTGTTGATGGGGTTGCCGGCTCGTGTTTAACACAGCAGACAGAGCCTACGTTGATCTGTGGAAGACTGGCTGCCATTTTTAATGAGAAAGTTAAGGGTTCCTTTGTTTACCCACACAAAGATATTCACAGAATGCCACTGTGCCCTCTGTCCTCCCACCATGCCAGGTCTAGAGACAATGTACAAAGCCCTGTGCTTCCCAGGCACCGGCACAGCATGTACCCAACCGAGCTACCCACAGCTCACCAGATCCCCCACAGGACTGACAAGACCAAGTGTCCGAGGGTGTCAGGTTCTCCTGTCCCTCCCCAGAGCTAGCTGGCCCAATGGCAGCCAAGCCTGGTCCCCCAGGGAGCAGGGAGTCTCCTCCGGTGATGGTGTGTTAGGGCGGTGCTAATCTCTCATCCCCTGGGGCTGGACAAGCCTAGACAGGACTTGTCCAATGGCAGCCCAGGTCCACGACCTCACTGCAGAGAGTACAGCCAGCAGCTGGCCCTCCCTGCCTGCATGACCTTGGGTGGGCTGCATTCCAAAAATGATGGCCCAGGAAGAGGTCATGCTTGAATTCTTTTAAGTGCCTGCTGACTCCAAGGGTCTCCCCGCCCCCCCCCCAACACCTCCCCAGTGACAGACTGACAGAAAAAGTCTGAGAGCAAGGGTTTCTGGGAAATGTGAGACAGACCTAAGTTAACCACAGATCACAGGCACCTTCTATACAGCTAATTTTTGCAATCCTCAGGGGCAGCAGGGAATGGACTGAAAGACCCATTGTCAAAGTGGGGAAACTGAGGCCCTAGAACCAGGGCCTCCCTGCAGGCCACGTGGAAATGGGGTTAAGCCAAGGTCAAGCCCACAAGTCTCGGCTTCCAGGTAAGCACCCTGTCTTAGCCCCCAAGAGCTTCCCACCTGGGTAAGGGTGTGAGCTGGCTTGAGACAGAAGACACCAATGGAGCCGCAGGACTCCTTCGCCCCTGCCCCGCCTCCCAGATCTCTCCAGTTCTGTTCCTCCCAGGAAGGTCCTGAGAGGTCCTTACATGGCCCCCAGGGGCCAGGTCACACAGGGCTTTACAAGAGGCTAAATTTAAAACTGCAACCCAGACCTCAGGACAGGGGAAAAACACTTGGAGGAGGGGACCGTGGGTGAAGCCAGACTCCAGGCACCTGCCCAGGCCCTCTGACTCACCCAGGGGACACGGTTCTAATGTGCCCAGGGAGGGGCTTGGCACCAACCCTAAGACTTGGCCAGACCACCTGCCACCTGAAGCTCGCCTGGAGCCATTGTCTCTCACGGGAGGCCAGGAGGAGAGGAAGCAACACCTCCTGAGGGCAGGACTAATGCGTGTGCTACTGCCAAGCACTCACTCACTCACTCACTCACAAGGAAAGGTAGGAATCAACCCCATGAACACAGACAGGAAATGTCCAGAGCAGGCAACGAGCCCACACCTGATAGGTGTCTCTGTTCATATGCAACACACATGGTACAGACAAAACAGGCCCACCCACCCCAGCTAACATCTGTGCACACGGATGTGTGTAAATGCTCGTGTGTTCAGGAGAGCAGCACAGGGACGCTCACATAGGACAAGGGATCTCACTTACAACGCACACCATGTACACATATACTTTCACACACATGTACACAAATACAGACAGACAGACATGCACACCATGCAGAAATACACATACACTCACACACATACTTACATAAACATACACGTACACTCAAACACACATACACACATATACTCACACACATATACGCTTACACATACATACACTCACACACATATACAAATATATACATATACACATATATAGACATACATATACAAATACTCACACGCATACACACATATACAGAGAGACATGTGTACACATTCACATACATACACATGTACACACACACGCATGCACACACACATGCACACACACACGCGCACACACACACACACACACATTTCTTGCACCACACTGGCATCCTAGAAGAGGAATCTAGAGGAAGAAAGAGCTTTGATGTGTAGTGAACACTCAAGACAGATTTCTGAGAGGGTCAGAACCAGAGACCAAAGGAAATTATGGGGTCAGAAACAGGGTGCAGATTTTAATGTGCGTGCCCTCCCCACCCCTAAGTAACCTCAGTGTGTTGCTCACAGAACCCCAGTTCCCCCACCCCAGATTAAGCCAGTGTTCTACTGAGCAAGATGTGTCCTGCTGGAAGCGTGCTGGGTGCTCGGGGGCTCCTGGGTGAGCAGTGGTGGGGTTCACATCCTCCCTGGTGAGGAGAGGACACCAAGCACCGCACAGTCACTGCTCTTGGGCCTCCGTGTCCCCATCTGTGAGATGGGCATCGATGTAAGACAAAGGGACAGCAGGGCTGGGCCAGGCGCTGGCCCCATCCTGTACAGTGAAAACAGACAAGAACAAACAGAGTCTACCACCTTGGGGAAACTGAGGCTGAGAGACAGAGGCTAGCTGGACACAAGCTGATCTCACAGAGGAGGGTGTGGCAGGCAAGCCTCCTGCTTATATTGAACAGCTGTGTCCCCACAGCAGGGGCCCAGCAGGCACAAGAACAGAGTAGGAGGTGAGTGAGGGCTACCAACAGGCCTGAAGCATTCACACCCCTAAGGCTGCCCCACAAGCTCAGGAAGCTACTGTCCCAGAGGGGGAAACAGAGTCACAAGTCTCAGTCACCTGCAGAGATTCCAGGCCAAGTGCATGACAAGGCTGGGCCTGCAGCCAGCGCTGACACTTCTGAGATCCCACCGCAGCCGGCAGGGCCCTGTCCCTCTGTCACCGGCTTCCCCAGTGCCCAACTCCAGACAGCGGTGTTTCTTCCCTTCCTGCCGCCCAGATGGCGGCTGTCTCTTTGTCCTGAGGGTGCTCGCCTCTTGCTTCACTTTTCCTGGCTTGCTTTCTTTCTTTTCCTCCCCCAGCCACAATGGGAAGGGACTAAGGAGCAATTCCCTGGATGGCAAAAGCAAACAAAAGGGGCGGCTGTCAGCTAGTCCCAGGGCCCTGCCACCCAGAGCTGGGGGTATGGAAATGAGCCGGTGCATATGCAAATGAGGCCCCTGGTGATTTGCATGGGGCTGCAGGCTGTGATGGAGGAAGGCTGTGTGGGAGGCTGTCAGGTTCTGCCAGCTCCTCTGTGGAGGCTCTTCGTGGTACTTGGCCTCTGCAGATAGCCTCCCTAGGGACAGCCTCTCTGAATGCTGGTCCTTTACAGTTTGAAGGATCTGGGCAGCTGTAGGGCTTCATCCTTTCCTATCTGGGTAAATACATTGAATTTTCTGTTTATTGACTCATCGTGCCAAAAGGCTGATGGTTGCATGTCTTATGAAATACAGAGAGAAGTTTGGGGAGGGGGTTGCTCAGTGAGACAGTGGGGACTCCCACTGCAAAGGGACACCCAGAGTAGTGCAGAGGGGTCTCCTCCAGCCCAAGCCGAGACAGCTTTTCTGTGCTCTGGATGACATGTGTGCAGGGTACTGGAGAGGGAGTCAGGCCACAGGAACCCTCCTAGCAGGGCCTGGCTGGGTGGTGGTTGGGGGTGGGGTAAGGGAATGAGAGAGAAAAGTAAATAAGGCAAGAGCTTGGATGGGTAGGTGGATGGACGGACGGACAGACTGATGGATGGGTGGGTGGGTAGACGGATGGATGGATGGGTGGGTAGATGGATGGGTGGGTAGATGGATAGATGGATGGATGGGTGGATGGGTGGATGGGTGGATGGATGGATGGATGGATGGATGGGTGGATGGATGGATGGATGGATGGATGGGTAGATGGATGGATAGATGGATGGATGGGTGGATAGATGGATGGGTAGATGGATGGATGGATGGATGGATGGATGGATGGATGGATAGATGGATGGATGGGTAGATGGATGGATGGATGGATAGATGGGTAGATGGATGGATGGATGGATGGATGGGTAGATGAAAAGATGGATGGATGATGGGTAGATGGATGGATGGATGAGTGTATGGATAGTCTCTTAGTAAGGGTTTCTATTGCTGAGATGAAACACCATGACCAAAGCAACTGGGGGAGGAAATGGTTTGCTTGGGTTATGCTTCTGCATAACTGTTCATCATCAAAAGCAATGACAGCAAGAACCTGGGGCAGCAGCTGATGCAGAGGCCGCTGGGGGGGGTCAGGGGTGGGGCCATTGGGGAGGTGGGGGTCAGGGGTGGGGCTGCTGCTTATTGGCTTGTTCCTCATGGCTTGCTCATCTTACTTTCTGATGGAACTCAGGACCACCAGCCCAGGATGGTACTGCCCACAAGGCTGAACCCTCTGAGCTAGGCCCAGTCCCTATACTTGAAAATAGGTCTGGCAATGCCAGTCCCAAGGACCTGTCTGCTAGGAGCTCAGCAGAGACAAGAAGGGTGCGTTGGCTTCCTCAGCGCCCAACACAGAGCTGAAGCGCATGTGCTGGGCTTTTCTGTCAGTGAGCTAAGGTCATGGCGCAAGACGCCCAAGGCTCACGGGAAAAGCCAGTCTCACGGATGCTTCCTCACTGCTGTGATAAACATCTGACAAAAGCAACATAAAGGAGAAAGGGTTTGTTCCAACTTGCAGTTCCAGAGAGATACAGCCCTGTCATAGCAGGGAAGGCATGGTGGCTGGAACAGGCGGCTGGCTGACCTCACAACAGCCACAACTCCAGAACACATAGAGGGGAAGATTGCTGCTCAACTCCCCCTCTCCCGACTTTGACAATCCAGGGCCCCCCACCCCCATCAGGAGATGGTGCCACCCATAGTGAGCAAGTCCCCTACTTTGATTAATGAAATTAACATCATCCCCACAGACATGCCCAGAGGCCCTTCTCCCAGGTAATTCTAGATCCCGGTGGAATGGGCAACTAACACTGACATCACACAGGTGCACAGCCCTGGCATGAGGCGAGTCACCGTCCCACAGAGGCCGTGCTGTCTCTACATAGGATGCATAAGGATGTGACATCAGGACACAGCTGATGCTCAAGCCGTGTGCTGGGTGCTTTTATATCAACTTGGCAAGAGCAGAAATCGCCTGAGAGGAGGGAACCTCAATTAAGGAAACGCCTTCACAAGATAGGCCCGTAGAGCATTTTCTTAATTAGTGGTTGATGTGGGAGGTGGTAGCTCCTGTCTTTAGTCTCAGCACTTGGGAGGCAGGGGCAGGTTGCTCTCTGTGGAGATCTCTGAGACAGGTGGATGTCTGATCTACAGAGATTGCCAGGGCTCTTCAGAGAAACTCTGTCTAAGAAAAAAAAAGAAAGAAAGAAAAAGAAAATGCCTCATAAGGTTGGCCTCGCCTATAGACAAGCCTGTAGGGCATTTTCTTAACTAGTGATCGATTTGGGAGGGGCCCCGGCCCATTGTGGGTGAGAACGCCTCTCAGCTGGTGGTCCTGGGTTCTATAAGAAAGCAGGCTGCGCAAGCCATGAGGAGCAAGCCAGTAAGCAGCACCCCTCCATGGCCTCTGCCTCCAGGTTCCTGCCCTGACTTCCCTCAGTGATGAGAAAGTATGAGCCAAATTAACCCTTTCCTTCCCAAGTTGCAGCAGCCCCTCCCCTCACACAGCTACTGACAGGCACCTATGGAGACACCCTCTGTGAAGCCCAAGCTAGCAGAACCCCAGGTGCCAGATGTCTCACCTGGGAAGTGAGTTTACACCAAAGAGAGTATTGGCACCACCCACCCTGATCCCCACCCCTTCCATGGCCTCCTGCCTTGGAATCAGGAGCCAGGCTGCAGCCTTGCACTATAAAACCTCCCTACCCTCAGAAAAGCTTTTATGTTTAAACAACCACCCTGCCCCCATGCTTCTGTCACAGGCATCCTGATCCTTCTCTTCCGAGATCCCACGATGCTCTCTGTTCCTGGCGTTAGGGGCCTGAACTTGCCTCAGAGCCCCTGGCCTACTTTCACCTCTCTGTATATTCACGTCATTAATAATCCTACTCCTACCCCCACACACACCTTAGAGACCTTTCGGGCTGTCATAGCAGAGCTGTGTGGGACTCAGACCTAGTCTTTCCTGGCTTTCCCCTGCTGGAAAGATCCTGCAGGGTCCCCATCTATAAATTGTCCGGTGACAGACAGTATGAGCAGACAGGAGATCCTGGGCCATCTGGTCTACCTGGGATGTTAGCTTCTGCCCCTTTGCTGTGTCTATATTACCTACACAGACAATCTCCATATTGTGTATATTGTGGGGAGGGTCATGTCTGGCAGGAAGGAGGGAGGGACACGGGAACTGGCCACAGATACCACAGCCTCAAAGAACCCACACCCACACCCCAGTTACCTACCTCTCCACAGCCTCCCAGCATGGCGTCACCCTCTGTGGTACCCAATCAAACAAAAGACCTGCAAATCTAGTGATGCCCAAGGGTTGGGGGGGTGATGCTAAAAGGACATGAGAGTGGCTTCTCTCCTATGAACCTCAGTTTTTGCATCTGTGAAATGGGCCTCAGGAAACTACCAATGATAAGCTGTGTTGAGCAAGCGCTATAAGCTCAGCCAAGAAGGTTGGCTATGCTTCCCTGATCTCCACTCCCAGGAGGAGGGGCCTGCGTGATAAGACAGAGGTTGACATTCCAGAAGTCACACACAGAAAAGGCAAGGATTCAAACTTGGTCCTCCTACCTCCCAAGACCACCTGCCTGGCTCTCACTGGAGCCCAGCAAGACACAATACAGGTTAAGGACGGCAACACAACATAGGTTAAGGATGAGCGCCAGAGCTAGATGTGCTGGGTGGCCCTGGGAAGGCTTTCCTACAGAACAGGGCAACCTTCGTGCCAGGCAGGCTGGGTATGAGAGGTGGGTTATTCGGGCTGTGTAGGAGTGAGTGCCCATCTCCTCCCTCCAGCTATCATCTCTGCCCACAGCCCAACCTCGCTCCATGGGCCTCCACTCGATCCGCTCACTGAAGCTTCTAGAACAATCTCGCTCCATGGGCCTCCACTCGATCCGCTCACTGAAGCTTCTAGAACAATCTCACTCCATGGACCTCCACTCGATCCGCTCACTGCAGCTTCTGGAACAGAACCACCTACCGGCAGCTGCAGATCCCACTGACCTGGCGCAGAGCTGAGACACGGGTCCCTGGAAAGGACACCCAGAGCCCCACAGATGCACCTAGCCCTGTCCTGCATTGGTTTCTGGTGGCCTTGGGGCAACTTAGCCCTTCTTGGCTGGTGCACTGGCCATTATCCCCTCACGGCATCAGCAGCCCTGAGATGTGCCCGTGTTGGCTACCCACCCATGCCACATGGCCTCTGGAGCCACCAGGTGCTGGCATTTAAACGACCTGTAGGCACCACAAGCACACACTGAGAGGAAAGGAAGGGGGGAGCTGGCCCATAGAGATTATCCCAGGGTGAAGCCATTTCATGGCTTTGGAATATGAACAGCCCCCCCTCCCGAAAGCATCACTTTCTGGGGGGCGGGGACTCCTGGAGATCAAAAGGCTGAGACACGCACGAAGCCTGCTTCTCAAGGTCGCATGAGGAGGCAACCGAGGCAGATCAGGATCCAGAAGCCCAAACTGCTATGGCCCCTGGTGTAGATGGATATATTCTCATCAGAGCCGCTCCTGTACAGAACCAGATGTACTTTCATCTGTCTCTGCCTCCATTGAAGACCCTCCTCACCGTCACTTCCCCTCAGTAAGGGGCAGCAGGCCCGCTGGGGCTCAGGGCCTACTCCAGATCCAGCATAATCACTGCCTCCCCAGTGGAACTCCATCACCAAATGAAGTTCTCAAGCCTATATATTCTATGCGAGCGGTCTGGATCATTGGGAAGACAGAGAGAACAACAGCTCCCCTCAGGAGCATGGCATCTTGCCGGTTAGGATTCTGAACTTAGCGTTTCTCTCCCCTTCGCTGCACTTAAATATTAAATGTAGTATTAATAGCTCACCCTTAATTACCCATCAGTAATGTACTAAGGCTCAGAAATTAATGAAGGGAAGGGCCCAGCCCAGAATATTTCCTACTCCTCTGGGTGCTAAGGGCTGATGGGAGGAGGGGGATTTGCATATGATTTGCATGTGAGGTTTGGTGGCCCTGGCTGGGAAGGTGAAAGAAAGACATACAGGCTCAAACGCGAAGCCTACTGTGGTCCTAGCCAGCTTCAGGCGGTTCCCAAGAAAAGGCCATCTTACCGTCTCTCAGATGGGATGCCTGTCCGCTGGCAGCACACTGGGACAGTGATATCGGCACTCAGGATACGGAGGCACTAGGATGAGCCATGTAGGGTTGTGCTTGCTGCCAAAGCCTGCTAGGATGTACATACGAGACCCTGTCTCAAAACACAGAAACAAAATAAAGTGCTAACATAAATCAGGTATGGAGGCACACATCTGTCACCGCGGCACTCCGGAGGGTGAGGCAGGAGGATAGTGTGTTAGAAGCCAGCCTGAGTCACATGGGTTACGTTGCCTCTAAGTGAAGGTTTCAGAAGGTAGGGCTGAGGCTCAGTGGGGAGCCCTTGCCTCTATGTGCACTTGAGTTCAATCTCCAGAAAACAAGATAAAAATGCCCTTTAGAAAACAGTCCGGTACCTCTTCAACAGCCATAAAAAGGCCACCTAACGCAGAAGCTTGCGCACAGAGATACCTGTGAAAGGGACTGTTGGGGCCAAGGAGGCAGAAACCACAGGAGCCACCAAGGGAGGAGAGTGGGCTCCACCCATGCGGGGGGGGGTGGGGGGGAGAGTAAGCGGCCATGGACCCAAACGCTGGACAGACTTACGGACACTGCTGGGAGAGCAGCCAGTTACTCTGAGTAGTATAAGATGTTTTTTAGATGAAAGTCCAAAAATACATCTCTAGAGACAGCAGCTTCCTGGTCGCCAGGATTTTTTGGGGGGGTGAGGGTGGGGGTAAGGGGGGTGGGGTAGTCAGACCAGTGAGGACGGATTTGGGGCGTTTCTTTCTGAGGTGGAGAAAATGTTCTAAAATTATTGTGTTGACGTTTACACTGTCGCCGTTCTTGAATCTGCTAAGCCCTCTGGGTCTGTGCTTCAGACGGATGGGCTGTGTGGAGCGTGAGTTACCTCACAAGGCAGAGAGAGAGAGAGAGAGAGAGAGAGAGAGAGAGAGAGAGAGAGAGAGAGGAGAAAAGCGGAAACTTTAGTAGCAGGTTCATCTGGAAGTCACAGGGCCTGGGTGTTCTTCTCTTCAATAGGGATGATGCGGTGCACGTGGTAACCACGTGGTAACCAGTTCAGGGTGTCGCCCCGACCCTGGAATCTGCCCTGGCTTTGTTTACCCTGAAACCCCGCCCGCAGCTCACAGCAGCTCCTGCCACCACGATGTCACTCACACCTGTGTCAGACCCTCACCTGAGCAAGCCACCTGGACTTACCCGGCACCCTTCTTTCTCTCCTGGTTACCTCGAATCCAGGGCGCCCCCACGGCAACAGAAAACTGACGCGGCTACACTTTCCCCGGCGACCACCCAGCTTCAGTTTCACCAGAAAGACTGGAGGTCACCAAACGCACCAAACCTCCCTGACCAAGGCGCCTTAACGCTTTGGAGTTCCCCGCTAGGTGTCTTCTAAGTGATCTTACGGGGTTTGCCCCGGGGTTTATCAGTTGCCCGTACTTAGCGAAGATAACTGAGGTAGAGGAGTGTGTCTCCTCCGGCACCTGAAACGGACCTGCTCAGGCGCCAGGTTGGGATTCGGCTCTGAACAGCCGCATTTAATGCGCTCTTGGACACGAGGGCAGCCCACCCACTGCACGCTGAGCTTGGGACAGGGTTTCTCTGTATAGCCCTGGCTGTCCTGGAACTTGCTTTGTAGACCAGGCTGGCCTCAAACTCAGAGATCCACCTGCCTCTGCCTCCCCGAGTGCTGGGATCTAAGGTGTGGCCACCATGCCCAGCATTTATTTTTATTTTTTTAATGTATGTGGGGGTGGGGGTGGGGTTAGAGTAGAGCTTTTGAGAGTCAGTTCTCTCGTCCTACTGTGAGGATCTCAGGAATCTCAGATTGTCAGCTTGTAGGCTAGCACCCTACCCATTGAGCCATCTTGCCTGCCCTAAGCTCTTGGATTTCTACCCATGTGGTAATGTTCAAAGGCGCGTGTTTGTTTGTCCTGTCATCTTGTGTTGCCATCCTTCCCTTCAGTCCACTTCTTGGTCCCTCTCCGGGGCCTCATCTTCACCTTCGCCCTGGCCACAGTGCTCTTGGAAGTCGTACATGCAGGAAGCTGCCTAGACATTGCTAGCACCCGCGTGGCAGCTCCCCGGACCATCACAGACACCCCCAGTGGTTACAGGAGTGTGCATACCTCCCATAATCCCCCCCCAGAGGCAGGCCCCACAAGGACTCTATTAATCTCTGCCACCCTCCATGGCTGGTGCCTCAGGCTGGCCAGAGAGGGAGGGAACGCTGCCCACAGATCACTGGAGCCCTTAATGATCACGTCAAGTGGCCGGTCATTTATTAGTCTCCTTAGTGGCCAAAAAAATAAAATAATAAAATACAGTAAAGTAAGAGTTGAGAGTCTTGAGCATTTGGGGGAGGGGGAGTCAGTGGTTTGGTTTTTTTCCATGCCTGCCCCAAGCCTCAAACATTGAGGGGGATGTGGCGAGGCAGCAATCCCAGTGGGGGAAGCGGGGAGGCTCTGAGCACGCAGCACGTGGGTGGAGGCTGCGGCCTGTCTTTGCCCTTCCCCCCCCCCAACCCTGGGTGAGTTAACAGCTCTGCAGGGTTCCTTCACAGGGTCAGACTCTCCTATGGAGACAAATGAGTGGGCAGAAGAGGCGTGCGGGGGGGGGGGGGGGGGGGGGGGGGGGGGGCAGGGGCAGTGCAGGAGGGGAGACAGGCGCCTCGGCTGGAAGTGCCAACGCCAGCACGTGTCACTCCCCCGGACTCACTGTTCTCATCCACAAAATGGGCTGCATCAGGGGCAGCCCGTGGGGATAAAGGACCCTGTGCCCATCGCTGCCTTGAATTCTTGCTTTTATCCTTGAACTTACATGTTGTGAGAGCCAAGGGGACACAGCAGATATATCCAAGGCAAAGAGGGACCAACAAAAAAGTCTCACACACACACACACACACAGAGAGAGAGAGAGAGAGAGAGAGAGAGAGGGGGAATGTTTCTCCTCTCTCTCTCTCTCTCTCTCTCTCCCTCTCTCTCTCTCTCTCTCTCTCTCTCTCTCACACACACACACACACACACACACGCACACACACCTTCTAAGCACTACAGTCACAGGCATGTGACATCACACCAGCTTCAGTTCATTTTCTGGCCACTGTTTTGCCCTAAATTTACCTCCAACTGGGCCCAGAAGTCTGCAGCTGCCAGAGTGTGCAGCACTCCCCCTCAGGCCTTAGGACGTCTGGCACCATCCAGCCTTTCCTCTCCAGGTACTGGCCCCCATCAGACTGTGGGCTGGGCTGTGGCCTTAGTTACCACCCCTGTCCCCCGGGCACACAGGGGCTCTTCTCTCGCTTGGCTGTAGCTCTGGGCCGAACCTCACCATTACCCCTGGATTACCTGCCTCCCCAACCCCTCTGTCACAGGTGCAAGAGGTGGCTCCTTAGGGTGCCCAGCCTTGGCCTCACCGTGCTACCTGACCACCACTGGCAGACGGTTCCCCGGTGGTGCATGGCTTCCCTGGCGTGTAAACACCAAGCCGTGCTTCTCAGTGAGCACTGAGTGTGCCACAGCTACCCCATTTCACTCTCACCAGGAACTTAGGACATAAGCATCGTGAAAATCTACATCCTGTGTGTAGGAAACAGGCACAGAGAGGTTCATCCGATCACTCAAGGTCACACAGCATGCAGCAGCAGACCCCAACAGGACCCCCAACAGACTGGCCACAGCACTAGACCTAAAAATATAACCAAGCCTCCCCCAGGAACCATCTACCTGGTACCCCACTCACACCTGCCAAACCAAAGCCAAGGGGGAGTGAGTTGGAGTCTCTGGCTAGCTGGGTGGCTCTGGGTCGGTCACCTCCTTTCTCTGGGCTTGCATTTCCTGTGGAGGCCAATGCAGGGAGCAGAGGGAGGCTGGGTGGCTGCTGCTGCTTAGAGAAAGCCTGGGGAGTCGTGTGTGGGTCCATGACTAAGCCCATCTGTTTGCACCCTGTGGGGAGGGGACAGAGGTCCAGGTCGCTAAGCTCCAGACCAGCGTGACAGCTCCCTCACAAAGGGCAGTGCCCGGCAGGATGGAACAGCTCACATGCCTCTGCACCCAGGACCTCCTGGCCCCAGGACCACAACCCTCTGCCTACACCCCTTCCTTCCTAGGCAGGAACTACTAGGAGGGGCTGGGCTGGGCTGGTCCCAGCTCACCCCAGCTGTGACCTTGAACAAAGCCTTTGTGTGACCAGTCGCAGACGCCATTGTCCCAATGGTGACCATTGTGAGACCATTGTGGACCGTGCTGGAAGCTGCCCACAAAACCGTGAGGTGGTGCTCGTGTCAGATCTGCTTTACCTGGGAAACTGAGGCACGGAGCAGACCAAGACCAGGCAAAGATCACACAGGCCTGCATGGCAGCTGCCCACATATAACACATGCTGCACAGGAGGCACCCAGTCCTCTCCCTCACAGGCTTCAGTGAGCAGTGTGCACTCTCAAACGGCTGTGTGTTCCTCTCTGCCAAAGGCCTGCCACCCGCCCTCACTCTCAGGCACACACACATGAGGCATCCCTGGGGATCACCCCCCCCCCCCATGGGCAAGCTGTGTGCCTCTGACCAGGCACCTTGCTTCCTCTCACTCATCTTTCTGGCTTGCACAGCGGACCACACAGCTTCTAGGGCTGAGCCCCACACCCGTTCCACAGAGCTGACAGATGACTCCCTCCAGATGAGGAAACTGAGTCTTAAAGATCGGGAAGCTGTGCACCTCAAGTCAGGAAGCACACTCCAGGCCTCGGCAGAGGATGTGGGTGTCCACAGGGGCATAGGTGCTTCCTGCTCAGGGCCAGAAGTGGGGGCAGGGCTAGCCAGAGGGGAGGGCTAACTCCTTCCTGCCCAGAGCCTCTCCTTCCACTCTCTCCCTTCCCCCTCCAAGGCTGCCAGACAAAGCCTCCTTTATCAAGATTGTGGCTGCGTTCTTCGGTGACACATGGGGACAAAGGAGGGGACCAGGAGTGACAGGAAAGCCCTGCTGTCCCACAGCAGTCTGCAGTCTTCCCACGCCCCACCCGCCTCACAGGCCTCCCTGGGGCCTTCCAGCTTCCCTCCCCCCAGGGCCCAGGAGGGTCTCCCAAGGCAGAGCACAGTCTCCCGCAACCAACGCATGATAAGGCTATCTGTCTCTCGCCTCCTAGCTCCAAGAGCCTTTCTGCCTGGAAACCGGACGGGTATTTGAAAGGCCTCTGTGCTGAGCACACTGAGAGGGGAGCAGGGCGTGGGCGGTTGGCACCCCTGTGTTTCATTTCAAGCCCTTCCTGCATTTCTCCGGTCCCCAGAGCTTCGCCCACAATGTTTCACTGGCTAGGCACTCCTCCAGGCAGCCCACCTTGACTGCAGTGTGGCAGCAGCCCTGAGTGATTTGTTGACCTCGTGTGGACACTTCTACAGTATGCAGCTCCTCACAGGCCATGGTCTATTAACTGCACCCATCCACTGACACAGTCACCCACCATCAGAGCCCCATAAGGGCAAAACCTGGGTTTTCTTGTTCCCTCTCCTCAGACCTGGAAGGATGCCTAGCCAAATTCAGACCATGCTTTTGAGATGAGTGGGTGGATGACTAGGTAATGGATGGATGGAAGGATGGATGTTGATAGGTAGATGGATGGATGGATGGATAATTAAATGACAGATTAATGGATGAGTGGATGGGTAGATAGATGGATTATGAGTGGATGGATGGATAGATGAGCGGGTAGCTGGACATATGGGTAGCTGGATGGATGAGTAAGTGGGTAGGTGAGTATGTGGATGGATGGATGGATGGATGGATGGATGGATGGATGGATGGATGGATGGGTGGATGGATGGATGGATGGGTGGATGGATGGGTGGATGGATGGATGGATGGGTGGGTGGATGGGTAGATGGTGGATGGATGGATGGATGGGTGGATGGATGAATGGATGGATGGATGGATGGATGGATGGATGGGTGGATGGATGGATGGGTGGGTGGATGGGTAGATGGTGGATGGATGGATGGATGGATGGGTGGATGGATGGGTGGATGGATGGATGGATGGATGGATGGGTGGATGGATGAATGGATGGATGGGTGGATGGGTAGATGGTGGATGGATGGATGGATGGGTGGATGGATGGATGGATGGATGGATGGATGGGTGGATGGATGGGTGGGTGGATGGATGGGTGGGTAGATGGATGGATGGGTGGGTGGATGGATGGATGGATGGGTGGATGGATGGATGGATGGGTGGATGGATGGATGGATGGGTGGATGCGTGGATGGGTGGGTGGGTGGATGGGTAGATGGTAGATGGGTGGATGGATGGGTGGGTGGATGGATGGATGGATGGGTGGGTGGATGAGTGGGTGGGTGGATGGGTAGATGGTGGATGGATGGATGGATGGGTGGGTGGGTGGGTGGATGGATGGGTGGGTGGGTGGGTGGATGGATGGGTGGATGGATCATGGTTGGTAACTAGTCAGTAAGTGAATGGATGGATAAACAGATGAATAAATAGAGAGATAGGTTGATAGAGGGATGAAGAATGGGTGAATAGGTGACTGCACGGATACATGGATGAGGGGATACATGGATAGACGGTGGACTGACGAAGGGCAGATGAACGGGTGAATGGACAGGAACCTGGGCGGCTGGGTGAATGACAGAGGGTGATCAACTGATGCATAAGTGGGTAGGTGGACAGGTGGATGGAAAAGCAAATGAATGTGTGGGACTGTTCCCATGTTTTCTAGGCCAAAAAATAAGTGGGGGAGGGAAAGAAGGAAGGAGGTAGGTCCTGGGAAGTGAGGGAAGGTGTCTTCCCAGGCCACAGAGTAGCCGGGAGAAGCCAGGTCACTCCACAAAGCTGTGGCTGTACCACTAACCCCACCCATCCCCCAATGTGCTCGTCCTCAGACGCTGGACTATGGGGACAGGGTAAGGCTTCTGAGTTTCCACAGGGGGAAATAAAAGCTGGGGTTTGGAAAGATAGCTCATGAGTTAAGAGCACCGGTTGCTCTTATGAGGACCTGTGCATCCCACCTCTCCCCTCTCAGATTCTGTGATCCAGATCTCTCAGCAGAGAAAAACCAAAAACCACACTGTTTCTACTAAAGCCTCAACAAAATCTGCAGTCTGGCACCCAGAACTTTTCAAAAATTCCCTCATCTCATCTATACGTTCACCTCTGATATGGTCTACCACGTGTGAGGAAAGCATACAGAAAAGAGAAACTGAGCCAGCTCCCATGGCAATTCCTAACTTGAGCACAGCTTGAGGAGTCGACGTGCAGATGACTCCAGACCAGAGGAGGACTCCTGGGCCGGTCCTCTCCCTGGTACCCATCCAGATGGGGCAGAAATAGGGTGACAGCAACTAAGATGAGGAGAGGGGAGGAGGGAGTAAGCGCCTCTTCGTTCATGGGGTGGGGAAGCTCCTGGCTGCCCTCCAAAGCTGCCTTTGTCCGTTGTCCACCCTTGGAAGGATAAGGAAGCTGGAGCAAGGTTGACCAAGACTGGAGCTGAGCCAGGTCCGTTCAAGTCCAGAGGCTGCTGTTGAGCCAGATAGAGCCAGGACACTTGGGAGTGGCAACAGCTGGCTTGCAACTCAGAAAGAAGAGCCGGGTGGGGGTGGGGAAGCATCCTCCCCGTGTGGAAATCTCAGCCGCAGACCACGCAAGGGCCACCTCAGCAGGAGAAACCAGCACTCCTCCCTGAGCTCCAACTGACCTGCGTCTACACCTGAGCACCCAGGACCTTTGCCACCCCCAGCTCAGAGGGCCTTTGTTACTTTATCTAGAATGGGTGGCTCCAGGGAGGAGGCCTCTAGTAGCCCTCCAAGCCGGTCAGAAAAAGCTGTCTCTCAAAACAAACAAACGACTTCCGGGGCAGAGGGCAGGAATGAGGTTCCAGCCTGGCCTTTGGGCTGCACGCGGCCCATTCAGCCAGCCCCGCCTGGCTGTGTGAGCAACGGGCAGAGAATCAATCACGAGCCTTGTGTGTTTGCAGAAGGGTGCGTGTGGCTGGGAGGTGCCCTGGGACACGTGTCTACCGCTTGGACTCCCAGGCCCCCTGGACCCTGAAGGCTTTGATACTGAGACAGATTTTTCAGGCCCAAACATGAAGGGTGACATCTCTGACCACGGTGTCCAAGGCTGGATTGGGGGCCTCTATAGTTTCTTTTGTGAGTCTCTTCTAGATAATTACAGGGAGCCAGTGGGCTTGTAAGGCCTGTGGGTACTGAGGGAAAGGCAAGGATTTAACAGAGTTGTGTGAGCTCCTTCCCGCTGAGCATTCGTGCTTCTGGAATGTTCTGTTCAGCTAGGTAAGGCCCAGTGTGCTCATTCTCCAGAGCCATGTTCCTGCAGACCCAAGGCACCTGGGGCCTAGTGAGCACTCATTAAAGATAGGAAAACATCTTTTGGTGCTGTCCTCCTCCCGCAGGCCTGCCTGTGGCTTGCACTCCGTCTGCAGCTTGCAGAGGGTACAAGGCCCACCCCACAGCTTCTCCACTTGCTTGCCTGTGCTCTCTGGAAGGCGACTTGCGGGGGACATTGTCCTCACCCAGAGGTAGCTGCCTGCACCTCAGGCTCCTTCACCCCAGGCTGCCCTCCCCTCTGAGATTTAGTCTCTTCCTCCCCTTCTTGTTTCCTTTGTTTGGTTGTGGTTGTGGTTAGTTGTCTTTGCGCTATAGCAGGGTTTTGCTCTGTAGCCCAGGCTCCTGCCTCAGCCTTGTACATCCTGAGATAGAGGTATGTGGGTCACATCTCCTTTTATAGCCTGGGCTTTTGAGCTGACCTCCTGGTCCCTATCTCTGTCCAGTGCCTGCCAAAAAAGAGCCAGGATTTTGCACCCACCACCACCACCACACCATGGTACAGATGGGGTGACCAGCCAGGTGACAGTGGTCCGAGGTCACCTAGAAATCCAGTGGTAGCCTTTGCTACCTTCTCCACGGGGTGTTTTGATCTCATAAAGTAACACAGAATGCCTGGCAGTTTCGACAAAATCACTCTCCCAATTTAGTAATAAAGACACTGGGCCAGCAAGACGGTGCAAGGGGTCAAGGCTCCTGTCCCGAGACCCCATGGCTGGGATTCTGTTACATGGTGGCAGCTCTCCCTAAGGTCTCTGACTTCCAAATGTGCAGTGTGGCACACACACACACACACACACATACACACACACACATATACATACACACGCATGCACACATGCACACATGCTCACACACATACACACACACTCATACACACATATACATAAACGCACATACACACATGCACACACATGTGTACACATGCTTACACTCACACACACACACACACACACATGCTAGCACGTACACACATGCACACACAAAAAAATAAATTAAAATGTTTTAAAGAAAGAGAGACAATGACCCTGAGACTCAGGAAGAGAAGGGGCCAGTTTGAAGACAGCTGGAGGATGGTAGGCTCACAGCGAGCAACCACGAGTTATCACAAGTCCTAAATACACTGGTTTTCTACTGTCCCTGAATCTGCGTTGACTGAGTTCATCTAGCCATGGTCAACCTGCCCAACGAAACACATTTGTCACTTTCCCCCCAAAAGAATAAGAGAATATGAAAGAAAAAGCCGCACCCAACTCTAGCTGCCCTTGGCTCTGGCTCCGTGAAACCGCTGTGGTACCCAGACCGAGGAGGTCAACATAGAGGGGTTCCATCTATGGGGCTAAGAGGACGAAACGGGGAAACTGCTTTAGGGTCACCCACTCACCTTTAAGCAACCTCTCGCCCCTGCTCCATAAAGAATCCCAATAAATTAATTGGTTCCCCCAGGATGAACTTTGGTGGATTTGAACAAACTTTTGACTTAGGGCTTAAAAAAAAAAAAAACATATTAAAACTGGTAAGATCTGGGCAACTCTGAGAGTCTTTGAAGACCTAGAGTGAAATTTTGTGGATTTAAAAGTCATGTTTGGTATAAGGCTGACGAGGTGTAGACTTGTCATGGTTCATCCAGCCTGACAGGATTTAGGATCCTATGGAAATGGATCTCTGACCACATCTGAGGGGACAATAGAGTGTGGAGGGAAACACAACATGGAGGTGGCTGCCTCATCCCCTGGCCTGGGTCCCAGTGAGGATAGAAAGAACTCAGCTGGGCACCAGCGCTCATTTCTCTGTGCCTCATCCTAACTGGGTGTGATGTGACACCCCCACCCCACTCGCCCGCCATGCCTTTCCCACCTTAAGCTGTGGCCAGAATAAACCTTCTCTTCCTCCTTCCTCTGCCTTCATCCGGTGTTATGTCACAGCAGCGGGAGCCACCCACGTGGTGAGCAGACTTCTTAGAAAGCAGAGAAGCATGAGGGCTTTTGAGGCCTTACTACCTTCCCCCACCTTCTACTGGC
This sequence comes from Acomys minous, assembly GCF_964271855.1. Lineage (NCBI taxonomy): Eukaryota > Metazoa > Chordata > Mammalia > Rodentia > Muridae > Acomys > Acomys minous. Next base: position 96,972,882 of record NC_140498.1, read on the forward strand.
CACAGAGAGTCACATGACCAGCACGGATTACAGGGAGAAGACGTAGACTCCTTTTCTTAATGGGACAGTATGCAGGATTGTGGCCAGTTTTGCAATGAGTGGTTTTCAGTTTTGCAGCTAAGACAGCTAATTATGCTGTAAGCATTCCGCTGCTTGCCTTTCAATGACTGTAAGACACATTTCAGGCGAGGGTATTGTTCCTAGGAGTGAAGTTTTGGGATTAAAAGAAACGCATTTGTACTACTCTGTGTTCCTATAATTAAATACTTGAGGCTAGAAAACATTATAGAGAAACGAGATTCATTTTGACTCATAGTTCCAGAGGCTCAAGGACATGGGACTGGCATCCATTCAGCTCCAGTGAGATGAAATCAGAATAGCAAGAATGTAAGTGCATTCAGTGGGAAAAGATGGATGGGTGGATGGATCGATGGATGGGTGGATGGATGGATCGATGGATGGGTGGATGGATGGATGGATGGGTGGATGGGTGGATGGGTGGGTGGATGTGTGGATTGGTGGATGGATGGATGGATGGGTGGGTGGATGGATGGGTAGATGGGTGGATGGGTGGATGGATGTGTGGATTGGTGGATGGATGGATGGGTGAATGGGTAGGTGGATGGATGAATGGATAGATGGGTGGGTGGATGGATGGGTGGATTGGTGGATGGGTGGATGGGTGGATGGATGTGTGGATTGGTGGATGGATGGATGGGTGGGTGGGTGGGTAGGTGGATGGATAGATGGATGGATGGGTTGATGGATCAATGGATCGATGGATGGATGGATGGATGGATGGATGGATGGGTGGATGGGTGGGTGGATGGGTGAATGGGTGAATGGGTGGGTGGATGGATGGATGGATAGATGGGTGGGTGGATGGATGGGTGGATTGGTGTTTGGGTGGATGGGTGGATAGATGTGTGGATTGGTGGATGGATGGATGGGTGAGTGGGTGGGTGGATGGATGGATGGATAGATGGGTGGGTGGATGGGTAGGTGGATGGATAGATGGATGGATGGGTTGATGGATCAATGGATCGATGGATGGATGGATGGATGGATGGATGGATGGGTGGATGGATGGATGGATAGGTGGATGGATGGATGGGTGGATGGATAGATGGATGGGTGGATGGGTGGGTGGATGCATAGATGGATGGATGGGTTGATGGATCAATGGATCAATGGATGGGTGGATGGGTGGATGGGTGGGTGGGTGGATGGGTGGATGGATGGATGGATGGATAGATGGGTGGGTGGGTGGATGAGTGAGTGAGTATATGGTGAGTGAGTGGATAGGTTGAGGCGCTGACAAGCAATGTGTGGGCCTCTGCAGGAAAGGAAACCCATGCTCAAGCAGGTGATTGCCTAGTGTCCTCTCATTAGCCCCTCCTCTTAAAGGGGTAGGCCACCTCAACAGCAAGGATCAAAGCTTTGCTCCCTTTAAACCTTCGAGGATAATCCAAATCGCACTCCCGTCACTCACACTGCTCTCATGAAGGCTGCTTGTTGCAACAAGCCAAGACCACCATGAGATTTTTTTTTCCCTTTTACAGGAGCTACCAGAGGGCCATGTGCAGGGTCTCAGTTCCTCTCTCCTCCAGGATCCAGCCCTTTACTGACTGTACTTCCCCAAAATGACAGTCACTCACATCGTTAGGCTGTGGCTGTGGAAGCTGGTCTGTGCAGGTGTAGCCAGGTTTGGATGAGGTAGAAGAGTCAGGGCATTGTCTCTGCCAAAGGAGGGAAACTAACATGGCAGCATATGCTTGTGAGCCCAGCACTCAAGAGGCCAAAGCACAGGGGCCACATCCCAGGGACACCTTCATCTCAGGCCAGTGTGCCCCAGAACAGTAAAGCGATAGACGTCTGTCCCGTGGTCCCTCTCACAGCATCCCAGGAGAGCAACCCTCCCGTCTGCCACCTCCATTTCCACCCTCCAGTCCAGATGAGGGCAGAGGGCAAGTTCCCTGTTGTCCCTGTACTTGACCTCTTACACTGCCTGCTCCCCAGGGTCACATGGCGCATGTGTCCTGGGGAAGATTTATCCCACAGCAGTGAGCAGTGCCTGCTGCTTTCCAGTGATTTAGTCTAAGAGGCCCGTCTGACAAGAGGGGGCACCAGCCAAGGAGCCTCCGTCGTATATCAAAAAGCAAATTGTGACGACATCCCTGTAGACGCAGCAGGGGGGAGAACCTGCCATCGCCATAAACTCGGCAATGTGGCGGCGTCAGGCGTGCCATCTGCCACCTTCCCCATCCAGATGCCTGCAGAGGCTGGCTGGGAGACTCCGTTCTCTTGCAGCTCTGGACACACCTTTTTCCTTCCTCTCTTCCTGGTGACCAGGGGATCAAGAGAGCCCAGACAAGTCCTCTAGGGACTTGGCATAAATCTGAGTTATTACAGAGCAGGTGCAGGCTACACCCTGCTAAGTAGAGGAAACTGGACGCACCTCCGAGTGAGTGCCAGCCATCGTGTGTGTGTGTGTGTGTGTGTGTGTGTGTGTGTGTGAGACAGTGACGGAGCCAATCAGTTCATAGCATCCCCCACTTCCCCTCCCCCAACCCTGAATGGTGTTTTGAGAACGCCAATGCTTGAGAGTGACAGGCTTTTTTTTTTTTTTAAAGCTGATGAGTTTTACAGACGTGGACAATTATTGAAAATACAACTTCAGGCATGGCTGGATCCAGGGTCTCACTGGCAGCTCCCTTTCACTCTGCGGCACGAGGTAGCGTCTGCGGCTGACAGTCTGTGGTTAGCCGACCCAGCAAGAGAGACATAGTACTTCCAGCATGCCCTAAAGTGACGGGAGAAAACACTAACTAGCAGAGATGTGTCATGATGCCTCATTAGTTAGTGAGTCTCCCTGTCCCCAGAGGCAGGCAAGCAAGCAACTGGGAGAGAGACATAAGAGGAGCCAAGTACCCAGCAGGCACGCCCCTGCTAGGGTCTGGGCTTCAGCAGACACACAGTACCTAGTGTGTTGACTGGCGTGTCATCAACGTTTAGCACGGTGCACGCACCATAAGAACTTGGAACCACCCTGGCGGGTATTTCAGCCCGTTTTCTGTTGCTGCTACAGAATGCCTGAGGTGTGTAGGTGGTGTGCTCTGACTCCCGAGGCTTCTGAAAAGAGGCTGTGGTGCTGCTTCAACTCGAAGCTGGGCATGCTCAGAAGCGAGGGAAGGGCCAAATTCCTATGATGGCAAACTCCTTACAAGAGAGGCGTCACCACTCCCAGGACCCACGTGCCTCCACGGGGCTCCACTCCTCACGTCGTTGTGCAGTGAAACCGAGGCTCGCACATGTGAGCCTCCTCCCACCCCCCCACCCCACCCTGCCCCGTGCTGAGATCACAGCAGCCAGTGTCCCTCGCAGCGTCCGCTTCCAACCCCTAGTCTCTGCTTGCGTCTCAGCGCCTTTGTCGGGGCTGTGAGCGGGCGTAGAAGGGGCCTCCCAGCACTGCTGGCATGCCCAGCTTTTTTTCAACCCTCAATTTCAGGAGAGACATTAAGGATTTTTGGGGGGGCTGAGCAAGCTCCCCTAAATTCTCCTCGGGAAGCCATCTCCACCTCCAGCCTGTACTCTTGTTTCTTTTTCTGTTTCTATACAAATATGTGTATGTGAAAATGCATATTTGTGGAATATGTGAGGTTTTACTATCTTACCATTTAATGTCTTTCCTCCTGGTGTCCCAAGGACGAGCTTCAATGTGTCTCATTCTGGCTCAGCTCAGTAAATAGCTGGTGCTCAGCAAATACCTGCGCTGTGTGCCTCCTCACCTAGGGTGACACCAGGCTCTGTGAATAGGGATTCGCAGTGGTGGCAGCAGCAGCAAATTTTGTCTTCTCCCCTGGACAGGTTGCTGTCAGCCAGCAGACGTCAATTTCTCCTATTAGTGGCTTTTCTACTTTCTAACTGTCTCAGAGTCCCCTGATTTACTTATTTATTTATTTTTAAGATTTATTTATTTATTTATTTATGTATACAGCATTCTGCCTGCATGAATGCCTGTACACCAGAAGAGGGCACCAGATCTCATCATGGGTGGTTGTGAGCCACCATGTGGTTGCTGGGAATTGAACTCAGGACCTTCAGAAGAACGGCCAGTGCCCTTAACCTCTGAGCCATCTCTCCAGCCCAGAGTCTCCTGATTTCTACTGGCAGATGGAGAGGGCGGGAGACATGGGTGCCGGTTTATGGCCACACCCAATGTGATAAAGCCATATGGGTTCAACCAAGGGCAAAGGGAGCCTGGGAAATGTGGGGCAAGGGGGAAGAGAAATGGGTAGTGAGCAGCCAGCCCCATGCCTCTACTGTGAAAGATGAAGAAATGGGTGGGCAGATGGGGAGTGGGCGGGTGGGTAGGTGAGTGGACAGGCAGAGGTGGGTGGGTCGGTGGATGGTGGGGAAGTGGGGAGGCAGGTGAGGGTGCGGGTGGATGGATTGGTGAAGAGGTGGGTGGGTAGTGAATGGATGGATGAGTGGTGCGGATGGGTGGGTAGTGAGTGGGTGATGGGCAGATGGGTGGGCTGGTGGGGGATGGGCGGGTAGTGGGTGTGTGGGTGGGTAGTGGATGGATGGGTGGTGGGTGAGTGGGCTGGTGGGGGATGGGCGGGTAGTGGGTGTGTGGGTGGTGGATGGATGGGTGGTGGGTGGGTGGGTGGTGGGTGGGTGGTGGGTGGGTGGGTGGGTGAGTGGGTCGATGGGTGGTGGTTGGGTGGGTGGGTGATGGGCAGATGGGTAGATTAATGGGTGGGTGATTGGTTAGTGGATAGGTGGGTGATAGGTGATTGATAAAGGGTTGGGTAGATAGCGAGTGGGTGGTAACGAGTGGGTAGTGGTAGGAGGTGGGTAGGCGGGTGGGGTGGGTAAAAGGACAGGTGCACTGCTTCCGAGGGCCTTTGAATTTATGATCTTACAGAGCTCCAAGCCTACTGCTCCAAGAGCTACCATGTCAGCTTGTCCTGTCCCAGCCACTGTGCTGGGAGCATAGAGACAGGCCTGGGCGGCTCTTCCCACAAACCATCTCGTTGTCCCATGCTGCACTGCTCCCCACAACACAACACAGAGGGGCAACAGCACAGTAGGTGCCATCTGCACCTCAGCAGGCCTGGCAGGAGCAAGTGCCCACTTTGTACCTTTCCTAAACCCCCTACTCCCTGAAACTCCAAGGGTGTCGCTCCAGGGGTGTCCGCCATGACAGCGCTGAGCACCCGTTGGGGTGTCCGCCATGACGGCGCTGAGCACCAGTTGGGGTGTTCTAGCACTGCCTTTCACCTTCATGGTGCCCCCGCTTGCTGTTTCATTCACCAAACCATGCACCAGGCTCTGAGGATACAGCAACAGGTAAAGAGCCTCAGGTAGCCACATGATGGGATAGCTTACAGCATTGTGGTGCTGGCTAAGTGTCCTTTCTAGGGGGACAGAGATGTCCCCTGCCATAGCATCAAAAGAAGGGCATTGCCAGGGAAGAGTGCTGGGGCTCACAAGGAGAGAAAGGCCGGGGAAGGCTTGGAAGGACAGTCCATGCCTCTAGATTTCTGAGATTCCGTACTCATGGCTGCCATCCGCCCAGAGTCCCCAGAATTGAATGTTCCTTCCCCGTGTGGACACAGCTTCCTAAGGGTGCCCAGAATCTGTCAGAAATCAGGGCATAGCAGCATCTGCAAGCCCAGCTCGGCCGTCTCCACCTCTGGGTGAGGAGACCACCCCTAAGGAGAGTGGGCACACCACAGTTCTGGACTCTGGAACCCGAGCTGCTGTTGTCCTGGCCAGGATACACAGGAGGAGGTATCCAGTGGGCTCCCCATCCGTGGCACCGACAGCCTCAACCCTTCCTTTCAGCATTTTCTGTGAAGATGGCTGGAGGCTAGATTGCCCTTCACTTTGTGAAAAAAGGTGGCTGAAGATGTGGGTGCCAGGACATGGCTTGGGAATCAGTGTTTTGAGGCAGAAAACTAAAAGTGAGGCCAGCTCAGACCCCCCACCTCAGCCAGCATTCCGTGGCGTTCCAGTCAAAAGCCTGCCAGGCAGCTGTTCCCAATGAGGGGAAAAGGAGCACATAGGATTCTAGAAAACTATTGACTGTGCAGAACCGCAATCTGCTCAGTGATTTGATCGCCCTGTATTGCTCTCCGGAGACAAAGTGTACACTCACCCCCACCCCACCCCCGCCCCTCCAAAATGTGAGCCTCGTGCTCAATTTTCAGCCATTTGAGTTTGGAATCATGATCACAGATCTGTCATGCATGAAGCAGGGGCAGGGCTTGGAGTCCTCAGCAGCGAGGGCCTCGGAGCTCAGGACTTTCCCAAAACTCAGGGGCCCCAGAGGCCAGCAATGAGCCCCAGACCACCAGCCCCAAGGAGAGGGTACAGCCCTGTGGATTGATCCCCTGCCCCAAAGTCACCTCAGAACTAAGGCAGCAAATCTCCCCCTCCCCTCCCCTCCCCCTCCTCTCCCCTCCCTCTCCCCCTCCCCCACTGCAGGAAGGGGAAACAGTGGTGACAGCTCCCAGATCAGGACGGGTGGGGGTGGGCCATCAGATGGAGTACAGCAGAGGGGACCCTGCACATCCTCCTCAGGAGGCCAAGGGCACCCAGGACGTGGAAATTAAAAAGGAGGGGGGGGAGGCCCAGCATATTAACCTCCTTAATCTTTCATTTCTGACATAGATTGTGGGCCTTCATTTCAAAGAATTTCCAGCTAATGTCTGGAGGGCAGAAAAATCTATTTCCCAATACACTGCTGCAGCTCTTGCCCCAAACGACCGCCCTTCCTGCTACAATCAGCTGCTCATTGATTTCTCCCTTCCCCTCCCTCCCTCCCTCCCTCTCTCTCTGTCTCCCCCTCCCTCTCTCTCCCCCTCCCTCCCTCTCTCCCTCCCCCCCTCACAGCGCTAACACATCATCCCCCAAATACATCAATACAAACAACATCTTTGGAGGAAGACCAGCCTTGCAGGCTGCCTCTGTGTTAACCCTGAAGCTGCTGGCTAGAGATAGATGGGACGGGTCCATTCCTGGAGGCCCCACCCTGGACACACACATCTCTGTCACTTCCGCAAATGACAAGCTCTCAATACAGCCGACGCTGGAACCTTCAGCCTCCGTATGTTAGAACACCTTAGGGTAAGGGCCCATGACGCTATTTAAATGTGAATTAATTAACTTGACATAAATGAAAAATTCTATTCCTCAATCAAAAAAAAAAAAAACCCACACTTCAATACTCGGCGGCCGGTGTGATCTGCGGTGAGTCTGCGGCCAGCAAGGCCTTAGAAGAGCATCCTGGTTACAGAGTCCTCTAGCAGGGGGGCATGACAAATGTTTTCACTAAAGCGCCAAATCCGCACCTCCTCCCTTGCACTGCCCCCACCCCTGCACAAGATGGAGATGTTTTTGGCTTTTTGGACCGTTCTCTATTGAACTACCACCTCATGACATCATAGAACAAAGCAACTATGTGTCCTATATACAAAATGGACCAGTCCTGTTCCAGTAAAACTTTATTGGCAGAAGCAGACAATGGAGCAGGTATGGTTCCCCTGCTTTGGAAATCCCCTGAAAGGACCTCAGCAGATTCACACTGGTTATTCCTTGCACGAGCTGTCTGGGCTAGAGGCTGATCTTGTCTTGAGACAGGGCCTCGCTGCGTAGCCTTGGCTGTCCTGGAGTTCTTTATAGACCAGGCTGGCCTCAAACACTGAGCTTCACCTGCCTCTGCCCCCTAAGTGCTGAGATTAAAGAGTGCGACACCCAAGCCTGGATGAAGATGGCTCTTTTCTTGAGGTAGGGTGTCACATGTTAACATCGTGTGTTTTATAATATTTGTATGGTCTGTTGCCCCAAAAGAAGACTCGTTGGAATGTGAGACCAGCTCAGAAGAGGCCTTGGAAGGCCAAGATCCTGTGTGGTACCTGGGAACATCTTGACCCTGTGAGAGCACAGCAGGTTGCATTGTTTGCAATCTCTGGGGTTGAAAGTGCAAAAGCAGCAAAGTGCTCGCTGCACAAGCACGAGGACCTGGTTCACTACCCGGCACCCACATATATGTGCCAGGCATGGTAGTGCACACTCGTGACCCCAGCACTGGAGAGACAAGACAGGAAGATGCCTAGAGGTTGCTGGCCAGTCAGCCTGGCCCGATTCTACCTCAAAACACACGATGTCGAGACTGACCTCTGGCCTCCACATTCAAGCATGTACAAACACACATACACACACATACACACACACACACACACACACACACACACACACACACACACACACGAGACTCTTTGAGAAAACTAGACAAGAGTTGAGGTGGAGAGTATTGTGCCCAGGAGAAGGGACTAACGGGTTAGAGACACAGGACCACACAGGGAGGTCTCTGCATACCTCGGAACCCTTGGTGGAGTCTCTGGAGCAGGAGTTGGCAAACGGAAGCCCAGGGGCTGAATCCAGCGTACTATGTTTGCCAACGGTCTTACTGGAGCACAGCAGGGCCCCTTAGATGCACACGCTCCTGGGACCATGGGAAGAGAGGAGGAGTTTTTGCTCTCCCGTCCCACAGGTTGTAACCTCTGCCTCTTTGTCCACAGTAAGTTAGCCCTGATGGAAACCACAGGAGAGGAGAGATGGAGGCCCAGGCAGAAGCTGGGAGCAGTGAGTCAGGTTCAAAGCTCAGCTCTGGCTGTGGCCCCAGGACAGCTGCTTCACTTCGGGGTGCCTCAGTTATGAGTTCTATAAAACGGGGGGCGAGATAGGATCCAACTCGTGGGCTGTTACAAGAACAAAGGAGGCATGAATACCTCAAAACATTTTGCTTTGGTTTTTTTTCCTCTCCTTTACCCACTTCATGTGTGCGGCATAGGTGCCTCTGTGTGTGTGTGTGTGTGTGTGTGTGTGTGTGTGTGTGTGTGTGTGTGTGTATGCTGTGCATACGTGCTTGCCTCTGTGTGTGTGTGTGTGTGTGTGTATGTACATGCTGTGCATACGTGTTTGCCTCTGTGTGTGTGTGTATGTGCCTCTGTGTGTGTGTGTATGTGTGTACATACTGTGCATATGTGCTTGCCTCTATGTGTGTGTGTGTATGTGTGTACATGCTGTGCATACGTGCTTGCCTCTGTGTGTGTGTGTGTGTGTGTACATGCTGTGCACACGTGCTTGGCTGTGTGTGTGTGTGTGTGTGTGTGTGTACATGCTGTGCATATGTGCTTGCCTGTGTGGGTTGCATATGACATGGAGCCTTGAGGCTGCTGTCAGGGATGGTCTTGGCACTTTCCTGCCTTGTTCTTTGAGATGGAGTCTCTCAGTCAAACCAAGAGCTGCTGGCATGACTGGTCCTGTTGGCCAGCTTGCTCTGAGGGGTTTCTCTCCCTCTCCCATGGCTGGGATGACAGCTAGGCTACCAGCCCCACTAGCGTTACAGGAGGTTGGGGGGCGAGGAGTGTCTGATCATGGTCTTCACACTTATGAGGCAATCACTTTAACTTCTGAGCCTCTGCTCAGCCCTCACACACCTTCGGAACTCAAGGTCCGCCAGGGGCCCCCTCCATCCTGTCTAACAAGAGACGAGGCACATGCCGGGCTTCCGAGAAGCAGCAGCTGGGCTGCAGCACGGCGTGTGCCCTCGTTTCCAGCTCAGACCCCGGTGGGTTGTCACCATACATCTGCTCAGTCACCAGGGCCTGGTTGCCCATCAGGCAAGTCCCAGAACGTGGACCAACGCCAGCAGCTTGTCATAACACCCAGGACACAAGCCAGGAACTAGCTCCCATCCAGCAGCCAACTAAAAGTCTAGCATCCTTGGGTCACAGAGAAGCCACACTGTCCTCAGCTTGGCCTGACTCCTTCAATGCTTGAAGCTGAATCGTGCCCCCTCCCCCTCCCCAGCCCCTCCCCCTTCCTGGCCCCTCCCCCTGAGCTGGAAGAGACCAGACTCTGGGGCACACAGGTGACCAGCAGACATCGACCCCCACCTCTTCTCACCTTAATCGGTCTTTTAAAAACTACTTCTAGAACACCTACTATGTGCCCGGCTGGGTCCTCAGGACTGGAGTCTACTGAGAATAAGAGAGCCGTGGTTTGCACTCACAGGGGTCACATCTTCCAGGGATGAGATACTGGTGGCTTTTCCAGAACTCAGCCCAGTGACAGGAGGACCTGAAAAGGCTTCCCAGATGAATCAATACCTGTGGAGGTACCTGACGGGCATGAGAAGCATTCTGGGAAGGGGGACGTGCTCACACACAGACAGCAAGACTGGGAGAAGTTGGAGAAGAGGAGCTGGAAATGTCAGGAGAAAAGTGGCCCCCAGCTCCCAGCACGAGCCCCCTTTCCTTCCCCATCTAGTGACACCCAGCTTTGACCTGAAGATGTGGGGACACCATGGATGGCTGATGGTGTGTAGTTAACAAAGGTTCCCGAAGTCCGGGTTTAAACCCAGCCGTGGCTGACCCTCCTGAGGTCTCGGTTTCCCCAGTGGAAAACAGATCAGTGAGGACAGCTTTCCTCTGGCTACTGCAAGGACCAAAGTCTACAAAGGGATTTGCTCAGGGCCAGGCTTGGTTACCTCAGCCAAGCTAGAGAATCTGCTGGCTCTGACAACAGGCAAGGCCTAATTATAGAAGCCTGGAGACTGTTCTGAGCCCCTTGTGACTCAGGACAGGGGCCAAGGAAGCTGAGCTTCCCAGTGAAGGAAGGGTCTCCAAATGGTCACATGGTCTTTGCTCAAAGGCAACCAGCCTGTTGTCTGCTCCCGGATCTACAGGGACAGATAAGTCACAGGCAGAGACGCGAGCAGGCACGGTGGGTCAGGGCACGAACAGTCAGGTTGTCTGAACACTGAGGAGCCATGCAACACCTTGGTTTCTCTGTCAAAGTAAAGATGTTGGTGGAACCCAGATCAGGGTCTGGTACCTCCATGTCCCCATACAGATGATAGACAGACAGACACACATACACACACATGCACAAAGACACACACACACAAAGACACACACACACAGGGCAATGTATGCACACTGTACACTATCCCTTAGTGTTTCTCTCTTTTTGCTCAACAAACCCCTGCCAAGTTCTTTGCGTACCTAACTATTTTTAAATGGACACATACACCTGAGCTCCGAGCCACGCCAGCCCACTAGCAGGGCCGCAGGAGGCTGTGTGGTGTGCAGAGAGTGGCTAGAGGCTCCACGAAGCTGCCATTCTTGCCTCCTTAGCCACTGGCTTGCTGGCTGCACGCCTGGCCCCGTGGGCCATCTTGTCTGTAGCTTTGCTGGGGGGGCGTGGAGGGTCTCTTCTCCCACCTGCATGTGCCTGCCCCACCCACCACCCACCCCCTGCCACAGTGGGACCTCTGTCTTCTAAGATGATCACATTTACTTCACACATGGACTACGCCACACCCTGAGTCTTCCTCCCCCCACCCCCACCCCCCATTACCCCCCCCCCAGTCCCCGCATCCTGCTGCAAAACTTTGGGCAAGGCACAAAGCCACACTGAGCCACTGCCTCAACTGTGACATGGGTGAAGGTAATAGAACAAAAAAATAAAAAAATAAAAAATGCCCTTAACTGGACATGGTGGCCCAGCCTTGTCACCCCAGCTTCTCAGCAGGCTGAGGCAGGAGGATTGCAAGTTTGGGGCTGGCCTAACTGAATTCAAGATCAACCTGAGCAAGTTAGTTGACTCAAAATATAAAAGGGGGTGTGGTTCCCATGCCCCAGCACTCCTTGGGATACACAAAGCCTTGGGTTCGATCCCCAGAAGAGGGGGCATTTTGCTGAGGCTTTTGGGGGTTCACTGTAGCCACAGGGGGGCATTGCTGGATCCCAAGGACCCCTTTGGAGAACACTGCCTTTGCTACAACCTGTTTAAGGACACCCTGGGTCTCAGCATCAACCTCATTCCTAGCTGCAGGAGATACCCACTCTCTGCACAACCCCAGCTCTGACTTTGGATGAGTCAGGATAAGCCCAGGATGACCCCTGTCAGGGCTTGTCATCTCTGGGTCATCACCTGGAAACGAGCAGAAGAGACCACCAAGGATTTCTGCCTTTCCCATCTGAACTACATTTCCCAAGTGCTCTTGCAGCTAGGTGGTGCCATGTGATTTTCTCTGGCCAATAGACTGAGAGGAAGCAATGCCTATAACTTCCTGTCATGGTTGACAAACTGGTGTAAAAGCCTTGATCTCGTTCTCCTTCCTCCAGCCAGGCCAGGAACCCCTAAAGCATGTGCTGGTGACCGCAGAGGTTGAGGGTGGATGCACCCTGGGTCTCTGCAGGGAGGAGCACAGGTCAGCCAGAGGCTGTGGCATTAGTGCAAAGTCCATTAAAGGCATAAACACTGACTAACATTGTTGCAGCAGCCAGTGCCATGTTACAGGTCCAGTGTGGACTTGAAACAAGTCCAGTCATGGTTTTCCCCACTTGTATTACAATGGTGATATGGGAGACCCATTCAATAGAATGTACACATTAGAATTCATCCTTCCCTGGGCCTGTGGGATAGATACAGGGTCCTTTCTGGCAACGCTAGACACCGCCACAGTGAGCCGTAGCACAGCCATCAAGGTGCACCCTGCAGCGTGCTGGGTGGCCGGCGTCTCGGACAGAGCTGTTCGCCTTGTATGAGCTTTCTAATATTTCAATAGAAGACTGGCTTTTTTTGGAAGCCTCTTGTAAGGCCGAAGTGAGCATCCTACACCGTATATAAACTGGTCTGGGCCCCTAATGTTTTACATCCTTTCTACTTAGAATACTTTGAACATTTTAACAGGTGCAAACCCATCGTAAACCTGAATGCTGCTCCAGCTGTGTGCGCCTTATTTCATTTGACATTCTGCAGCACCTAGGGCCTCGCGAGCCACTTCCTATGCGCACTCCGTGTGTGCCAAGCTGGGACCTGCGCACGCTCGGTTTGCACAGTTCCGTCCACTGAGCCCCTGGGTGATGGTGAAGCTCACCGTTCAAAAACAGTGGACATTCAAGTAGGCAGGGTCCTGCCAGGTCACTAGCTAGCGCAGAGAAGGGGGGGCAGGGGGACAGGGCCCAGGGCAGGGGTGGGGGTGGGGGGATGGGGCCCAGGGCAGAGGTGGGGGGATGGGGCCCAGGGAAGGGGTGGGGGTGGGGGGATGGGGCCCAGGGCAGGGGTGGGGGTGGGGGGATGGGGCCCAGGGCAGAGGTGGGGGGATGGGGCCCAGGGAAGGGGTGGGGGTAGGGGAATGGGGCCCAGGGCAGGGGTGGGGGTGGGGGAACGGGGCACAGGGCAGGGGTGGGGTTGGGGGGCAGAGCAGGGGTAGGGGGCGGGGGGATGGGGCAGGGGTGGGGGAGCGGGGGGATGGGGCACAGGGCAGGGGTGGGGGCGAGGGGACAGGGTACAGGGCAGGGGCGAGGGCACGGGGCACAGGGCAGGGGCATGGCAAGATCATTGACCCACTCAGGTTCTTCTCTTTGTTTTTGCAGTTTTGAGGCTGGGTCTTGCTATGTAGTCCCGACTGGCCACAAACTCACAATTCTCCTGCATCAGCCTCCTGAGCGGTGTATTGTGGGCATGCACCACGGTGTCCGGAAGCCCCGAGAAGCCCCACAATATGGCTAGGCTGTGAACCTTACTAGTTCAATAATCATCAATGGCTGCCTTAGGGTCCAGGGTTGCCCACTGCCTGGCTTGCTGCCTCAGTTTCTCCAAGCCGGCTTCTGTTCCCAGAACTATAAACAAGCTTGGCTTCTCCGGGCCTGAAATGATGCTAAATACTATTCTTCTTGGCAGCCTTGTATCTTATACACCTGTAGGGTGCCTTGTGCTTCCTGTCCTCCAAAACACTCTTACTTTCTGTCTAGTAAAGATATCTTTCCCTTGAGGCGAAAAACCAAAGACAACGGAGAAGAGAGTGATTATATCCACCGGTCCACTCAGAGAACCTCCAATGCGCATTCCCTCAGGCACCACAGCTGCCTGGTCCAATCGGGGAAGAGGGGTGGGGCAAGGCAGCACGGAGCTGACGACCTCTCTCAGAAAGTTTCGCTGGAGGTCAGCTGGAATGAAGGAATAAATGCTGAGGGTGGGCGCAGAGGGATGTAGGTCATAAGGGAACTGGGACGGTATGGAACGCCAGGCCAGGTGGGCATTGGTTAAGTAAACTGCAGCACCTTCCTGTGAAGGAATGCTATGCAACCACTAAAAAAGTGTGTGTCATGACATAGGCTCGGGGTAAGGAAACTCTCCTTAAGACTGAATAACTAGCACACCTGTAATCCCAGCACTCGGGAGGCAGAGGCAGGAGGATCGCTGTGAGTTCGAGGCCAGCCTGGTCTACAAAGTGAGCCCAGGACAGCCAAGGCTACACAGAGAAACCCTGTCTCAAAAAAACAAAGTGAGACTGAATAACTGTGGAACCATCTTCACATACGCTTGATATTTTAGTCGGTACTATTTGAGTAGAGACAAGGTGCTGAACTAAGAAGAACACAAGGCCGGAGCAAGGGTCCCCAATTTCTGCAAACCGAAGGGCAACTCTCTGATGAAGCATCAGTTTCCCTGAGATATGGCCACCTTTCTGAAGACTCATGGGAGCTCACCAATGCCGGGGCGGTCTCAGGGAAGACTGTCGAATCCTGTGCACCACATGGGTGCCATGCCCATGGAGGCCAGAAGAGGGCATCAGCTCCCCTGGAACTGGAGTTATGGATGGGTTATGAGCGCCACGTGGGTGCCGGGAACAGAACCCAGGCCTTCCACAAAAGCAGGGGGTGTTCTTAGCCACAGAGCCGTCTTTCCAACCCCACTCACCCTGCTGAGGTCGTGTAAACAGCCTCAAGGACCCTTCTGACTGCCAGGGACCTTTCACGTAGAGAGTTATCAGCTGCTCTGTCTAAACACCTGTGCCCACATAATGTTGGTTTTAATTTGTCCTGTGTACATAGAGCGGTGGGGACACACGGGGTGAGTGACCTGGAGGTGGGAGACTGGAGGAGGCCACCCCACTTGTTCTGTAGATGGAGGAAGAGGCCACAGGGAGAGGAAGGTGGAACTCCTGGGGCTGACAGAAGGACCAAGGAAAGGCATTCTCCCGCAGCAGCAATGTGACCAGAAAGAGGCTCAGGACCAGAATGAAGCAGAGGCTGAACCCCAGGGCTCCCTCACCCCTGCCTCCCTCACCTTCCCTCCCTCACCCCTGCCTCCCTCACCTTCCCTCCCTCACCCCTGACTCCCTCACCCCTGCCTCCCTCACCCCTGCCTCTCTCGCCCTCCCTCCCTCACCCCTGCCTCCCTCACCCTCCCCCCCTCACCCCTGCCTCCCTCACCCTCCCTCCCTCACCTGCTCTCACTGCCTTCTTAAGATCCCCTCCCCCACCTTCCCTGGGAAGGGTTAAGACATTCAAAACGCTAAAGTCAACAGCCCTTACCTCCAGCCGCTATGCTGTGAACTAGGGGCTGCTCTGCCATGCCGTGAAGGAGTGCGGGGGCGGGGTGGGTGTGGGCTCCCCGACCCGAGGCGAGCCCACTCACTCGCGGCAGTGACCCGAGGCGAGCCCACTCGCGCAGAGTCTTCCGTCTTCTGCTCCCACTCATCTTGACACTGAATTGATGACAAGACCGACCGTGGGAAGCTCGGAAGCCAATTAACAGTTAAAGACACACACCTGTACTCCCAGCACTCTGGAGGCTGAGGCAGGAGGATCAGGAGTTTGCAGCCAACCTAGGCTACCTAGTAAGACCCTGTCTCAAAACAAAAACAAAAAAACTTGGGGGGGGGGGTGTCTCTGCTCCCTCAACATCAGCATGAGGAGGTGTGGGCGTGGGAGTGGCTGCCAGATCTTCTTAGGAAGGGAGAGAGTTGTCCGGTGGCCAAGGCCAGGTCAGCAAGCTTGTTCTAGAATGTTCTTATCAGTACCAAACTGATGGTCTGACTCTCCTCCCACCCAAATTCCTTGGCTTGCTGTGGGGCTTCCCTCTGCTGTGTGCCCGCTGCCCTGTGTCCCTCTCTCCTTCTGTGCAGGTGTGTCCCTACTGTGTGCACAGCACACAGCAGCCTGGATTCCTCTTTGTTCCCAGCATCCCCCTGTAAGATACCCAGCTAAAATAGACCCCTGCAGCAGTCCGGGTGGAGTGTGGGGGTGAGGGGGGGCTCCTGCAGAAGGCGACCCTGAGCTGAGTGCAGGAGGCGAAAAGGGGGACCACCAGGACTAAGGTAAGGAGAGGCGCAGGAGGGGAGCTGAGTGGACTCGCTGGCAGCAGGCTGTGGCCTTTTATTTGGTTTTAAGCCAGGGTCTCACTATGTGGCCCGGCTACATCCTCTCATCCTCCTGCCTCCATCCTGAGTGCTGGCATGGCGGGCGTGTGCTCCTGACGTGGGTGGATGCATCTGGACTAGGGGGAGGGCTCTCCTCCTCCTTCCCCCATATTCTCCAGGCCTTGCCTGGCTTAGCTTGTGTATGTTGCTGAGCACTTTCTGCCCCCCCACATCTGCCTCCAGGTGCAAGGACAGGGAGGCTAAAAAGGCTTGGAGAGGAAAAGGTCATCCAAGGTCACACAGCCAGCCCAGGCTCCCTGCCTCCCCAGGAGTCCTCCCCTCCCAGGCCCAGGGACACCTCAGGGGAGGGGGGGAGGCAGCCTCGCTCTGTACCAGCCCATATATAACCCTTGCCGCACACCTTCCCCACATTAATAAATGGGGAACCGAGGGCTCATAAATCCTGGGGCTGCCAATGTCCCCGAGACCAGCTCTTTCTCCGGCCACGCACTAGTACTTTTTACAACCCATTAATTAGTCCCTCTAATAAAGTTTGACAAAATGATAACTTGCCCATGAAAAGAGTAATAAATACATTTTCCCTAACTTTCGACCATTCAAGCATGGCCACCTCATAAACCCTCTGCCACGGTTCACTGCCTGATTGTCCTGTATTTCTCCGTCAGTACAGAAGTTGGGAGCCTGGGGCCTACTGAGCCCAAGATAGCCCTGGAGGAGGGCACCCAGCATCTCCAGGGAAACAGCCAAGGTCAGCGCCTCCCTGCTCTCAGATCATCAATGGCTCCCAATGCCCACCAGGCCAGAGATGCCCAAAGGCTGATCTACATCCTGGCATCCAACTTAAGTCACAAGCTTTAGCCACAGGGATCCGGAAGGATCTGTTTCTGGGTGTTATAGTTTCTTCAGGTCTATTTCCTTAAAAGTTTTTTTTTTTTTCAATGAAGAGTGGTATCATTGAAGGAAAATAGAGAAGGCACACACAACAAGCCCGGGAAAGAGAATAAAGGTGAGGGGCTGGGGGCGTGGCCCGACAGGGCGTGGCCCGGTGGGACGTGGTTCGTGGGGGCGTGGTTGGGTGATGGCCTAACCCAATGGGGGCGTGGTCCGGTAGTGATGTAGGCCCCATGGATAGAGCTCTTGCCTGTAAACCAGCAGCTGTGATTTCAGTCCACAATACTGAATAAACCTGGCAGAGTGCTGCACACCCATAATCCCAGGACTGGGAAGGTGAAGGCAGGAGGATCAGAAGTCCAAGATCATCCTGGACCACAAGGTGAGTTAGAGGCTAGCCTGGGCTACATGAAACCTTGTCTTGAAAAATAAAGAAAAATAAAAAATAAATGAAAACAAAAGCAGGTAACAAAGCCCTGCACAGCCTCCCCCCCCCCCATACCGTCCTGGTGAGCTGAACCTTAAGCTGCACCCCCCACCCTTGGGCCTCCCAGAAGCTGTTAAAGGAATCAGCACCAAGCTGACCTTGTAGACCAGGATCTGGAATCCAGCCTGTGGACGGACTTCCTGTGAGGGGCAGATGGCATGGCATGGGGTCTGGTTGTAGGAGAGGCACGGGGGGTGTCAGCTCACTCCGCACGTGACTTCAGACCACGGGGGTGTGTCAGCTCACTGTGCACGTGACTTCAGACCACGGGGTGTGTCAGCTCACTCCGCACGTGACTTCAGACCACGGGGTGTGTCAGCTCACTGTGCACGTGACTTCAGACCATGGGGTGTGTCAGCTCACTGTGCACGTGACTTCAGACCACGGGGTGTGTCAGCTCACTGTGCACGTGACTTCAGACCACGGGGTGTGTCAGCTCACTGTGCACGTGACTTCAGACCACGGGGTGTGTCAGCTCACTCCGCACGTGACTTCAGACCACGGGGTGTGTCAGCTCACTCCGCACGTGACTTCAGACCACGGGGTGTCAGCTCACTCCGCACGTGACTTCAGACCACGGGGTGTGTCAGCTCACTGTGCACATGACTTCAGACCAGGGGGGGGGGGTGTCAGCTCACTGTGCACGTGACTTCAGACCACGGGGGTGTCAGCTCACTGTGCACGTGACTTCAGACCACGGGGTGTGTCAGCTCACTGTGCACGTGACTTCAGACCACGGGGTGTGTCAGCTCACTCCGCACGTGACTTCAGACCACGGGGTGTGTCAGCTCACTGTGCACGTGACTTCAGACCACGGGGTGTGTCAGCTCACTGTGCACGTGACTTCAGACCACGGGGTGTGTCAGCTCACTCCGCACGTGACTTCAGACCACGGGGTGTCAGCTCACTCCGCACGTGACTTCAGACCACGGGGTGTGTCAGCTCACTGTGCACATGACTTCAGACCACGGGGGGGGGGGTGTCAGCTCACTGTGCACGTGACTTCAGACCACGGGGGTGTCAGCTCACTGCGCACGTGACTTCAGACCACGTGGACCAGAGCCCCTCCCACTTCACAGAGGCGCAAGAGCTCCAGTAATGTTGAGGAAGGACGGACCGTAAGCAAAGTTCTCTCTACCACACGTCATCGGGAGAGAGGGCCACTTCTCCTCCACAGTCACTCAGCTCGGTGCCAGGATTCAGACTCACGCTAGAGTTCTCTACACACACACACACACACACACACACACACACACACACACACACACACACACCTGACTCCTCCCACCCCACCCCACCCCCCCATCATACCATCCCAGCTACAGACCCTGGACCAGAAACCCTGAATCACCTCCTTTTCTGCACCAACCAAATCTGTCCACGTGACAAACCCGCCCGGCACCCACCCGCCAGCCTCCTAGCCACTCACTACCGGCTGTGCCAATGGGGGTGCCCACTCCTGTCTCTCCCATCTTATGGTGTCCTCACACTGCTTGGCTCCACTCCTGGCCTCTGTGTCCCCTTTCTTTTGTCCTCTCAAAGCTCTGCCCTCGGCTCAGATCCATCCTGACCTAGCCACTGCAACCTTCAGGTTCCCTGGTTAAGTTACTTCTGGAGAGTTCTAAACCGCCACAGCAATGCTGTAGGTGGATTCAAACGGAAGCCCTGCTCACCTCCCTGCACACGGGAACACTGGGGCCCTGCCCCTGCTGCCCGCACTCCGCACTCTATCCTCATGAAGGGACAGAGATGCCCGCCTCGGGGGCAATGGGGAGCAGGCCTCCAGGTGCAAGCTCACTCGCTGGCCCTTTTAATTTCAGCAGAAGTGTGAGTTCCCTTCAGCAACGCTGGCATCAGCCCCCCACAGGCCTGGGGATCCATCTCTTTGAAGGAATTTATGGCCGTAATTTAGGAGTGAATTACACCAGCCGGCACTGGGGCAGTGAGAACTGCCAGGCACGTTAAACCCACCCCAGACACCCCTCAGTACTGGAGCTGCCCTTTCAGCCTTAGCTAGAAAAGCAGAGAGCAGGCCCGGGACTGCGGGCCCATGACAGGGCCACTCTGAGAAGCTGGGGCACGTCCAGGGCCATCTTGGTGCCAGGAGCCCCACAAACACAGGTAGAAAGAAACCCGTGTCCAACCCAGACCGATGCATGGCCACAGGCAGGGTAGGGTTACTCAGACTGCAGTGATGAAGCCCCACAGTCTGGGAAGATTGTGGTGCGCACTGGTGGCTCATAGCCTAAGTTCAAGGTGACTCAGACATCGCCTGAGAACTCCTCTCCTTGGTCGCAGAGAGCACACCCGCTGGGCCTGCACCTGATTGGAGGGGAAAAAAGCCCCTCCCCCAAGAGCCCCTGGAAGGACACTGGTGTGCTGTCTCCTGACCTGCCCACCTCCCAAAGGCTCTGCCTCTGAATGTCAGTGGCTGGGCTCTACTAGAAACTTGGGGTTCACATTCAAACCATAGCCTGGCAAAGCCTACACAAGCCCAGTCCTGTCACTCCTCACCAACTCTGCCCCCGCATGCACACATACACACTCCCATGCACACTTACACATACACATGCATACTTACACACACACCATGTACACACAGGCCCACAAACAGATTTCCATGCACACATACACACAGCCACACACGCATACACAGGCTCACAATAAGGCGCACGCACACGCACAAACTTGCATGTATGCACACACTTGCACATTCACACACACTGTGCTCCCTCACACACATGTGCTCACACACTCATGCATAGCCCCTGCTCTGATCTTTTTTGTCTAACTGTTGACGAGTTTCCATCACTTGAGAAAGTTTCCTCTTCCGTGTTCACTCACGGAACATGTACCAACCAAGATGGATCCGGTGTCCAAAGCTTTGCAGGCGCCGGGGTCTGCAGGCAGAAGCTGATGCAGAGGCCATGGGTGGGTCCTGCTTACTGGCTTGTTCCTCGTGGCTTGCTTAGCCTGCTTTCTCACAGAACCCAGGACCACCAGCCCAGGGATGGCACCGCCCACAATGGGCCGGACCCAAACACATCAATCATTTTAAAAAGCACCATAGGTTTTTCCCCCTCAATTGAAGTCCCCTCTTCCCAAATGACTCTAGCTTGTGTCCACATGACTTAAAACTAGGCAGCACAGGTGGCCTTGGCTGAGACCTGGACAATCTGACTGTGGCCGTGTCTCAGAATGAGGGCTGAGGAGCCACAGAGAAGAGTGAGCCAGAGTGCCACATGCTGCCACAGCCAAGGTCAGAGCTCCAGAAGTGCCAGGGGCCACCACTTCCTGGCAGCTGCTGGCCTGTCGTATCTTTGCATGTCAGAGGGGTCAAAGATGTGCTCAGGCACTGGTCTCACTCAAAGGCTCACCCTCCCGACCTCGTCACCTCCAAAGACCACACCTCCTGATGCTGTCACTCCGGCCTTGGGACCCACGTGTGGCAGCACTACACCTACAGCATGCGGCAGTGGATGGGACCCACGTGTGGCAGCACTACACCTACAGCATGTAGCACTACACCTACAGCATGCAGCACTACACCTACAGCATGCGGCACTACACCTACAGCATGCGGCACTACACCTACAGCATGCGGCAGTGGATGGGACCCAAGTGGAGTGTGAGAGCGGCTGCAAGTGTGCTGCGTGTAGAGGCAAGTGACAGGTGCTGGTGAGGGGCTGCGGTGCCTGTGAGGGTTAGGGCTGTAGCTCTGGGTATAACTGTGTAGCCGTGAGGGCCCTGCTGGAGAGCAGTGGGCCCTCTAAGCACGTAGGCACAGATGCACTACGCTTTCCTTGCAGAAAGACTACCTCTCAGTACCCACCATGGTCCCCGTCACCAACTAACATGAAAGGGCGTGTGGTGTGGCTTCCCTACAGAGCTGACAGAGCCCACCTGCAGGTCACACAGGAAGTGAGAGACAAGAAGAAGACAGAGCACACAGATCCGGATCCAGAGTGTGGCCAGGGAACAAGGCCAGACGGTTGAGCCGTGCTGAGGTCTGGGGCTGCTTGTCACTGAGGCACTGTGCTGACTGATACAGAGGTTGTGTGAGTCCCGGAAAGCGAGGAGAAGAGGGATCAGGAGGAAGGAAGAATAAGACAGAGCCTGAGTGAAACTTCCTCTACTGTGCAGTGAGGGGCGGGGATTTTTGTCACTGCAGCGTAGGGTAAGGGAGGTCTGAGGAAGGGATTGGGAGCTTCAAGAAGACCCTTGCCTCAAGCCTGATGTTCTGGGGCTACGGACAGTGGCTGTGCTTGGTGTACACACACACACACACACACATACACACGCACACATGCACACACGCACACACACACAGTGGGCACCACTGGTGTGTTCCTCTCAGCCTCTCCTCCCTGCCCACACCACTGCCCTACTCTACCACATAATCTCCACCTGGCTGGTCAGCTGACCTCTCTTTGGTCCTAAACCACTGTGGGACTGTGTAGGAGAAAGCCTAGGAGAATGGCCCGAGCCAGCAATCCCTCGGGCGGGGTAGGGGGGTGGGGGTGGAGTGGGGGGTTAGGGAGGTCGGGGCTTGTGTGAGAATGTGAAAGGCAGAGCCAGCAGCTTTTGGGGCTGGTTCACGTTGGAAAGAAGAGACCAAGGGAAAGAAGTGACATTCAGCTCCGTCCCAAGGTTCCGTTGCCCATGGCCATCTGTCCTTTCCTCCTCTGAAAGGGGACTTGACAGTGTCACACTGCCAAACGCAGAGGGTCACCATGAAAACCAAGGGGAGGGGGTGATGGGAAAATGCACAGAAAGGGACCAGAACTCCGTGGGAGGTACGTTGTCTGTCCCTGGGGTTGGGGCCCTATGCTCTCTGTGGCTCAGGTTCTCGGCTCTGCCAGAGTGGGCGCCCTGGGCGCACCTGTGGACGGCAACACTTTGTTTGGCTTTGTGTTTGGTCAGTTTTTGAGACAGGGTCTTGTTATGTAGCCCAGCCTCAGCTCCCTGAGTACCGGGTTCTGGGATAAAAGGCCTGCGCCACCTTGGCCAGCATCTAATAATTGCATTTATGAAGCTGTATTTATCAGCCCCCGGGGTTATGACTTGGAGCAACTGAGAGGCGTCAAGGCTTTATTACCACCCATGGTGTGTCTCCCTACTTTACCTCAGAAAGCACAGCACAGAGGGGAAGCAGTCAGTTCTGGCCTGGGACTGAAAGGGTGACTCCCTAGTGCCCTGCGCAGTGAGACCGAGAGACTGGCTTTCTCTTACCCTCTGACCATGCAACACAACCTTTGCTTGGTGCTAGGTTTGGAGAGTCATCGAGAGTGGCTTGAAGGGTTGAGAGGGCGCGCATAGGTCACAGGTCCACACACGGGCTATGCGTAAGAAGCCCGAAGACCTGCAGACGTGGGTGTCCACGGGAGCCCTGAATCCAGCCCCATGCAGGCACCATGGCACTTCAGCCCCTAGATACTTCTCTTGCCCCACACACCCAAGCCTGCACTCATGTCAGACATTGCTAATCAATCACCGCATGCTTATCCAGGAAACACTGATTTCAGGCCCAAATTCTCGGGCCAGCATTCCAGAGAACCACTGTGCTGGCACTATCCACCCACAGAAAACACAGAAGTTTCTTTTTTTTTAGAAGAGGACGCTCAGATTATATGCGCTGTCTTGGGAAGCCCATGAGGCCTGATATGTCTGTCAGAAGAGCCCTGCTGCAGCGGGCAGGCTGAGAAGCCATAGGGCACAGCTGGGCATCTGGCACGGAGCACCCCATGTTCCCCGCCCTTGCCGGCTGGGCTCTGCGCGCCCCGCTCCCCACAGCTGCTCTTTTGAAAGCCTTGTATGGGAAAGCCATGGATGTGGCTCCCCCAGTCCCTTTTCAGGCCATTGTCCCCTCGCTGGCGCCAGCCTTGCTCCCCCCTCGGACGCTTAATTAACAGTATTATAGCGCCAAGAGGGAAGTCATAGATCCGGTATGGGGGAAAATACAGCTCTGAGGGTCTCCAGGATCCGTGGCTGGTGCCAGATGACGTCCCCTTCCCATCTCAAGAGCCTGTCCTCTGCCAGTGCCAGTGCCCAGCAGGTCTTCTGGGCCCCACGTCCTAGGCTGCCATCTTGGCTGGCAGGACAGATCTGGCTGGAGGCCTGGCCTGGCCCACTCACACTGCTCTGAGCAATGGGTGCAGGTTAAGGATTATGGCGGGCCTGACAGGACCAGCCTGTGGTGGGCTCCAGACCCAGTGGCCCCGTGCTCAGCCCACACAGAAGCAGCAGAAAGGTGTGTGTTGCATGTTCAGGCTCTGTGAGCTCAGGAACAACCCACCCCTGTCTCTGCTTCCTTGTCTCCTGTGAGGGCATCTCCTGTGTCCTCCTGCGGAGGGCGGAGGTGGAGGGGGCACGACATTGTCTGTTCCCTGCTCAGGGGCAGCACAAGTCACTCCCGGGTCAAGCAGCCTAAAGCACCACTGATGGCAGACGGTCTGCACTCATGCAGGACTCTGCACCCCAGGGTCAAGGTGAAAAGACTTGGGGCTCCTGGGGAGGGAGCCTCCATGTTTTACAAGGCAGCGAAGATGGGATACACTGCTGTGATCATATTTAAAAAAAAAAACACATAGCCTGCCGTATTCTTCAAAGCAATGGTGAGGGGAGCCGATTACCAGTGGTGCTCAGAGAACCCAGGCCATCTACCCAGAGCCACACAGTGAAGCGGCTGAAAAGGCCACAGAACCTTGGCTTCATTATATAGCCGGCTCCAAACTTACTCTGTAGCCACAACATCTCCTCTGCAGACTGAAGGCAGCAAGGAAAGGCAAAGTGATGGGGCCCTTCCCTGCGCCTGGGCTCTCTGCAGAATCCAAAGTTCCAAGGAGTGACTGAAAGTCAAGAGGAAAACTGCCCTGAGCCTGCCCCCCCCAACCCCCACCCCACCCCCATCCAGCCCTGTGAGAAGGGAGATAGGTCCCTCACCCAGCAGGTCAGCATTTTCCTCTCTGGCCCTTGAGTCCTGTTGCCTTATTTCCTGGTGACCTCTACCCCAGTGGCCATCAGACCGGGCCATGAGCAGGACCGGCAGAGGCCAGCAAGAAGAGCACAGCTGAGGTGAGGAAAGAAGGTGTCATTCTGAGGAGGATGGAGGGTATCAACTTTGAAAACACCATGGTCAGGTTTGATCCGTGCCTCTGCGTGTGTACATACATGCGTGTATGTGTAGAAGCCAGAAGACAACCATAGCGTAATTCCTCAGATACCTCCTCTTTTTTTTTTTTTTTTTAAGGTTCTTTCACTGGGTAGACTGACTGGCCAACGAACCCCAAGGGACTTCCTCTCCAGTGCTGGATAACAGCTCGCACCACAACAGCTCTTAAAATGTGTGTCCTGCCGACCAAAGTGAGGTCCTCACTCTTGGAAGGCTGTTTCCCCACAGATCTGATCTTTTAAACAGAAGCACTCCAGTCGGGGTGACCATGGGCTTTGGGGGGAGGTGGGAGTCACTAAAGCGGGGAGATTTGTATGGCATGGCCTCTGAGCAGTCCACAGAGGACAGTGTCCCCAAGGCTCTGGCTGGGAGACCAATAGAACAGTCAGTTCTTGCCGGAGCTGGCATCCCTTTCCCCCCACGGAACTCTGAGGAGTTGCAGGGCAGGATGGGTGACTCGGAGGGAGCCCGACATTGCTGTGCCTGAGCGTCATTCCTGAGTCTGCCATGCTGCTTCTCGGGTGACTATGACATGAGCATGTTTTAACTATAAAAAGCAGGGTTAAAAATAGCCGCCTTGACGCGAGGCACAGGGAAGAGAGACTCCCCCGCTCCACGCACAGGAGTGACGTGGAGTCACCCAGGCTCTCGGAGCTGTGCTCGTCACTGTCATCGCTGCCTCCCCCTCCCAGCCACAAGGACCCCAGCTCTGTGGATTTGCTGACACGCTGCCTCAGAAGTCTTCCCACGGCTTCATCATCTCCATGAGGCAGTGTGACAGTGGTGTCTCCCAGCTGCCGTCTCCCTCCCAGCACGGCTCCTCCAGGCTAAGGAAAGCATGCTGCTGGCCTGAGAGGGTGGGAGCCCAGGGGAGCCCAGGGGCGGGACACTGCCCCTAACCTGGCTCTGGACACTCACACATGCATGTCCAAGTTCTGTCCCTCTTTCTCTCTTGCTGTGTGGTCCTGAATGAGTCGCTTGGCCTCTCTGTGTCTCCATTTCTGCCCTTACAAAAAGTGGGGTCCGGAACACAGGAAAGATGAGAAAGGCCTGACACGGAACATGACCTGGCAAGCTGGTTCTGGGATCCCTTGTGTGCCACACGGACCCAGTGAGCACCCACCACCCCAACCTAGATACTTAGCAGAAGGTGGGGCCAAGGGGGCGGGGACAGCCAAGTGCCTTCAGGCTGCGTGATCTAATTCCTGTACCCCACACAGTGAGGGGCTGTAGGGGTAGGCACTGGGATGGCCTCCCTCAACGGTACAGAGGAGCTAGAACACTGAGGTTACAGACTCCCCAGCCAGAAGTAAGTGTGGGGACAAAGAGGCCTCTCTGGTCCTCCACTGTGGCAACTTACGCAAACACCACACAGGGGCAGATGGCTGAGGCTGGCACACCCTCCTCTCTCACCGCCCTTTCTCCTTGTCATTAAAAACTAGAATGAAAAGCAATGCCACATCCTCAGGGTGCTAGGCACAGTCTGAGCATCGCTGGACATTGTCCAGGAAGCCATGCAGGGCAGAGCTGGGCTGGGCTCCCTCTCGTGCCCAGGCGTATGCTGACTCTGGGTGACCTGAGCGAACTGGCTGCAGCGCTGGGGGCCGTGGTCCTGCCCCACCTGCCTCCACCCCCAGCGAGTCCTTGCTTGGAGCTGGTGGAGAGTAGAGACAGGACTGTCCCTGTCTGGCTTGCAGTGTCACCTCACTGCACACAGGCTGCATGATCGACCCAAAGTCTGAGGAGGACGCAGAATGCTGTGCCCAGGAGGAACAAGTGTGTGACTCTACTTACAACATGGGTCCTCCCCGCAAAACCATCCCAAGCTGAAGTATTGGAAGGAGCAGCACAGCCACCATGGAAAGCCGTGGGCCATCCTACGTGGAGGTTCCTCCTCAGAGCCTAGAGCCACACACGCAACTCATCTCATGTTCTTCATGAGCTGAGAAATGCAAACCTTGGTGTCCATCAGTGGACGACTGCAAAAGCACAGCGTGATACCGACCCAGTGTGGAATACTATTCAGCCATAAAAAATAATGAAATCCTGTCATTCATGAAAACATAGATAGAAGTAGAGGTCCTTGCGCTAAATGGAGTAAGCCAGGCACAGAAAGAGACAGATCACGTGACCTCAGTCATGCGTGCAATGTAAAAAAAAAAAAAGCTGATGTCCCAGAGAGTAGAATTGTGGCCACCAAGGGTGAATGAGAGAGTGTGGAGGGAAGGTGGGGACACACTGCCTGTTTGGAGGTGTCATGCTATCCCTTACTGACCTCCACATACGTTCAATCTCCATGTGTTTATTGCATCCGTTTAAAATAAATTTAATGTAGGGGCTGGAGAAATGGTTCAGCTTCTAAAGTCTTGAATATGAGATCCTAAGTCCAATCCCCATAAACCATGTTAAAAAGCCAGGCACGGTAGTGCACACGTGTGACCCAGCGCTGACAGCAGCACACATGTGTAATCCCAGTACTGACGGTAACACACATGTGTAAGCCCAGAGCTGAGGAGGTAGAGACAGACAGGTGCCTGGGACTTGCTTGCCAGTCGCCCTAGCCAAAAATCATCAGGCTCCCAGCCATCGAGAGACCCTGCCTCAAAACACGAGGTGGACAGTGCCCGAGGAACACCATGGCAGCTGAGGTTGACCTCTGACCTACATGTGTGCACAAACATAAGTTAAATTAAAATAAACAAATAAGCATTTTCAGGAGCAAAAAACAACAGAGGTGGAAGTTTGTGAGCTGCATCTAAGCCACAGAGCACCCCAGCCCAGCATCGCAGACAGGGAGACTCTTCAAATCCCTGAAGGATCCAGGCCGACAGAGTGGTGGCAACTACACCCGAGCCCAGACCGAGACCAAAGTCCGAGGCACTGGTCTCTGCTGACTGTATCAGCTGTCTCCCCTCAAAGCACAAAGCAGAACATTCGCAATCGAGCTCTGGTGAGTTGAGGGACATCTTCTCCAAGCCAGAACAAGCAGACGGGTCATTGCTGCAGTGGTCTCTGGGCCTCCCTGACCGCTGGCCCTACATGCAACACTGGGAATGGCTAAGACAGGACAGAACAAAGGCTGAGTGAAGCCAGACGGTGGCATCTTTGTGTCCCGGGCAAGAGTGTGGGGACAGCCTCCGTCACTTCTCCTTTTCCTCAGCTGCGTGAGCAAGGCATGCCTCCATTTCCACAGCTGAAAACTTGGTTGCAAATGGCATCGATCTATAGGAAAGGGGTCTAGGAACAGGCACGGGTGAGGGTGGGGGTGGCCCTGTGAGGCGTTTTTACCCTGCTACCACCACCACCTCTGTGCCACGCGTTCTCCCAACACTGTCACAAAACACCTGAAGGCAGGAGGACGGCACAGAGGAAGGGTTAATTAGGCTCACAGTTTCAGAGGGATCGGTCCGTGGTGGTAGAGGGCATGGCGGAGGGGAGACACTTATGTCATTACTAGTAGCCAGGGAGGAGAGTGAAGTTGGGGGCACAGGCAGCCTGTACTGGGGGCTGCCTCCCCTTTCCCTTTGAGTTCTTCCATCTCCTCAGCCTATGGGGAGGTGTTGCTCTCATTCAGGGAAAGTAAGACCTTTCTGGATACGCCCTCACAGGCAAATGCAGAGCTGTACTTTGGTAATCTCCAAAGTTTCTCAGACCAGTCAGGTTAACAGTTAAGATGAACTAGCAAAACTATCTCCATCACCATCATCACCACCATCACCACCATCACCACCATCACCACCATCATCACCATCCTCACCATCATCATCACCACCATCACAATCATCATCATCACCATCATCAGCATCACCACCATCACAATCATCATCATCACCACCATAGTCACCATCACTACCGTCACCATCACCAACACTATCACTATGACCATCACCACCACCACCACTATTACCACCATCACCATCACCAACACTATCACCACTAGCACCATTGCCATGCACAAAGCCGCCATTTTGCCAGTCACCATTGCTGAGCTAGGAACACTGGTAGACCCTTTCCTGCCTCTGTCACTATTCCCTCTGTCTGCCAGACCGTTGTGTGGCAGTGCTCCTGCCCCACGTATCGTGGGCCTCACATATCATCGTGTGGTGCTGAGACTTCCCTCTCCGACTTCCCAGACACGAGGACTTTGTCTTTCAGACACGCCTACTCCCCGGGTCTCCAGGATGTTGAGTCAGTGTGTTCCTCCCTCTCCCACAAGTACCAGCCTCCTGCAGAAGGGAGCCCGCTGGCTTCTCCCACAGCTGCACCCCAGCGGAGCTGCCCGGCATGCCTACAGTGGTCTGAGAGAGACAAGCGAGTGAGGAGACATTGTGCCTTCCCAGTGGCATAGACATCCGGTTCCCTCAGGAATTAAAAATTAATAATTAATCATCGGAGTAGCTGGGGTGTGGCCCCAAGGAAAAGCAATTGCCTGGCACACAGGAGGCCCTGGGTTCCATCCCCAGCACCACAAAACCAAGGCTACACACAAAATTCCTCTAGTCCATCCCACAAGGGGGAGGTGACCTGCCCTTCAGGACCCATCGCGTAGGGCCACCTGACAGGGACAGTCCTCCTCAGAAGAGACTCCTCTGTCTTCTCTGAGCAGCCTGTACTTTCAGGGCACTTGCCTTTTTACGGCTAAAGTGACATCATTTCTCCTTCTCAGGCAGACAGTCCCGTGCAGGTCCGCCCCCACCCTTTCCTGTCGGTTGGGAGGACCGATTTCCTGGAGGAGACAATGGCTGCTTGTGCGCACAGACTGGGCCAACAGCCTGCACAGACGGACCTGTGCTCCCTCAGCCCAGACCTAGGGACAGGGGCTTCCCTGCCCAGGGACACTATCCTATCGACCTTGGATCAGGAGCACAGGGCCCCTGCACAAGGCTCTTGGGAAGACAGGAGCAGGCTTTCCAAGCAGGGCATGCGCCCGAAGTCCTGGGGACCCACAGATGCTACCTGCACCAGACTTCTTTCATTCCTCCCTTAGCGGGAGCCGGACCCTGATGTGTGTGAGTGTGGGGAGTTAACAGTTAAGAGACTGCCTTGAAGCCAGGCGCAGTGGTGGCGCACGCCTTTAATCCCAGCACTTGAGGAGCAGAGGCAGGCAGATCTCTGAGTTCGAGGCCAGCCTGGTCTACAGAGTGAGTCCCAGGGCAGCCAAAGCTACACAGAGAACCCCTGTCTGGGGGAAAAAAAAACAATTACAAAACAAAACACCAAAGCAAACAACGAGACTGCCTTAAGGCTCAGAAGAGACTTTGGACTTCTAAACAGTGTTGAGACGCTGACAGACTCTGGGGACTTTCGAAGTTGGACTAAGTGCGTTCTGTCTTCTGTTATGGCTGCAAAGCTATGGGGGCCAGGAAGAGAAATGTGATGTTTTTAAGAAGAATTGGCTCCCATAGGCTCATATGTTTGAGTGTTTGGGTCCCCAGTGGGTAGAACTGTTTGAGAAGGATTAGGAGGCGTGGCCTTGCTGGAGGAGGTGTGTTACTGGGGGTGAGCTTTGAGCTTTCAAAAGCCTCTCTCTCCCTCTCTCCTTCCCTCTCTCTCCCTCCCTTTCTCTTTCTCTCCCTCTCCCTCTCCCTCTCCCCGCCCCCCTCTCTGCTCATAGATCTAAATACAAGCTCTCAGGTACTGCTCCAGCCCCATGTTTACCCACCCCAGGCCATGCTCCCCACCACGATGGTCACGGACTCACCCTCTGAAGCTGTAAGCAAGCCCCCAGTTAAATGCTTTCCTTTGTAAGCTGCTTTAGTCAGGGTGGCTCTTCACAGCCGTAGAGCGGGAACTAAGATGGGTTATTATTGCTAAGAGTGGTATCATGTGTCCCAGATAACGGAAAACACGGGTCAGTGGGTGACTGGGTAAAAAGACTGTGGTACGTCCATCCAGTGAAACACTACTCAACAATAAAAGGGAATAAATTGTTGTGGCTACAACCTCGAAGCATAATACAGGGCAGAAGGCCGACTTGGGGAGGGGCCAGGCTGTTCCTATCCGTGCCCGTGCCACCAAAGGTCCCGAACAGACTCTGCTGCTCTGCAGTGATGGGGACAAGGTCCCTTGTAGCTGAGGACCTACCCGTGGGTAGTCAGGAGGGAACTTTCTAGGGTGCTCATGCTGGTGGAGGACTTTGTTTGTGCAGGCGTGTTTGTGAAGATAGCAGATTACACACTTGGGATCTGTGTGCCTTGCTCTGTGTAAGCCACGCCCCCAGCTTTGAATTCTGCCTCTTCTTTTCAGTGCTGGGATTGAAGCCACACCTGTGCCCCGCTGCTGGGCTACACAGCCAGCCACAGCTCAGATGTGAAATGTGGCTCATGGCACCACTGTGCTCAACAAACAAACGGGCAAAGGGTAAAGTTGACCGTGCAAGCCTGACAACCACACTACGGTCTCCAGAACCTCGCAAAAGTCAGAGGAGAGAAGTGACTCCTCAGAGTGGTCCTCTGGCCTGCACAAACACATCAAGACACAAACAACAATCATTTAAAACATTAAAAATCAATTCTAAGCATTATATACATGCCTATAATCCCAACACTCAGAAGTCTGAGGCAGGAGGGTTATTACTTCAAGCCATCCTGGCCTATATAAAAAAAATAATATAATCAGATGAGTACTTCTAAAACTCAGATGACACCACACCATAGAGAGAAGTCAGCTCTTGGGCTAGAGAGGTAGCTCAGCAGTTAGGAGGTCATGAGTTCAGTTCCCAGCAACCACATGGTGGCTTATGACCATCTATAATGAGATCTTGTGCCTTCTTCTGTCATGCAGGCATACATACAAATAGTCTATGTGTGTGTGCATGTGTGTGTGTGTGTATGTGTGCGTGTGTGTGTGTGTATGTATGTGTAAGTAAATAAATCTCTTTTTTTGTTTTGTTTTGTTTTTCAAGACAGGGTTTCTCTGTGTAGCATTGACTGTGCTGGACTCACTTTGTAGACCAGGCTGGCCTCGAACTCACATTGATCCACCTGCTTCTGCCTCCTGAGTGCTGGGATTAAAGGCGTGTGCCACCACGCCCTGCCAGTAAGTCTCTTTTTAATAGATGAAAAAAATAAATGATAAAAATGTATTTGCTAATTTACACATTTTTTAATGGGAAGCATATGCTGAAATGCAAATTTGTTCACAGTCACTACAAGGTTCACCAAGGTCCAAAGGGTAAAATAGCTTCAAAATGTATCATCAGATGAGTGCACAGACATACTGTGGTACGGCTATGCAGTGGAACAGTATCTAACTGTATAAAGGAGGAAAGGACTGGCCCACTTGCGGGAAGGGATGAACACACACAAGCTCACAGGGCCACACTGCACACGCCTCCTGTCTCATCCTGTCCATCACCCGGTGGCCCGACAACCTGAGCGTGTGACCTTTCGGGGCTCCCTGTGTTGCTGGGGCTGTAGGGGGGTCTGCGCTGCCCCCCGCAGCTGCACCAGTGGCTCTTTAGAAAGAGGAAAATCCCAGGCTGACACTGCGTTGCCCCCCAGGCGTGCCTACTGCCTGTGGGTGTGACCCCTTGACACTGAGCCTCCAGCTTTGGGAGCCATAAGTTGAGTCACAGCTCCATCGGTCACCAGAGGCACGACACACGGGGGGGGGGGCAGGGGGGGGGAACAGTTGTGGGATTCGGTACATACCCCGAGTCATCCTGTCTGCTCAGTCCTGTGTGGAGACAAAAGCTGGTCGCTGCCCGCTGTCCTCTGTGCCTCAGTGTCCCTACAAAGACTCCTCCCTGAAGATCCTCGCTAGGTACCTCTGCTCCTGTCTGCCCGTGGCTCCCTTTTCTAATCTTTTTTAAAAGGAAGAGTGATGCCGGGGATGCCCTGCGTACCCACGCATCCCTCCAGGGAAAGAAGTTCTGCTCCATGCCCGCCATGGGACCCTCAGGCACGTCGGGGTGGCCACTGCTCAGGTGCCCAGGCCCCCAGCCTCTATGCATCCCCACCCTGCTTGCTCCATTAATTCAAGGAACCCCAGTGTTTGTGTTCTTTATTTCACAGGTGGAAAATGGAGAGTGGGGACCCTGAGTCCCTCTCCCGCACAGCAGCAAGCAGAAATAAATCTCACACCAACACTCCTGCCTTACCTGTTCAGGGTGAAAACAGGCGTGTGACAATCAGGAGACTTTTTGTTTAGTGAGCACATACTAAGTATGGTCAGGAGACTCCTTGTTTAGTGAGCACCTACTAAGTGCAGTCAGGAGACTTCCTGTTTAGCGAGCACCTACTAAGTGCAGCAGGAGACTCCTTGTTTAGTGAACACCTACTAAGTGCAGTCAAGAGACTTCTTGTTTAATGATCATCTACTAAGTGCAGTCAGGAGACTCCTTGTTTAGTGAACACCTACTAAGTGCAGGCTGGAGACTTCTTGTTTAGTGAGCACCTACTAAGTGCAGTCAGGAGACTTCTTGTTTAGTGAACACCTACTAAGTGCAGAGCACTCAGTTAAGAGAAAGCTCGTGACTAGGGCTAAAGGAAGGGAAGTTCAGAGACAGGAGGTGATTTGCCAGGGGTGCTCAGCTGAGCCCCAAGCCCTTTGATGTATTTTCTCCATCAAGAAGGCCAAGTGGCCTGAGAACCGGCCAAGCTGTTATCTTGTAGACACAGGCTGTCCCCAGAGAGAGCAGGAGCTGAGCTGAGGGAACTGCGCTTAGCCTGTGTTGGCTGCGGTTTACCGCACCCCATCATGTTTTCTCCCCTGGCGGATGGCACTCTGCACAGCTGAGGCCTTTAGTGTCCTGAGGAAGCCAGTGCATGCCTTTCCTTTAGCAGCCTGGGTTTGGCCATCCCAAGATGGGACGGAGTTTCAGGGTGGGGTTAGGTCCCAGGCAAAGCAAGTTCAGCCTCTCTTGTTCTTCCTCTCTCTCCCTGTTCTCCCCTCCTTCCCTCTTTTCCTTCCTCCCTTCCCAGTCTCTGTCTC
This sequence comes from Acomys minous, assembly GCF_964271855.1. Lineage (NCBI taxonomy): Eukaryota > Metazoa > Chordata > Mammalia > Rodentia > Muridae > Acomys > Acomys minous. The sequence continues at coordinate 97,006,617 of NC_140498.1, forward strand.
CCTTCTCTCCCTCCCCACTCCATCCCTCTCCCTCTCCCTCCCCACTGCCCCCCTCCCTCCCCTCCCCCTCTCCCTCCCTCCCTCCCCTGTCCCCTCGCTCCCTCCCCACTCCCCCCGTCCCTCCCCACTGCCCCCTCTCCCTCCCCTCCCCCTCTCTCCCTCCCCTCCCCCTCCTGTCCACCTCCCCCCTTTTGTCACACAGTGGCCACCCTGTGCCAGCAGGTTCTGCTGAACCATTTTGAACTTGTAGCTTCCAAAACTATAAGCTAACCATTTCTTTGCTTTCGGAAACTCCCGCTTGACTAATTTTTTTTATTTTATAACCATTGGAAGCAGACAGACACAACAGTGAAGGAAACCCGTTCTACCACATTTTAATTGAGAAAACATAGGTGAAACTATTTTATTAGTATATTCAAATTGTTATTTCAATTTTATTAATTAAAAAAACTTTGATTTTAGTGAGAAATTTAATATCTTTTCATTTCCTGGTTCACCTTTGAAAGCTAACCCCATTTTAAACTTAGGAAAGAAGTCAGCTTGAACAGGGGCATCTGAGCATCCAGAGCCGACACCAGGACTGCATGCAGCAGCCTCCCACTGCCTCAGGCCCTGCACAGAGCAGGGACCTGTGAGTCCCGGGGCAGCTCAGGGTGGGCATTTCCTGGGACCCTGACACGGGTCTTCCCAGGACTTTTCAGCTATGTTCCCTTCTGTTATTGTGGTGGTGATGAGACCCTGGGACCAAGAGCAGCTTAAGGGAGAGGGAAGGGTTTGCTTGGCTCACGCGACCAGGCTCCACTCCATCTGTCTTAGTTACTTTTCTGGAATAAAACATCATGACCAAGGCAACTCAGAGTCCATGGCCACCATGGCAGGAAGCAGGGCAGCAGGCATGGCACTGGAGCAGTAGCCGAGAGTGCACATTTGAATCTCAGGCAGAGGGGGTGGGGACTGGGGTGGGGGGCCCTGGCCTGGGCATTTGAAGCCCCAAAGCCCACCTCCAGTGACACGTTTCCTCCAATGAAGCTACACTCCTAGTCCTTCCTAGACAGTGCCCCACCAGCTGGGAGCCATTACTGGTCAGACCACCACACCATCTTTGAGGAAAGTCAGGGCAGGAACTCAAAGCAGGAGCCATGAGGAAGGCTGCGGACCGGCTTGTGTCCAGCTTTCTCATTGGCTCATGCTCAGCCCGCTCTCATACATCCCAGACCCATCCTGGACTCCGCACCCTTCTACGCCTCTTACTGCCCTACTACTTCAGAGACTTCATAGCTACACCCCAAGTCCTGACTGGGGTGAGGCAGGGTCCCCCGCCACCATCTGTTTCCCACCTCAGACTGTCAGGGTAGGATGCAGAAGGGAGGAGCCTGAGGCAGCCTGAGGCCGCTGATGTGGGAGGGCTGAGCCATGGGCAGCACCACTGCCTGGCCTGCTGCCGAGGTTCGCTCATCTCCCCGTTCCAAGTCTGGGGTTCCCAGGTCAGGGGTGTTGCTTCCTAGGCCATTGGCAGAAGCGCACTCAGGCCGGACACAAACACCCTCCACATCTGCACCCCTCTCCAGGTCCTGACCATGACCATAGACCGGTGACACTCGGGGTCGGACCCTTTAAAGCTTGAAGGATCTTTAAGCTGAGGACAGAGGGTCCTGGAACTGTGCACCCGAGGCAAAGACAATCAAGGTCTATTTATATGCTGAGAGAAGTAGGGTAAACTCTTACTTATTCTACAAAACCCTATCTGGACGTGCTCTGCTGAGGAAGCCTTCCTCAAGAGTCTTCTACCACGGCTGTGACTTGACCCCGCCCTGTAAGATGACAGCTTACTCTTTACACCCCCTTCTTAGACCTGGATAATTTATGGACAAGGAGGCCATGGCACCTCAGGACTCAAAGCTGCTTTGTAAGCTGAGCCCTTTGGTGGCCATGGAAACTCAAGGAGACAACACTGGTCTGGGGCTTGCCTCACAGGACCCCACCTCTGGCATGTAGCCACAACAGGAGAAATAAACCAGGTGAGTTCAAATACGATGTTGACTCCCTTGTGCTAGTGGGGACCTTTGCAAGGGGATCCAGGTCTCGCATCTGCTCCCCCCCCCCCAATCCAGCATCTGGCTCTGTTCCCCTGTGCCCAGAGACTGGCTCTGTGGGGCCAGCAATGAGTGCTCTGAGGAGAGTGAGGAGGCTCCGGGAGCTCTTCTGGGGACCAGGTGGGCCTCAAAGCATTGTGGGAAACAGTTCTTTGCCCCTGAGATAGAGGTATGGATGTCCTAGCTGGCCAGTCCCGTGCCTATCTGGGGATTAGCAAGATAAAATGAACTTGGGGGGGGGCAGTAGAGGCACATGTGGCAGGGCCCGTACGGCTGGTGTTGCTGCTGACCGTGGCAAGCTAGCAGAAGAAGCCAGGCACATCATAACTGTCTGGAGTTCAAGGTCAGGGTCTGACTTCATCCATCAAGGCAACGTTAGCAAGCCTTTCCTGGTTTCTGTACCCATATTTTATGGCTCACGCTGTGGGGGACGCACAGTGAAGTGGAGGAGTGGTATCCCAATAACTGGCCCACAGAAGACGGTGGAAGACCTTCAGATTGGACGCTCTCTGCACCCCTGGAACTCAGGGGATGGAACCCAGGGCCCCCATGCCAGCATCTGATGGACCATGAAAAACCCATGGTGGATGGGGAGACGGCAGGGTAAGGGCATGACAGCCTCCTGTACCCCCTCCCTCAGGAGACAAGAGAGCCCTCAGAGCAACCTTGATAGCCAGACAGGCCAAACTGATGAGGAGAGCTGGGCTCTACGAGTCATAAAGAGAAGTGGAGGAAGACTCACGTTCACACACACAACACACATGCAAGGATGCTACAGGAAGAAACAAGCCCCACCCACAAACACGTGCCAGACACCATTAACGTCGTATTTATTGTTATTTAAGCTGCTCAGCAAAACATATACACGTATATACAGTATGCGTGAATACGGAAGACTCAACTTTACATATTTTTTTTTAAAAAAAGAAAGAAAAATACCACTCAGTTTCATGAGCTATTGTCACTGCCTTCCAACCAAGCATTTCAGAAATGGTTTTCTTTAAGAGTCAAAAAAGCTTACAGGCTCGCGCACCGCACCGCACCGCAGGGTTAAGGGTTCATATTTTACATGTGCAGTAGCGATTTCCTTCTCTCTCTACTGGAGTTGGCTGTGCACTGATTACAGTGTTCCCTGGCTCCTGCACTTCGGGTGCGCTTTCCTTCCACTTTTATTCCTTCCACTAAACCAAATGTAATGACACGATGTCCTTTTGCTTAAGGCTATGCTAAAGGCTGTCCCACCCTGGGGGCCCGCAGGAAGCGAGAACAAGTTAACACCGGGCGCTTCCGGGTGACCTGAGCCACACGCCGGTGGCTGCGTGTGGACTTTATGCTGGCAAGTTCCTCGATGGACATCAGGATGCTCGTTCCTCGGCCTTAAGCAGTGAAGGAGGCATCACTCTTGTGTGGGGAGCGAAAGGCTGGCACTCTCAGACAACTGGACCTCGCAAACTCTGAGGGTGACTGTGGAGTCTGGAGGAGGCTCCTGTAGAACGAAGGAGCCGTCCCTCCTCACCGTCCTGGGCGCAGGACCGAGGGGCCTTCCTGCTCACAGCCCATGCCTCCTGTTTCTGCCCTCTGAGTCCTGTCACACCGCCCAGGCAACAAGTACAGACAGGGTCTGGGCTGCTCAGACCTCGGCCAAGAGGAGAGGACATGAGGGAGAGAGTCAGCTTTTGGCAACTGGCTCCCACCTTTGAAAATCCCTTGACACGAAGGTATCTGGAGAGGCCCCGGGGCATTCAGGCCTCTTGCTAAGAAAAGGGGGGTTGTCAAGTTGGGGTAAGGGCTCAGAAGGGAACAATTGGGAAGACAGGCTGACAACAAGAACTGAGCTGAAACAGGAAGGCTGGCTCTGGCCTGACGGCTCCCAGGGAGGAACGGACCCACAGCAGTGGGTCCCCCAGGTTGGCAGGGTACAGACCACACCCTAAGGCGCTGTCCACATCTGCACCGCAATCTCTGTTCCTTTCTGCTTAGTGGGGGAAGCATCTCTCCCAGGAGTCGCTTTGGGCAAGGCTCTGCTTTTTAAATCAGGATGAAACCAAATCAAAAAGTGCAGGAGATAGCCCACAAAGGGAACGGGAGGGGGGGCAAGAGTGGATGTCATGAGGCCACTGGTTTTATTCTCTTTCCCTCCTGGACCTGTGAGGGAACTGTAGGGTAGGTAGCGTCTCAGCTGCCTCAATCCCTCCTCCTAGGGATGGAGCCACTTAGGCTGGGGAGGTGAGGCACCCTGGCTGCCACCTGGGAAAGCAAGGCCAGGAAGTGACTGGCACAACTGACTACCCCTCCCTTGTCCCCTTTGAGGGTCACAAGGTCACCCTGGTCAGCACAGAGAAGGCCAGAGGGTACAACAGTGAGGGAAAAGGAGGGGAAGGGAGCTCACAGCCCCCGGCCCTGGCAGGCTCCTTCTCCCATGGGGCTGGAGCCAGCATCCAGCTCAGAATCCAGGAGTCTCCTGAGGGACAGCTCCCAGCGGGAGGACTGGAAGCTAGCTGAAAGCTAAGGGCCACTGAGGGAAATGCCTCTCCAAGTCCTCAGGAACCCGGAAATCCCAGTCCCTGGCAGTTGCTGTTGTCCCGACTGGTGACGCAGGAGCTAACAGTGCGATGACACTACGGCTTCTACCCGGAGACACTCCAGAACGGTGTTCTCCAAGGACTTCGTCTTCCTAAGTGATGAACGAAGCAACAAAGCAGCGGGGAAAGGGGAGGGGACGCGGGGAGTGTGAAAAAAACCGAAGGGGATGAAAAAGATGAGGGTGACAGGCGCACCCTGCCTGGCTTTAGAAAGGAAAGGGCCTCCCAGAACACACGCCAAGTACAGAAAACAGGGGTTCTCTAGCAGGAAAAAAGGCTTGAGCCAGCATTTGCAGTAGGCTGAGGGCTGACACCGGTGTCACGGCGTGGCACACGGTTCCTTTAAAGTAATTTTTGAGGTTCCTTTCATCGCCTTCCCCAGCCCCCCTAAATGATGAACCCTTCCCACTCCGAGCGCCACTAAGCAGGTACCAACCTAGATAAAAACATGAGTCTGCTCAGCCACATGGGTGGACAGGGCAAGGGCTCCCATGGGCTCAAGTCAGGGCAGCCACAAATGTCCCAAATCGGTTGGAGATGTCGGAGTGCAGAGACCGCCAGGTGGGTACGGAGGCGCGGGCCTTGGGGTCGCCATCTGTGCAGTGGACAGTCAGGCACTGCAGGTGGCTGCCGGGCTGGGTGGCTGAGGCCTTGTTGGTGGGGAGGTCGTGGGCTGTGGAGAAAGAAGACACAAGTTAGTGGCTAGTGGGAGGCCCTGCGGGGTGACAGCAGAGGGGACGGAGAGACAGTATGTGGCCGCCCTCTTTCGTGGCTAGAGTTGGTCTCAGAAGCTTAGGCTGTGAAGACTACATAAGAAAAAGCCCACCATGCCATATACCCACACCACATCCAGGCCTGTGGCCTCTTGGGAAGCAGGAGACAGGATGGGATGACATCACAATTTGTCCGTCTCTGGTGGACAAAGACCAACCAAACACCAGGAGAGCGGAAAGCCCATCTGAAAGCACACTGGAGGGTACACAGGCCTTCACGGATACCCCCAAAAAGTCATGGGTGGGGAGGGGGACTGTCTAGTCCTTTGAATAGACATCTGCTGTGGGCCTACTGTGCTCTCAGGATTTCCTTAACTAGACTGGACAGCACAGCCCAGGAGCTAAAGGTGGTTATTTCATTTCATAGCTAGGGACACTGAGGTCCAGAGAAGGAAGTGGCCTGCCTCAGAGGTCATGGAGGAGGCGTCTACTGGCAGGAGGGAGCAGGAGCCTGTGGGGAACAGTGAGGCGCCACTCCCGGCAGGCGGAGGGCAAGTGTTCTGTGGCCTCCTCCCACCCAGGGGCTTCTTTCCCTCCTGAGGGAACAGGAAGGGCTCAGAAGACGTGGCTTGCAGAGTGGGCTGGTGAGGGGAGAAGCCTATGGGGCACCTACTACCCCCTCCACCTCCCAAGCCCTGCTCTTTAAAGACACCCAGAGAGGCACAGAAATTTGCCTGGAGAGACGCACATCTCTGAGACCTCCCCAGTTGTAGCCCTGCTCTCTGAAGATGGAATGACCCACGCACTCGGGGCCTCATACGCATCAGTTATCAAGGCTATTAGCACACCCAGGTGCTTGTATAAACTGTAAAGTGCCTTGAAGTGCTCTCGGTTGTACACGGTTGAGCTCCCGGACCACGTCAGCCATGACAGTGGAAAGGCCAATGGCTGGGGTAGTCTATGCCCCACGGCTTCATGGGGACTCACTCTCCTGGTTACACAGAACCAGAGCTACCACAGGAGATGGCTGTTTCTGCGTCAGAGGTGCCCCAAGGAGAAGGCTTTGAGCAATACCCAGCATGTCAGTGTGAGCTAGGCCAAGCCCTCCTCCTCTGCTCGGGGTAGAAAGCTTCAGAGCACACCGCAGGCAGCCCTGCCCTCCCCGCACTACTATGTTTGAAAGCAGTTTCCCAATTCTCCTTTTTCAGAGGGCTGGGGACCCTACCTGAGGCTGCCCTGCCTCCAGGAAGGCTAAGAAAGCTAGGTTTGACCGTGGGCTACTGGCGAATCCAGTAGACAAACGGGAAGATGAAATTGGGGTGGGGGCCCAACTCGGACCAAGGGGGCACACCCAGATACTGAACCCCATGACCTATTCACTCTCACCTCGCTATAGCAGAAGTTGCCCACCCACCACACCCAGTACCTAGGATTAAGAGCCTAGCCCTAATCCATAAAGAAGAAAGGCTCTAGGTGCTAAGCCCCACCCCCTGGGCCAGGCAAGCCTCTCTGAATTAAGGCTTCTGGACCTGCCAGGTGGGGAGAGCAATCTGCATTGGCTTCTGTGCTCACTCATCCAATCAACAAGCAGTTATCTGGGACCTATTATTTCCTGGTGCGGTGGGCCTGTGGTGGTCCTGAGCGACACCAGGCATTCTGTGGTTAATCACAGTGGCTCAGGAGTGGCAGTTGGTTCTACCACCTGGCGTGTGACACCCCCTCTCTACTGCTGTCTCTCTAGGCCAGGCCTTGAGAGGTCCCAGGAAAGGCTGATGGGCACGCCCCTGGGAAGGTCGGAAGGGAATAGTCCAGAAGCCAGCGAAAGCCCTAAGTGTTGGCCAGGTGACCTGTCTCCTACCCACCACATGAATCTTTGCTCATCTTGTAAAAGACACTGAGGTTTCGAGCGTAGGTTACGGGCTGGTTTTTACTGGTGGGCCCCATACCCAGTACACCTCAGGATAGCAGAGACAGAGGATCGGGGTCCCTGAGCGCCCATGGCCCCAGCCTGCAGCAATGCAGCCCTTACTGTGCTTGAGTGCATGCACGCCTTGCTCCCAGAATGCAACGTCCCACGAGGGGCGGGTCATCCTCTCAAGAGACCCACGCAGATGCGCCTGCACCATTGCACACACAGACGGAGGCACTGAGAACCAGAGCCCCTCATCGAGGTAGGGAGGAGCCAGGGGGGCTCAGGGCAGAGGAGACCCAGGCCGGCCTCTGACTGCAGGCCCCAGGAAGGTGATAGGAAATAATGTTATTTAAGCATGTACGACCAGCAGGCCCAGGTTACCACCTCCTTCCATGCCCACACCTGACACTTGCTGGGCTGTGTCTGGATCTCAGAGCCAAGCACTTGCTGTACCTGAGGTGGAGTCCAGGGCTGTCTAATTCCATGCCCCGCACCAAGCCCACAATGCAATGCCCTTCCTCCATTTCAGCAAGAAGCGCCTGCGGTTCAGAGAGGGTGAGAGTCTGGCCTGATGGCATACATCACGGCACAGACTTCCCCCATCTCAGCAGGGACCTTACGAGGCAGGCAACCCCAGCCTCGTGTCCACGCTAGACCTTTTAGGAGAAAGCGTCTTGACCATGCACACCTGCCTGTATTCACCCCATCTGCAGACTCCTTACGGCGGGGACTACCCAGCATGCTCTAGGACGGTGACCCCTCAGGCTGTCAACCTCACAGAAGATATCCTAAGGAAGCTGTTCAAGTCCCAGCCTGTCCCAGCCAGGAAGACACAGAGTCCCCAAGCCTCAGGTTGTAGGCACACCCAGGCCGCCACATCAGCAATCCGGAGAGGACGCCGTCCCCTCACCAAGACCCTGGGGCTGAGGGGGAACTTGGGATCCCTGGATACCCGATGCTGGTAGATACCACCGGTTGGCCCTCCGTTTTTAGCCTGGGGTTCCTGATAGGCGAGGGAATCCCTGCACCTAGGCTGCCGCACGGTCTGCAGTACCTGTTCTTCCATTACTGGAGGGGCCATCCTGGATGAGCCAAGCTCACAGCCCCTAAGAGACCATGGAGCAGAAGAGCGGGCCTCATACATATAGGTGAGGTCTGAGTGGGCCCATCCAGAGAGGAGGGGCACCATCGTCTCTAAACATACCCTGCCTGAACCTCAGTGACAACGGCATCCTGGGGGCAGACGCCAGGGCCCATAGCTGACTGGCCAAGAAAGGCCGGAAGAGTTAGGACAGCACCTACAAGACAAGATAGAGTTCTCAAGCCCATAGCTAAGGCCAAGGTGGCCCTCCGGGTGGCCCCTGTCAGACGTCCTCCCAAGGTCCCTCCTCACAAGACCAACCCATGATGGCCGCAGACCCCGCACGGGGTCATCACTGCTGGTGGTTTGCTTCATGGCACTGAGGTCAGAGCTAGTCTGGCTCACCCACTGTAGCCACGGGACGCATGTGAGCTTCTGTCTGCCAGGCGTCAGGCCACAGCGAGACATCAGGAGAGGAAGCAGTGAGGCCCCGGGGGAGCGGAGGCCCACTGGCTCCATGTTTCTCCAATGGCAGCCGGTACCTGTGTCCTGCGATATGTGTGTGTCCATCCCTGGGGCTTTCAGTCCCTTGAGTCGAAGAAGTGCAAGGGAGCAGGGACAGCAGGAGTGTGAAGGGCCTGACTCGGCCTGAGTGGTCACTGGAGCAAACTGCCTGCCGGATGTCTGTTCCCACTTCCTCCCTCCTCCTCCATGCCTTCCTTCCTCCTTCCTCCTCCACGCTTCCCTCATTCTCCCCTTTGCTTCTGGGACTTCCTCCTCTGTTGTTCCTTTCTTCCCCTAGGTCCACACAGTGGTCCTGACTGCACCCCACCCTGCACGGAAGCTCATGTTCAGACACCCACAGCCTTGTTGGGCAGCTGGCTCCTGCTTCGGTGGCTCTCTCCAGACTCTGGAGAGTCCTGGCCTGGGGTTCCCGGCCTGGCCTTCTGTTCTCTGCCCCACCCCCGCAGAGTGATGACCAAAGTGGGGGACACGGGTGGGGTCCAGCTGATGCCCACCCAGATTGAGGGTGGGCAGGCACAGAGGGGAGGTGGGTGGACCCACCTCTGGGCAGGTCTGTGAAAACACCCAAGTCTCCAAAAGGCCCAGAGCCCAGGATCTGGGGGCACCAGACCTAGAGCAGCAGTGCGTTCATCTCTGTGGGGGCTCCCTACGGCCAGCGTGAGGCAGAGCGGGTATTTTTAACTCGTGGCTTATGTAAGGAGTGTGGGCCTGAACAGCAGCTAATGACGGCCCCCACGTTCACCTCACCCGATTCCCACAAAGGGAAGTATATTTTGAATTTCCTGTATTTTGGACCCAGAAGGGGTAACGGGGGAGGTTGCTGTCTCCTGTGACTCCTGCCCTTGGACCAGTTCCTGCACCAGCTCCAGCCCGCAGCAGCCTGGCCCTCTCTGCGTCTCTTACTGTGCACAGGCCTGGACAGATCTCTCTCCTACTTAAACCTCCCATAGCTCCCCAGTGCCCAGGATGAGCCACCCTCCCACCCACCCCCGACTTTACACAACCTCCTGGTCACACTTGCCACTTGGCCTTTGGCGTCATTTCTGTGTCTGTCCTCCTGTCCCTGCCACGGCCGCACCCTCCTCCACCCACACTCAGTCTGTAGCACCCTCCCTCTGCACCCCTGCTGCACCCACACTCAGTCTGTAGCACCCTCCCTCTGCACCCCTGCTGGCTCCCACACTCTGTCTGTAGCACCCTCCCTCTGCACCCCTCCTCCATCCACACTCAGTCTGTAGCACCCTCCCTCTGCACCCCTGCTGCACCCACACTCAGTCTGTAGCACCCTCCCTCTGCACCCCTGCTGCACCCACACTCAGTCTGTAGCACCCTCCCTCTGCACCCCTCCTCCATCCACACTCAGTCTGTAGCACCCTCCCTCTGCACTCCTGCTGGCTCCCACCATCCTGCCCAGATGCAGGTCCATGGTGGAGGCGGGGTCCCCAACCCAAGGTACAAGACCTCCATCCCTGCTGGCAGGCACAAAGGGAGGCGGCTGTATGCCCAGGCTCCGCCCCACGGGCTGAGAGGATCAAACACCTGGAGACGGGGCTCAGTGGAGCAGCGTTGGCAGCAGAGGCAGCCATCACTCACTGGCCTGAGAGAGATGAGGCCAGCCAGCCCTGTAGCCAAAACCACCAGCCTCTCAGGTCTGCCTGCCGAGGAGGAGCAGGAGTTCACGTGAACGCTACCCTGTTCAAGGCTTTAGACGGTGGAAGGGCCATCAAAGGTGCGTGCGTGCGTACGTGCGTGACGTAGAGGCCTGTGTCCATACAAACACAGTCTTCCCAATGCCGTCCTCGGCTTTTGAGACATGATCTCTCACTGGTTTGACTAGACTGACTGGCCAGTGAGCCCCAAGGACCCTCCTGTCTTTAGTTCCCCAAGTGCGGTAGTTACAGACACGTGCTACTGTGTCTGGGTTTGCTGAGTGCTGGGGACGCAAACCCGGGTCCCTGTCCCTGCATTCCACGCACTCTACCGCCTGAGCTGTCATCTCAGCCCTCAACTCTCTCTACCACAGTGCTAAGGCGTCTGCACGTGGTGGGACATACCTATCACCCCACTTAGAGGCTGAACATGAGGACCAGCAATCCAAGCCTCCTCGGCTGGGCTACATACCGACGCTGAGGCTGGGCTGTAGAGGAGTCTGGAGGCACAGCGGACTGGCTACCTCTGCGTCTACTGTCTTTGTTAAGCTCCAAAGGAGACAGTCCCACAGTTCGGCCCTCGGGGGTTCAGGGGCAAGAAGGGAAAAGCCTCAGCTAGATGTGGGCGGCAGAAGGCCTTGGCTGGCCTTACCAGCCCTCGTGCCCTCTTACTCCTGTCACACGGCAAGCACCCACTGGGGCTCTGTTCAGTGTCTTCATGATACACCCCCCCCACCACTGTGTGGCCTTACGCAAATCCCTCACCCGCACTAGGCCTGCTCAGTCCTCTCTGACGACTGTGGCAGGTGGGTGTCCAGCCTTGCTTTTTATAGGACAGAGTGTCACAAAGTTCCTCTGTGTATCCCAGGCTGACCTAAACATACAGCTCTGCCTCGGCACCCCGAGCACAGGGTCACAGCATGTACCCCCCGCTAGCTGTGGCTAGTGTCGACTGTCAGCTTGGCAGGCTCCTCTGGAACTGCCTAGGGCAGAAGCCTCCAGGACACCTGTGAGGGATTAGCTGGGTTGAGTTAATTATGGCAGAAAGGCCCGCCCTGACTACAGGCAGCAGCGGTCACATGGGCCGGGGTCCTGGACCAAATAAGGAGGAGAAAGCGAGCTGAGCAGCCCCTTCATCCCTCCCTCTTCCTGGCTGTGGTGTGGTGTGACAGGCCACCATGCCCTCCTCACCACGACAGTCTGCATCCTTAAACTCTGAGGCGGAGTAAGCCCTCCCTCCAGCTGTTTCTTATCACAGCTATGGGACAAGTGACCAGGGTACTTCGGTTCCTTAGGACTGTGTCCACCTTACAAGCAGAGGTTGGGGCCCCCAGACCCATCCCCCTACTGAGGCCTTGACCTAAGGACTCAGAGACACTCCATGACATCTCACGGGGACCCAGGACAGGCAGCTTTACCTCAGCTACCTTCCCACCCGCACGTTCCAGCCTCAGTTTACCCTCTGTGAAAGTCCAGCCCCAGTGCCACGTGACGACAGAGAAACAGGATGGAAGTTAGTCATGCCGCTGTCCTGCCAGCCACAGGCTGTAACTGTGGCAAGGGTCACAGGCACCGCTGACCTTGGGTCACGTCGACGGCTCAGGCACAGGGGCCAAATCTACAGCCCATTTCACAGCATGGGAAACTGAGCTCAGGGAGACTAAACTCAGAGAACTGTGGTCACAAGAGCAGCAGTGGAGCCGGCCACACCCACACCGTCTGGTATGGAGTCCCTGCCTGGGTAGCAGGGGCTACTGGCCCCACTGCCTCCTCCACAGCCCCTCCTCCTTTATTTCCACCACCCTCCTCTGGCCAACACCCTCCTCGCTCTCTGGAAAGACTGCCCAGGCTCACACACCGAGGCAAGAATTACCTAAGACACAGCACCCCATGAACACGGCCTCCTGCAGCCACGCCCTTTGTCAGAGGGTCCTGAAAGAGGGTCCCCTCATGCCCTTCGGCCCCAGCACAGGGCAGGGTCGGAGAAAAGCCTCTCGGAAGATCAGGAGTCCGTGAGTCCAGCTTTCAGGACCTAGAAAAGTGAGGACGGCCTTGTGGGGAGGCTGGGCAAGTAACTCACATGGCTCGGGACAATGGCAGCCGTCACTCAGATGGGCCCGCGGAGGGCAGGAAAGGTCAATGTTGGGAGGAGACACAAGGGCCACCACCCACAGGCTGGGCATCGGCTCTCCAGGCTGGAGCAGCTCTGAGGAGTCCTCTCCTGGGAGACTCTGGCCTAAAACGCCTCCAGGGGTCTCATGACCTACCTGATATTTAGGGACCTCTAGCTAAAAGTGCCCCCCCCCAAGCCTCACTTCCCCATGCAGGATGCCGGACAGGGAGAACACGGTTCCCAAAGTACAGCCTCATGTGTGTCAGCCGAGTCCTCACTCCAGTGGCAATGACCTTGCCTAGTTCTGCCTTTTTGGGTTTGTTTTTTTTTTAAGATTTATTTATTTATTATGTATACAAATCTTGTTATAGATGGTTGTGAGCCAACATGTGGTTGCTGGGAATTGAACTCATGACCTTTGGAAGAGCAGTCAGTGCTCTTAACCTCTGAGCCATCTCTCCAGCCCTGTTCTACCTTTTTGTACAATGATTGGAGACTGAACGCTGGGTGACCTCACGCATGATGCCGCACCTTTTGGGGCCCTACGGGCCTCACACAGTCTGCCAGGATGCGGTAACTTCAACAGTGTGTGTGTGTGTGTGTGTGTGTGTGTGTGTGTGTGTGTGTGTCTTGTTTGTGCAAGTCTACATGTGTATGTGGTGTGTGTGTGTGTGTGTGTGTGTGTGTGTGTGTGTGTGTGGTGTATATAGAGGTGTGAGGGAGTGGCAGTGTGTTGAGTGTGTGTGTCAGGGTTACCTACACATGTGTACTCCCTTGAGGCAGGGTCTCTTTTTGGACCTGGAGCTAACCTGGCCTGGCCGGCAGCAAGCCACATCCACCCTCCTGAGGAGTAGCAGCCATGTGTGCTCGCACCTAGCTCTCCCCCTGGTGCTGAGCCCTGAACTGGGGCCCTTGCGTTTGCACATCAAGCTGCTGCACTCACTGAGCGTCTCCCTGGCCCAACAGTATCCCGTCTACGGGGACAGACAAACGCCCATTTTTTAGCAATCCAGCCTCATGGCTTTAGCTGCTACATACGGATTTCAGAAAATAAATTTACAAAGGGCTGATGACGCTCCAGGTTGAGGACCTTGGGGGTGCCTGCTCCTCTCTGTGGGGCACTTCTTCAGGGCACAGTGGGGATGGTAACTACCTGCCACCCACGCAGGCTCCCACAGTCCAGATGCTTCTCCAGGAAGAGGGTCTGTGTGGGTAACCATTCACATGCTATGTAGACAAAGGTCTGGGCACGCTGTGGCACTCAGACGCGTGTCAGCTCTCGTCTCTACATCCTACTCTGAAAAGCACAATTGGTTACTCCTACCTGGCAGTGAAGGGACATTAAGTCTTTTTTTTTTTCACGTGACCCTCACTGATCCTGTGGGGCTCCTCATGGAACAATGCGATGTACATTACACAGTGTGCTGGGTTCTAGGCTCTGAGGGGTCACTCCAACCCGTGCCCTGTCCTCAGAGCTTCTAGCTAGAAAAGAGATGTTGGCATGTGCTGGTAGTGAAAGTCTGTGCTATGCGCTGTGCTATGGCTGTGCTGTGGCTGAGCTGTGGGCTGAACTGTGGCCTGTGCTATACCTGTGCGGTGGCTGTGCTGTGGCTGTGCTGTGGGCTGTGCAGTGGCTGTGCTGTGGGCTGTGCAGTGGATGTGCTGTGACTGTGTTGTGGCTGTGCTATGGGCTGTGCAGTGGCTGTGCTGTGGGTTGCATTGTGGCTGCTCTGTGACTGTGCTGTGGGTTACACTGTGGCTGTGCTGTGGGTTACACTGTGGCTGTGCTGTGGGTTGCACTGTGGCTGTGCTGTGGGTTGCACTGTGGCTGTGCTGTGGGTTGCACTGTGGCTGTGCTGTGGGTTGCACTGTGGCTGTGCTGTGGGTTGCACTGTGGCTGTGCTGTGGGTTGCACTGTGGCTGTGCTGTGGGTTGCACTGTGGCTGTGCTGTGGGTTACACTGTGGCTGTGCTGTGGGTTGCACTGTGGCTGTGTTGTGGGTTGCACTGTGGCTGCTCTGTGGCTGTGCTGTGGGTTGCACTGTGGCTGCTCTGTGGCTGTGCTGTGGGTTACACTGTGGCTGCTCTGTGGCTGTGCTGTGGGTTACACTGTGGCTGCTCTGTGGCTGTGCTGTGGGTTACACTGTGGCTGTGCTGTGGCTGTGCTGTGGGTTACACTGTGGCTGTGCTGTGGGTTGCACTGTGGCTGTGCTGTGGGTTGCACTGTGGCTGTGCTGTGGGTTGCACTGTGGCTGTGCTGTGGGTTACACTGTGGCTGTGCTGTGGGTTGCACTGTGGCTGCTCTGTGGCTGTGCTATGGGTTACACTGTGGCTGTGCTGTGGGTTGCACTGTGGCTGTGCTGTGGGTTGCACTGTGGCTGTGCTGTGGGTTACACTGTGGCTGTGCTGTGGGTTGCACTGTGGCTGCTCTGTGGCTGTGCTGTGGGTTACACTGTGGCTGTGCTGTGGGTTGCACTGTGGCTGTGCTGTGGGTTGCACTGTGGCTGCGCTGTGGCTGTGCTGTGGGTTACACTGTGGCTGTGCTGTGGGTTACACTGTGGCTGCTCTGTGGCTGTGCTGTGGGTTGCACTGTGGCTGTGCTGTGGGTTGCACTGTGGCTGTGCTGTGGGTTGCACTGTGGCTGTGCTGTGGGTTGCACTGTGGCTGTGCTGTGGGTTGCACTGTGGCTGTGCTGTGGGTTACACTGTGGCTGTGCTGTGGCTGTGCTGTGGCTGTGCTGTGGGTTGCACTGTGGCTGTGCTGTGGGTTGCACTGTGGCTGCGCTGTGGCTGTGCTGTGGGGTCTGGGCAAGAGCCAGGGCTCAAGGAGGACTCAGGATTAGGGGAGGTACATGAGCAGATTTAAGAACAAGCACAGTTTTTCAGGAAAGGAAAAAGGTGGGCATCTGAAGCCAGTGGGGCCCTATTTCTGAACAACAGCAAGCTTCACTGAGCCCTGGACACCCAGAACCCAGAGCTCTAATTTTCTCAGGGTCAGGGGAGTGAGGAGAGCGAGCCGCATGGCTCAGTGGGCTCTGTCATGGCGCATCCAGGAATGCGTGTGGCCCACCTGGAAGCAATGTGGAGTCAGGGAGGATTCAGAGTCAGGGCAGAGTGTGGGGAACATGTGAAGGTGGGTGGGAGTTTTCATCTTCCTCACCCCAGTCTTGGCACGGGAAGCTTGACTTGGAAAAACACACAATCCCTGGTGTCTTTCAACCCTGAGCAAACTGGAGATCAAAGCCTCTGTCAGAACACCTGAACGACACTCTAAAAAGCCCTTGTCTAACCAGGCCAACCAGGAGCCCTGGGCGGCTTCCAAGTCACACCTGCAGCTCTCAGGTGGTCAGGCCCAGGTCAGCGCCTCAGTCGCCGCCACACTTCCTTGCACCTCTGATTCCTCTCTGCAATCACCGTGGCCTACACCTCAGGTCAGGGAGTCCTCGCTGAAATTACAGGGAGGGAGACAGAGGACCAGGAAGGGAAGCACTAAGATGCACCACAGGTAGGGTGAGGCAGGCTCTGCTGCAGAGTCTCAGTTTGCAGTGAGATCAGCAACAGGAGGGCAGGGCGGTTAGGAGGCTCACTCATGCAGATGTTACAACGACAGGCAGCAATTGTGGCTTAACAGCACCCCAGTCTATTCCTTAACACCTGTGAGGGCCTGGTCTTGTCTCCTGACCCAGACACAGAGAAGTCTACCCCAGGCTAGTCACAGAGATGCTTAGTCCAGGCTAGTCACAGAAATGCTTACCCCATGCTAGCCATAGAGATGCTTACCCCAGGCTAGTCACTGAGACACTTACCCGAGGCTAGCCACAGAGATACTTACCCCAGGCTAGTCACTGAGACATTTATCCCAGGCTAGTCACAGAGATGTTTGCCCCAGGCTAGTACAGAGACATTTACCCTCCAAGCTAGCTGACCTTGGCTCACACCAGCAACTAAACTTTGACTATTATTGTGACTCTGTTTGCAGCTATTTCACGTCATTGTGGCATGAGTCTGGGCTTTCCAGACAAACAATAGTTAACCAAAAATCTGGGCACCCCATAGCCCAGGAAAAATTATAACCGCTATGTTGTATAACCACCAAACCCCAAATATTAGCTGGCACCAGCGTAACCCTCAAACCTGAGGCTCAAGTTTATACAAGGATCACAGGGCATCTAGTGGGTTCTCAATACAAGCTCTAGACACATGAGGATGTTAGACCATGAAGGTTAGGGGATCTGAAATATCTTTATTGGTCTCTGTGGCCCCACCTTTCTTCTTAGCTGACTGTGGACACCTTTCCACCTCCAACTGGGGGAAAAAAAAATCCATGAACTAAAGTTGCTCTAAAAATGTTTTTGAATTAAAAGAAAAAAAATCAGTACAGGATTATCCACAGAAGAAGAGAATCGGGTTCTCTGAGGCTTGGCGAGCCTGCCACATCAGGCTGGAGAAGTGTCCTGGAAGCCGAGCCCCAGGAGACTACACGGACAGTGGTGGCCAGACAGCCTGGGAACAGACAAGCAGAGCACATCTCTCAAGGCTGATCTCTTCTTGAGACAGGGTCTCACACAGCCCAGGCTAGCCCGGGCTAGCCTTACCTCTACCTCCCCAGGCCTGGGGCCATTAGTGCGTTATGACCAGACCTGCTTATGTTGTATTAAGGCTCAAAGCCAGGGTTTCATGCATGCCAGGCTGGCATTCCGCCAACTGAGCCACATGCACAGCCCTTGCTGACTTTCCTAACAGCCCGTGAGGACCAAGGCCACATGACTGACAATGACGGGCTAGATTTGAACCCAGAGTCTATATGAGTCCAGAGTCCATGTCACATTAAACAGCCCCTGGACTTGGAAGGACTCGCCATTCACAGCAGTGGGGACAGGCATCTTTGGATGCCTAAGCTTAAGGCTCTCATCCCCCACTCCCTCTGTGACTCTCTGGTAAGAGGGGTGCCCACTATGATTTCCCTCTCACCAGGCTCGGTTCTCCCATCATAGAAAAGCAGGTGTCAGCTCTGTCAGAAGCTGGCTGCCTGACCTCAGGGATGCCTCTTGCCATGTCCTTTTCGTGATTGGACGGCGAGAGTCACCTGACGGAACCGGTGACTCCACGACCTGCAGAAGCCCCCAGTGGGTGTTTTCCCACCCCCAACCGCCCTGTGGACTGCTGGGAAATGTTCCTTAATCTCTCCCTTGGGGGTGGGAGAAGGCTTGAAGGATTGAACCCCGGTGACTGGCTTAGCTCTTAAGAGTTCCCACCAGGCCTGTAACACCCAAGTGCGGTTTCTGGCATAACCTGGGAAGGTGGGGTGTGGACTCCCAGAGGAGTAGAGGCCTCCAAGGGAATAGGCAGGTGAAGAGAGGGGTGGGGGCCAGCTGAGTCAGCGTGACCTCACCTGCCGGATTCCCCCTCTCCCTGCCCCCCCTCCCAACAAGATACATTTGGTAACACCCACACTCCACCTCAGGAGGGATTTTCTGTTTGGCTTGTGTCTCTAGGACACATGGGCTGGACTAGAACATAGCACGTCTCCTCCCAGGGCAGAGGTCACAGTTCCTTGTCCTGTGACCTTCCAAAGAAGACAGAAAGAGACCACAGGAGACCGGGCTGGGAGATGCTATAGAGCAAGAAGCCAAGGCCCGGCCTTTTACGTCTTGGCAGAAGTGTTGATCCGTCAGAGGCACTGTGGGCACAGTCATGACCTTCACGGTCCATCGTCACCAAGGAGTGGCAGCACTACTCCGGCCTTCCCCTTGCCGGGGTAACCCTGTCCCTCTCTATCCTCTCTCCCTGCCTTAGCAAGACTGCTCTATGCCCCTTGTCACACCTGGTGTCATCTGTACTGTCACAGGGTACCCCAGTTTCTCACACTTGTCTGTAGAGCCCAACAGTGTGATTTCTACATACCAAGGCCCTGACTTCTGCTCCCTGGGCTGGCTCTGATAATGCACACAGTAGGTCTTGTCATTTGCCTATTCCTGGCAGAGCCCCCACAGCGAGGAAGCCGGCCCAGGGACCACGTGAATAGGGGACTTGCAGAAGAGACTGTGGCTGAAGAGACAGAACTTCCTGAGGGGACCGCGTGTCACAGGTAGGGGAGGCGCACACCCTTCCCAAGCCCCAGACACATCCACAGCCTTGACTCGGAACCTGGATTCTAGAATGTTCCTTGTGGGCTTTAAATCCGGAGAGGGAGGAGAGAGAGCAGGCTGGAGGTGCCTTTCATGAAGGCTAGACCTGATCACGGGCCGACGGGTGGTAGCCATGTCCTTCTGCCCCGGGGAAGGCCCTGTGCCCACCCTGCCTGGATCCCTGGGGTAATGATCTGAGTGACACTTAAGTTGGCAGGAGAATCGGTTCCCTCGCTCTGTGGGCCATCTCCGGATTGCGGGGGAGGGGGAGTAGAACTGGGGTGAGGGGGGAGCACTGATTGTCAAGGACAGAGAGAGGAGAATGAAAGCAGGAATGAGGGTGAGACAGACGGCGGGGAGAGGGCATCCGTTTAGCTGGCTTTTCCAGGCGTGGGTACCACATACCCCTCCCCTCCCCGCCACCCTCCCTCCCCACCAAGTATCATGTACGCACACACCACTGCAGAGCGAGAACTGCGCTTTACAGAGAGCAGCCTCCCATTTCACCGCTGCATCACAGAAACCACAGAAGCCAAGTCCTTCCCAGCGTCTCCTCCAGCACAATCCCACCCCAGAGGCAGGTGGGAAAGAGGAGGCCATGGGTCTCCTGCCGTCCCAACTCCAGGTGCCCTGCCTGCCCTGCCTGCCCTGCCTGCCCTGCCAGCTGCCCGCTGTACACCTGGAACCGCCAGGATGTTTCCTGGGGACCCTGCGGGGATAAGCGCCTACACACACAGCCTCTGACACGGAACATCAGATCCAGGCCCAGCAGTGCAGCTCGGCAGTCTGGGAAGCAACTCTCGTCCCCAGAAGAGACAACAGTGGGACCCAAGCAGGCAGCCGCCACCCAGAGTCCTCTCTATCTCTGTTGCCAAAGCAACAGACTCTCCCTGTAGGACCCACCTGAGTTCTCGGAGTAGTAACATGAGCAAGTGATCATGGGATTAAGAAGCTCCAGAGACCAGAACTGGGGTGTCCTGAGGTCACCCTCCTCCGACCCCCACATGTACACACCCCAACGGCTCCGACATAATTAAATTTAAATGAAATTTATAAGTGAGAATCAACCCAGTCTGTCCCACAGCCGCATGGGGTCAGTGGAGACAACATGTGCCGGCAGAGGACATTCCCACTGGTCCAGGATAATCTACCACATCCATCCAGTCCCTGACAAGGGCTGGCGTGACAAGTGTTTGTCCTACAAAGAAGTGCTACCATTTCCTAACAGGAAAACCCTTCCACTAAGCCAACCTGAGATCAAGAGGCCCCATGGGAGTTTTTCAGGGTTACCACAGCACTTGCTCCTGTGGAGCCCAGACCCAGCTTCAGACTTTATCCACACAAGCAGCCAAGACTGGCCAACGTGGATTAGCACGCTACTGAGTCTGTAGTCTCACCTGTCCTCATCACAGCAAAGGAGAGCTGGAGAACCAGAGCAATCAAGTGACCAAGCCCAATAAGCTGATCGGTGTGCACTTCATGAGCCAGGTGTGGTAAAGCGCGTCTGTCATCCTAGCACGGCTGAGACGTGGGGGAGAGGGAGGGCAGCTAAGACCAGCCGGGGCCAGGTACTGAGTCTAGGCTGTGTAGACAGACAACCTCACCTCTGCCTCCTACTATCCCCAGCAAGCCCTGGGTGGCTGAAATCCACTCAGCAGGGCCTTGAAGATGCAAGGTGGTGGCGGAGGTGACGATGGTGAAGGTGGTGATGATGATGGTGGTGATGGTGGTGACGGTGATGATGATGATGGTGACAGTGGTGATGGTGATGATGGTGACAGTGGTGATAGTGATGATGGTGATGGTCATAGTGATTTTGCAATGATGACATCAGAAATAACAATAACAGATATCACGCTATCACCTGCCAAGTTCAACACAGTCAGTTCCCTGGTGCCTCCTCTGAGGGCGCTCAGGGGAAAACCATGGTAGGCAAGGAGCAACCAGGTGTAAGCAAAGAGAATCCATAGCAGTTAAGTCACCAGCGAATGCTAATGACCGCACTCCAGCAGTGCCACTGTGCGCACTGGGCCTGAGCACAACCCTGCGGTGGCACCGAGAACGGCGTCCCCGTGGCTTACCACTCCCTAGCTACACCACTCCCGACAAGCTGACTTCCGGGGGCCTCAGTTTTCTCGCGTGTCAAATAAAGGACACGGGATGGTAGGCAACCCTAGTGACTCTGACAGTCTAGGCTGCAGTTACCATCATCAGTCGCCGTCGCCACGGTTACAGCATTCGTATCCCCATCACCTCCACCGTCACCTTCGTCGGAATCGTCATCACTGTCCCCTTAGTTACGGCCTCTGTTGCTGTGATAAGCACATAGCCAGGACCAATGGTGAGGAGAGGGTTTATTTCAATCCCCAGTCCTACAGTGCAGTTCATCATCAAAAAAAAAAAAAAAGTCAGGGCTGGGACTCAGGGCGGAACCTGGAGTCAGGAGAGGAAGCAGAGGCCATGGGGGAACACTACTCACTGGCCTGCCCCTCGTGGCTACCTCAGCTGCTTCAGTGATGATGCAGGGCCACTTGCCCAAGGGATGGCCCCGTCCATAGTGGGCTAGGCACTCCCACATCAATTGTTAGTCAAGAAAATGTCTCCATATTTGTCTGTAGGCATTTTCTCAATTAAGATCCCCCTCTTCCGAGACGGGTCTAGGTTTGTGTCAAGTAGACAAAAATAAACCGTCACCATCACTTTGACCGCATCACCAGATTTACCATCCTCACCAGGCATGTCCCTTGTAGGCTGGGCCTTCCTGCCTACCCTGGGCCCCGCTGAAGGCTGGCCTGGGGGAAACCCTGAGACTGTGGAAGGTCGAGCTTTCTCAGCGCGCCCCAGGAGGCCTCACACACACACAGCAGTGTAGCCCAAACAAGCCCCCAAACAGGCCGCCCAGACCAAGCTGCAGACTGCCCCTCCAGGAGCTCCATTGGGGAAACAGGCTCCCTGGGGACCCTTGTCCCAGAGCTGCTGCTGCTGCCAGCCTTCCTCCAGGCCCAAAGGGGGGTCCAGAGCCACTCTGAAAGGACGCCGGGCCTCATTCAGCTGTGTGCGGGTGGCTCCAGTGAGTTCATTTTACCACAGTAGAATATTAAGCAGTTCCCAAGGAAACGCGCGCTGAGCCTGGTTCCAGAGCAAGTGGGGGTGGGGGGTGAGGGGAAAAGCCGTGGCCAGCCGTGGAGAGCTTCGTTCTGTTTCCGCCGCTCCAGAGACTGGCTGTGTCCTGGGAGAGCCCAGGCTGGCCCCTTTCATACCAGGCTTCCTCACCCAGTCCTCCTACCTCCCCGGGCAGCAGGAAAGCCGTGGGGCCCATTTCATAGGAGGGGAAACTGAGCCAGGAGGGAGCGGCTGACTCACATGGGGCTCCATAGGAAAGTGGCGGCAGGATTCAAACCCAGACTTGCGAATGTCATTTGGGTCTTCCGTTGCCCCACCTCTCTGCAGGCCTCGAACTGATAAACATGGCTCTTCCTGCATGCTCAGCCAACCCTGCCCTCAGTCATCTGGAGAGAAGCTAGCCAGCCATCCAGCCCACCTGAGAGTAGCAAGCATGTCTGGTGTTTTCCCCTGGAAGTCTCACTACGGCTTCTCCGTTGCATAGGGGGAAACTGAGGCCAAGCTCATAAGGTAGCTACTGCCCAGTGTCAAGAGTGGAGACGTGACGCGGACGTCCCTCCTCTCTACCACAAACACACCTGCAACTCAGCAAGGAAGCCAGAACCTCTTCCCTACACTGAAAAACAGAGCAGTGAAGTGACTTACCCAAGGCCACACAGCGCCCGTGTAGAGGCTAGCCCAAAGGCTAGGCCAGGTCAGAGCTCCCTACCTCCAGCTGCCACTGGCTTCCACTGCGTCCCTCATGCTCCTGGCTATCCATAGAGGGGTTAACTCCAACAGGGCCTTCTTCCCTAGCACTGCCATCTTCCCAGTGCTCAGATGGGGAAACCGAGGCCCGGAAACAGCATCCATAATTACATTTAGGCCGACGTGCTCTGTCAGATACTGACCCAAGCCACTGGCAGGCCAGTCCCAAGGTCACCCTGGCAGCACTCCACCCCTAAGCTGCATTTATCAGACCACCCACTTCCAATTTCCCTCTGTGACATCTCCAGGCCAGAGCTTTGTGCTGCCACAGGCTGGTCAACGTCCCCTCGCTGGGGTCAGCATCTCGGTCGGGAAAACAAGGACACTGAGGGTAACACCACGGGCCCTGCACCCACGCTGGCTGCCTGCCCACTGAGGGGCTACAGAACAGCTGTGGAGTTCGTCTGAGAGGCCAGGCCTCTCTTATGTGATTCAGGAGGTGGGTAAAGAGAGAGAGTCCAAGGTTTGAGACCTGGGAAAGCTACAGGGACTTCCACTCTCACCCCTTACACGCTGGGAGCCTGAGCTCGGCACCACCCTGGCGGGACCTCAGCTTCCCTGTCTGTAAGTTGGGACCAGTATGGATAGCTCCCAGGGAAGGCCGGGCTTCACCTGAGCCTCCTTGCCTGTGGCCTGGTGGTGCCAAGCGGTGAGTGTGGGCAGGCCTGAGTGGCAGCCACAGCGGGAATGTTCTGCTAAAGCGAGATGCTGCACCTGCCGCCCCCACTGCAAAACCGGTTTAGGGCTTAGGCTCAGCTCAGTGTCAAAGGGCAGGTACTGAGGAGGGGAGCCCTGTGCCCCTCCATCCCTGGCAGAGCAGAGATCTCTCCCAGTGCCCCCTAGCCTGGCCTGTGGCCTGCTCCCTGCAGCTCCACCCCAGGGGCCACTGGCATTCCATCCGGAAGAGAAAGAATCACAAAGCAGACCTGAGCTTATGGGGGGGGGGGAACAAGGGGCGCAGAAGGAAGGATAGCTATAGATTTCTCCCAGAAAGGCCCGGCATCAGAGGCATCCCCTGAGATCAGTCGGGGATGGTACGCTTTTGACGAATTCACCATGACAGGGTCCTTTGCCCATGTCTTCCTGGGAAAGGGACACCCGGTTTGCAGCCCAGGGTGAGGGTGGCCACTCTGAGGGGGAAACTTAGCTGTCCCATGGTGGGAGTGTCCACTCCATTTGCGGCCACCTCTAGTTAGAGCCAAAGATGATGAGGAATTTATCAAATGGCATTTCCGCAGGGACCCTCCCCACCCAGACCCCGAGACCTGATTGGTTTGTTTAATTGTCTTCAAACGCAGGTAGGCAGGCAGGCCTGGTCACACAGATTTTCAGCCTGACCCTGTTAAGTGCTATAACAACCAGTAGGATGCACAGGGAAAGCCTAACATCTGATGGGAGGGCGGCCAGCTTCAGGGCAGGCAGGAGGCAGTGCCTAGGTCAGCGGGTCTCAGCCTTCCTCACACAGTTCCTCGTGTGGTTGTGGTGACCCCCAACCATAAAATTAATTTTGTCATTACTTCGTAACTGTAATTTTGCAGCTGTTATCAACTGCAATGCAAATATCTGTTTTCTGGTGGTCTTAGGTGAACCCTGTAGACGGATCACTTAACCCCCTAAGGGGCGCCGTGACCCACAGGTTGAGGACTGCTGGCCTAGAGGGAGGAATGGAACACCTCAGTCCCTGGGCTGTGCCGTCATTTACTTGGGCTCTTCTTTCTTGGCACTGCATGGCTCCAGGCTCCCCAACAGCCCTGCTATCTTCCAAGCCGTCATGACAGTCAAAACAACACAGGCCTGGTTGGTCATCTGGGGTGCACACTGCTCATGGGGGGGGGTGTGCAAAAGAGCAGGGTGCTATGGCTCCTGAAAGAGGGAGGGAAGGAGAAAGAGTGGAGGTCTGGGGGGCAGGCCTGGGCCGGGTGACAAAGCAGCAGGGGTGGCCGCGTGAAGAAGAGCTGACAGGCTGGACGGTTGGCTACCCATGCCCACACACGGGCAACATCCTCATTCGGTGAGACGTTTCGTAGCAGGCTCCTCGCGTCAGCAAGGGGCAGGTTTTTCCAAAGCCTACATAGGCAGAGACCGAAGACCCAGCTACATGAGGCAGAGAGTTTAAAAACCAATGGATTCAGGGCCCCGGCAGGATGGCTCAGTGGGTAGAGTCACCTGCTGCCTGCCTGATGGCCTGAGCTCCATCCCCAGGACACGCACTGGAAGGACAGAACTGATCCCCGAAAGTTGTCCTCTGACTTCCAGGTATAAGCTGTGAAACGTGTACATAGATATACACAAATAATAAAAGAACAACAAAACTTTTTACATTTTAATTGAAAAAAAAAACCACTGATTTTTCATGCCTTGGCAGATGCGTTCTCGTACCGGCTTGCACTTGAAAACACACAGCCAACCCGAGAATCTCACAGCCCAACCCCTGGGATCATCCCCACCCCTCGGTCCTACCCAAGACCCCTGAGCAGGAACGCTGGATCCCCTCTCTGGGCAGCGTCCCTCGCCGTCCACAGACCCCTGATTCTACCTATCAGTGCTGGAAATGACGTTTCTGCCAAGGCCTTGGGACGGCTGTGCCCTGCCAGGCATTGATGTTAAGAATTCTTCAACCTCACCGCACCCATGCAAGCCAAGAGATGGCTGAGGGAGCCAAGGCTTGGGGGTTGGGGAGCTGAGGTGCCTATCCGGTGGGACACCGCAGCCTTGGATTCGTCCGCTGTCTCCCTCGCCCACGTCTGGACACACAAGCCAATGCTGACGCCCAGCAGGTTCCACGTGAGGCGGCAAATCCCACCACAGCCGACCTGGCCCTGAAGGCGTTTAAGAAGCTGAAGGTGAGGTACGGGAATTTTCAGAGGAGGAGACGTGAGGGACAAAGCTAGGACAGAGAAGACGTGGGCGGGCTGACACGAAGATCACCTCCCAGGCAGAGATGGGGAGATGGTCTCGGTCTCTGACCAGGATGGCCCTGCACTCCCTGCTCTTAGGAGAGGCTGGGATCCACGTCTTGAATGCCAGAGGCTGGCTTCGCCCGGCCACACCCTATGCTGACACTGATGCTCAGTGCTGTCGCCTATCCCAGGGCGAGGGGTGTGGGAGGGCAGTGTTACCTCTAGTGCACACTAGTGAAGGAACAAACCCCTGTGCCCTCACGTAAGCATGGCTCAGAAAAGCGGGTGTGAGCCTGCACACTGTCCCCTCAAAGATGAACTGCCTTGGGCACCTCACATCCTATCCTAATTCTCTCTGTAAGCTGAGGTTGAGGCCTAAACGCTCACTCGCACTCTTCCGTTGCCACACACAGGGCTGGGAGGAAGGTGGAGGCCAGGGCAGTCACCTGGGTGGAGCCTGTGCCTTCCTGCGGGTGACCTCTCCAGGCCTCAAGACCAATGGCCGAGGGATGGAGGAAGCAGGCACGCAGGGCCGGCACACACATCCTCACTTGCCCTGAGCAAAGGACCACAGACTCCCCAGGTGAGGCCAGCTGGACCCTACCTCGGTGTCCCAGCACCGCCTCCCAGGGAGGAGGCAGGGACATCTCTCATCTCCTAACAGGTAGCCTGGCTCGGAAGGAGGGGAACGTTCGGGACATCTTGGATTCAGATTAAATCCTAGTTTACTGGGTAGTGGCATCATGGGCCCTCGCTTTGCAGAGCCCGAGACCTCCCCAGCTCCCATCACCCCCACATTGAAGCCCTGCTGCCCCAGCCACGTCCCCACACCCTGTGGACTGTGGCATAGTACCCTCAAACCTGCACAGCTGGACGTGGCTGGCTTCAAGACACAGGAGTCCTGTTTCGGATGCAGGACATCTGTGGCTGAAACATCCGCAGAAGAGCACCTAAGCCGCGGACACCAGAGTGCCACAGTCCACTCTCCTCACCACACAGAACACCGTCACCTCCCGCCAACTCCCTCCTTACTCCCCGGCTGGCCCATCCTGCGTGGGACGCTGTCTTTTTTGCAGTCTGTGGCCTACCTGCTCCCGTGGCAGGCAAACTGCACCGGCGTTGGGCTTTGGCCCCTCTGGCTCCCCGGGACCCTGCCCCCAGGGACCCCACCATGGTGAGGGCTTGCTTGGTGTGAGATTTATTCTGGACCCAGGCCACTCACTCCTGCCCAGGCATTGCTCAGCTTCCTGCCAAGCCTCTACCCGGTAGAATCCAGGAAGAGCCTGACTCAGTGTGACGACAACCCAGAGGAGTATCTAGATGCTGTCAAAATTCCCCTGAGACCACCACCACCACAGCCCAGTTGGCAGCCATGAACACTGAAGCTCAGACGGAACTGCGTTAAGGGTCGGAGAACCATCCCATCCCTCCAAATCCAGGGCTCCGAGCTCTCTTGGCCACGCCTCTGCTCCTCAGAGGAGATCACAGGATTATACCCGTGTACGGGGAAGGAACCAATGCTCAGAAAGGTGGCATTCCAGCCCAAAGTCACACAGCACGGGGGATTCGACCCAGGCCTTCCAACTCGTGGCGGCAGAGACTGTCTCCCACCCCCCTTCCCCTCCTCCCCGCCCCACCCCCCCACCCACCCCCACCCCTCACCCCACCACTCTCTCTGTTCAGCCCCAGTCCTGCAGGTTGCTGAGGCCCCCACCTGAGGTGCTAGACACCGGGGGTTTTGCGGGTGTACTGTCAGCTCCCAGACTGTTTATGGCTGGCTCTGGCTCCTCGCCCAGAACTGGGAGGCCTAGGTCGCGGTAACTCATGAATTCCTCCAACAGGAGGGGACCGGGCATTGCTGTCAGGAGGAGGAAAAACACCTCTGTGCTCCCAGCTGCCTACGACCAGCAGTGCCTGACAGTGCCTGACAGCACCGCCGATGCCCGCATGAGGTCTGTCCAACAGCCTCAGACGCGAGGGGGCTGTACGCAGCAGCTAGTCTCCCACCTTCCGGCCTGATGGTGAGGCAGACACATTACCACGGGGACTGCAGGCCCACCCCCCCCCACCCCCCACCCCACCTCCCGTGAGAAAGATATGCCTCAGTTTCCTCAGATGGGACAAAGAGTAACGCTCTGCGTACGCCCCACATCTCTGAAGGCAACCAGCGGGGTGGGCTCACTCAGGTAGAACTGTTCTTAGCCTCTTCAGCAACAGGAAGACAGATCCCCTGCAAGGATGCACACAAGCACGCATAGAAAGGCACGCCGCTGGGGTCTGAGCCCAGGAGGGGCTGGCTTTGGAGCCTGTGCTTCTGGGACATTGTCCCAACACCCGCCACCTTCGCGCTCGGTGTCTTCACAGACCTTCTACGGAGGAAACAGCCCTTTCCCCCTTTTTTACAGGTCAAAGATGCCAAACAGCGAGGGAGGAAGTGAATGCCTGAGACCACAAGGCTCAGAAAAGCCAGGGAGCCAGGCCTGAGGCACCGGCCCTTACCAGGAGGCCTCCCCAGGACCCCAGGCCCATCTGCAAGCGTGAGGGAGCAGTCTAGAAAGGTTTAGAAGTTTCTGGTTGAGATCTGGCTTTCAGTTCCCTAGGAAACTTAGCTGTGTGAGATCCTGTATGAGTGAAAGAGAAAAGGCCAAGGGCAGGGCTCAGTGTGTCCCTCACTGGAAGCCATGCTGTGTGATCTTCTCTGAGTTGCCCGACCTCTCTGGGCAGTTCTCTCAGCTGGGGAATGTTTTAGGACAGGGCCTTAAAGACAAGTCCCTTCCATCTTAGAACGTTCGCTTTAACCGCGTTCACAAATGGAAACAGCACAGAGGTGTATTCTGGAATGTTCTCCAGCAGTGCCTCCCTTCGGGGTCGCCTGAGCAAGGCAGGTCCACCACCCAGTCCCAGGGAAGCCAGCGACAAGCTCGCAACACTTGCTGTGAGTTGTCTAGCCTGTACCCGAGCCTCTGCCCAGAACAGTCACTTAGACAGACACCGCTGGCTCTGGGCCCCCAGCCCTTTCGCTGGGTACCCAGGACAAAACAGCCCCCAGCCGTCAGTCACCTACAAAGGAGCTGGCCTGCAGGCGGGCAGACACAATCGGAAGGTGAGGCCCCTCTCAAGGGCCAGGCCAGGGCCCAGGGGCTTTGCATCAACAACAGGAAGAGCGCAGGGCGGTCGCAGCCCTCCGCCTGTCTCGGCCTACACATGCATGGTCAGTCCCCAGGGTCCCCCGCGGGGAAGAGCTGGCACGGAGGGCCAGGGTACCGTATCCGCCTGCTACCGAACGCATCCGTCTTACCCCCAAGTTCGAAATGAAACTTGCTCCTGTTTGGGAGAAGAATTTCATTAGGGGGAAAATATAATATGAAAATACCCATTTAGAAGGAATGTGCTATTAATTCTTAGTACTCCATGCAGAAGGGAAAATTGCATTTTTATCTAAATGGTTTTTCTGCATAAGCCATTTACAATGTGCTTCTCCTCTCTGTAATAGGCCTTGCTAACCATTACTGCCGGGACACCCAGGCTGAGAGCCCTTGAACACATTTACCGTAACCCCTGAAATGCTATTCAGAGGGGGGCCCAGCAAAAGGGCCCCAAGCATATTTTTTTAAAGGAAGAAACAAAATATTGCTGAGCAGGGGAGAGAGTGCCAAGGAAGAGAAGAGACAGTTTAAGCCAA